>NC_133459.1:106916875-107230000 GCF_048565385.1 Saimiri boliviensis
GATTTGGTTTACATTTTAGAAACATATCTCTAGTTTCTGTGTGGAGAATATGCTATATTTAAGCATAAAGAATAAAGAATTCTAGTTTACAGCCTATTTCAAGATCCCAAGTGAGAATGTTTCGGCAATGCATTAAAAATAATGAGAAATTTCGAATATATTCTGGCAGAAGAGACGTGACAGGCCATCCAGAAAAAATAGATGTGAATTGTAAGTAAATAGGACTTACGATATTTTTCCGAGTAAAAGGATAGATAACAATGCCCATACCTGGGATGAAAAATGTTTCGGAAGAGTGATTGGAGCAGGGACAGATTGAGAGAAGATTGGAATGATTATTTCTGTTGTGGCCTTGCTGGGATTCACATTCCTAGTAAACAGTGGAAATGTTGAATAAGCAATTGGACGTAGGAGCCTGGAGCCCAGAAGAGGTCTGATAGGGAAATATAATGGCTTTGGGTGTCATTAATATATGACTGTTAATTATGTTATAGGATTGGAAAAATCATCTCGAGAGAAAGGCTAGAAAAAGAAACTACAGAGTCTGAGCACCAAGAGCTGGAGTCCTTCAGAGAAAAATAAATAAATAAATATTTTGTCCCTGTGGACTTAGGAGAATTATTTCAAGAAAAAATTCAGTGGTCAACTTGGGCAAACGCTAGTGAGAAGTCAAGTAAGATCATTTCAAACGGACCCTTGACTTTGGCAAGATGTGTATCATTGCTGACTTTAACAAAAGCAATTCAGTAGAATTTTGTAGACTAGAGATTGATTGGAGTAGTTTACGAAAAGAATTAGTTGGTGGGATGGGAGATGAAAACGCCACATCTAGAAAACTATTCTTAAAAGCTGTTGTCATGAATAGGAGGAAAGAAAATTCTGGTGGATGGAAAAGTTAAGGGCCAAGTGAAGATTTAAGTTTCAATTTTATGTTAACTCAAGTTGTACATTCACATAATTTAAAGAGTTAAATAAGTCTAAAAGACTGTTACACAAATACAGCCATCCCTGCACGTATCAACCTCCATTTCACAATCCTTAGCAACGCTGCAGGCACCAATTATAGCTAATGTTTTGTTTGGTTCCCTTTGACCTTAGTATCTCCATTTGTCTCCTTTGTCTATGTTAGATTTTTCCTTTCTGCTGTTTTTCTTTCCTATTCTCATCACTACTTTTTTGTTTTCGTTCATCTCACTTCCCAAGTCTTCTTTTTTTTCCCCCTTTTCTTTTATGTGTGTACGTATTTACCTTTGATACGGGCTCTCACTCTGTCACCAAGGCTGGAGTAGGTGGTGTCATCATAGCTGACTACAGCCTCAGATTCCCCGGGCTCAGGTCTGCACCACCAAACCCAGCATATCTTTGTGTTTTTTGTTGTTGTTGTTGCTGTCGTCGTCGTCGTCGTTGTTGTTGTTAATTTTAATTTTTTGGCAGATACGGGGTTTTGCCATGTTGCCCAGACTGGTCTCAAACTCCTAGACTCAAGAAATCCACCTGCCTCAGCCTCCCAAAGTGGTAGGATTACAGGAGTGAGCTACTGCACTGGGTCCTTTTTTACTAGCTTACCTCTACTTTATTTTCTTCCTCTTTATCTTCCTTCTTGTTCTTGCTCTCCTCTCTTTCTCTCTCACTCTGATATGACTAGTCATAGCATTAAAATGTCACATATAGATACTTTTGTTGAAAGTATCTATGCATATGCCCTGTTCTTAAGTAAAGTTAACCAAACAATTGTAGTTTTCTATATAAGAAAAAATATTCTTTTGATGTGATATTAACTGTATTTTATTTCTTTAGCAATAATTATTCAAAAGAATTTACAAATAAAGGATACATCTAGAATGCATTTTTAATAAGTTTAAAGATTTTCTGAGAGTAGTTCTTTTTTGCTCATTTAGTATTTTCTTCTTCTTTTTTTTTTTTTTAAGACAGAGTCCTGCTCAGTCGCCCAGGCTGGAGTGCAGTGGCCCAATCTTGGCCCACTGCAACCTCTGCCTCCTGAGCTCAAGCCATTCATTCTCCTGCCTCAGCCTCCCAAGCAGCTGGGACTACAAGTACACATCACCATGCCCAGCTAATTTTTGTATTTTTAGTAGAGACAGAGTTTCACCATTTTCACTAGGCTGGTCTTAAACTCCTGACCTCAGGCCATCTGCTCAGGCCAAAGCCTCCCAAAGTGCTGGGATTACAGGCATGAGTCACTGCACCTGGCCTCATTTAGTATTTTCTTAAGTGCAATTACCCTACCTAATTATTCTATATCTCTGGTACCTCATGCTTGATAGATAATAACTATTCAAAACTGTTGTGTAAATGTGTTATTAAACTTTTATAGAGCAGAATACAACACTAGCACATTGACAAACTCTGGATGTGTCAACTTAAACACATCTTTGTGTTTTAAGTTACACAACGTAAACACATGGCTTTTCTTTGCATGTTTTTCTCCCATGTTAAACATTGACTTTCAAAGTAAAACTATATTTCATAAAGACCCAGCACCACTGTTAACCTCTATGGCAGATGTTGTTTATATGCTCTGCTGCTTACTTGATACCTTCTTCACATTTGCTCAGTAAAATATGTGTCAAGTCCTTATGCTACATTCAAAAGCCAGAAGGAATGCTTACAAAATAGTGTGATAATGTTGCAAATGAGGAGTTAGAAACAAAGAAAATAGCTGTTTATTTTCCTCAGGGAGTCTGGGAAGGCTTCAGAGAAGTGGTGATTTTTGATCTGAGTCTGAAAGGGTGAGGGACGGAAGTCATTTCAATGAGGTGTGATATCCAACACAATTTTAGAACAGTTTCGAAAAGTAGTCATAGGTTTTAGTGAAATAAGCAACATAATTTTTAAGTACTTGCTACTTTCTTTGCTGTGTAAAGAATTACAGACAATAGGTAATACTCCGTTAGAGACAAGAACAACTTAAACTGAGCACACTCGGTGTGGGAGCATTTAATTCAGAATCTTCATGTAATTTCCTTTTATTTAAACCATTATTAAGAAATATCCTCTAGCTTATCACATGTGAGTTTTAAGCCTCAGTGGTATTAGCTCTGAAATACACAGAGCGCTTTGAGGATTATATTAATTTAGGCAGTGGTACCTGTTAGTGAGCATTTGATTGCCCACAATGCAAAAGGCTTTACTCGTGTTATTGATTTGTTGGCAAATATATTGGGTGAAAATCCCCTGATATTGCAGGTAGTCATGCATTCCAAGTTTTATTGGATTTGTGAGCCATTTTCCTCTGTCTTTAAACTTGTGATGTCTTTCTATAAATAGAGCCACCCAGGTATTAACTGCAAAAGAACATTCACTGTTATGCAGCTGTGCTCTAGGCTTTTGTCTCTGATGCTGAGTTATAAAAAGCACTTTGGTTCCTTTTGTTTAATTATATTTTTCTTTTCCCAGGTTAGTAAATAGAAGAGAAAGGGTAAAATTCATTGAAAATTATCTAAGGAGAGACAACACTTCAGCTACATGAAGACCAAAAGTACTAAATTATATTTTTAGATTTTGTTAAGGTAAATTGAAAATGCTTTTCTTTCCAAATAGATATCCTAGATTTGTCTTTGAAAATAAGATTATGTATTTAATTTTAAACAAAACCATGATGTAAATATTTTCATTTGCTATAGTGTATTTAGACTAGTTCTACTTCCAGAACCAGCCAAATCTTCACAAAAGGGATTCTGATAAATCAAACTGTAGTTTCTTAAAGCCCACTTCCAATGTGCAGTGTCCGATATTTCAGAGAGCTGGAAGAATACTCATTAAAATTAGAGGCCCAAAGTTGTCAAAACCTAAAGCTTCTAGCATTTACGATTTAGTGATCATGACATCAGAAATAGAATTTATTTAACCTTTGAAGTTCCTTGGACATATAGATTAAGTCCACAGTAATGTCAATCTCAGGACCTCATGGTAGAACATTGTCTCTCAGAGAGAGACAGTTACTTGGAAAAGAAAAGAAAACACAATGTTACGTAGTATAATAAAAAGAGTGGTGTCTTTGTATTTTAATAAGAAAACTATATATATATATATATATACATTTAATAATGTATATATACACACACAAACACACACATTGAATTTCTTTTGTTATTTATTTATTTTTTTGAGACAGAGTCTGTCTCTGTCACCCAGGCTGGAGTGCAGTGGCATGATCTTGGCACACTGCAGTCTCTGCCTCCAGGGTTCAAGCCATTCTCCTGCCTCAGCCTCCTGTTTACCCAGGACTATAGGCGTGCGTGGCCACACCCAGCTAAATTTTTGTATTTTTGGTAGAGATGGGGTTTCACCATGTTGTTGAGGATAGTCTTAATCTCCTGACCTCAATACACATTTAATTTCTAATGGAAAGCTGCATACACACATATACATATATATATATATATATATATATATATATATATATATATATATATATAAATTGCTAATGAAATGCCTTCATAGCTAATAATTGTGCATCTTCACCCCCAGCTCATATTTCTTTTTTCTATTTTACTACTTTTTTCCTTAGTCAGTGGAAGAAATATGCTTATGGATGGAAGGAATATCTAGCAAGGAAAGTGAGATGAGAATGAGAAATCACTGAGAAAGTAGTAACTAGAATGTGTGAGGCTAGAGGGGTCGGGGGCGGTGGCCTGAGACTCAGAAAATAAGCACAAAATAAGGGAAAACAAGGATCCCTGATTCTGTTTCAGGTAAAAATAAAAACTGAATTATGCTCTTGTCCCAGTCCCACCACCCCAAAACTGTATAAGTTTGGAGAAGGAGTTAAACTTCTCTGACTTTCAGATTATTAAGGATCAGTTCAAGTTGGCAAATACGAATTGCTGTCATATGAGTGCCAGTATTTGTCTTAGATTCTCAGACCCCAAAGATGAAAGAAAATTACTTTTACTTGACATGTTGCAACTGCCTCTTCTTGTAGCTCCCACTTCCAATTTCACCACACTAAATGACTTGTACATTGCCCATGCTGCTCTGAAGTGATCTCTTTGTGATGGAAATCTTCTCAAAGGTTTTTAATGTTGCAGTACTATCCTGTGACCCTCATAACAAAAACATTCTATTCCCTTTAAATGTATACCTGACTATGGTCAGTCCCTCTCTGATTCTCTTGATCCATTTCCAGCCCTCTTCACTAAACCTCATCTATAATAATTTCCATTCTGTCTCAGCAATGCTCTGTCTGGTGTCACTTTTGTTCCTCTTTAATATGTTTACCTCTTTCCATCTAAAACATTATTATATACATATCTTCTGTCATTCCTAACTTCTATGAATTATTTGTACCTCAATTCCTAAGTCACTCTTGCTTCAGGTGCATGTCTCCTCTGATCCTACTGATGTATTATGGAAATTGTCAAGTAGTATCATGCATCTCTTTATGGATCTCTTCACCAGCAATCTTAGCAATTCAAGAGTATTGATTAAGGGCATGAATTATTAAATTAGGTCACGGAGGTTTAAATTTAATCTACCCCAATGTTGTGTTATTTAACTTGTTTCATCTTCAGTCGCTTTGTATGTAAAGTGGAAAGTCATCATTAGTACCTAAATCTTTGGAATAAGAGTTAAAAAACAAACAAAAGGCCAGGCATGGTGGCACATACCTATAATCCCAGCACTTTGGGAGGCCGAGGCGGGCAGATCACAAGCTCAAGAAATTGAGACCATCCCGGCCAACTGGTGAAACCTCGTCTCTACTAAAAATACAAAAATTAGCTGAGCATGGTGGCATGCACCTATAGTCCCAGCTACTCGGGAGGCTGAGGCAGGAAAATGGCTTGAACCCGGGAGGCAAAGGTTGCAGTGAGCCAAGATCATGCCACTGAACTCCAGCCTGGGAAACAGAGTGAAACTTCATCTCAAAAAAAAAATGTAATTTTAACATCAATAACAAAAAGAATATTCTGTAGGGAGAAGTAAATGTATGGCATTTTCATATGTGAAAGAGGTTAAATTATTATCAGCTTAAAATAGGCTATTGCAAGAAGAATATGTAAGCCCTGTGTATTCACAAAGAAAAATTTATAGATACGCAAAAATTAAAGAAATGTGTAGAGGATATGAAAATAGAAAATTAAAATATACCAGTATAAATAAATTATCAAAGATAAATTATCAAATTATAAAATAACAAAAAGAGAAAAAAGGAACAAAGGAAGCACAAAGCAGAAAATAATTAACAGCATGTCAACAAGAAGTTCTTACCTATTAATATTTACTTTGGTTGTTGGATTTTTTTGAGACAGAGACTTGCTCTGTCACTCAGACTGGAGCACAGTGGTATGATCTCAGTTCGTTGAAATGTTCACCTCCTGGGTTCCAGTGATTCTCCTGGTTCAGCCTACTAAGAAGCTGGGATTACAGGTGCATGCCTCCATGTCCAACTAATTTTTGTATATTTGTTAAAGACAGGGTTTCACCACGTTGGCCAAGCTGGTCTTGAACATCTGGTCTCAAGTGATTCACACAGCACCACCTCCCAAAATGCCGGGATTATAGGCATGAGCCACCATGCCCAACCTCAACATTTACTTTAAACTTAAATAGATTAAACACTCTTAATAAAAAGTTATAAAGTGGCCAAATGGGTGCAAAAAAACAAGATCCAGCTATATCCTGTCCACGAGACAGGCTTTAACTTTAAGGACACACATATTGAAAGTGAAGGAATGGGAAAAGATATTCCATGTAAATCATAAACAAAACCCAGAAGACAGGCATGGCTATATCTTTATTAGACAAAATAGACCTAAGTCAAAAACTGTCACAAGACAAGGAAAATTATTACAAAATTATAGGTGGGTTAATGCATCAATTAAACACAGCAATTATAAATATATATTCATATACCATCAGAAGAACTATATATAAAGCATATATTAACAGAAATCAAGAAAGAAATAGCAATACAATAATACTAGGAGACTTCAATACTCTACTCCCAACTGTTAATCATTCAGAGAGAAAATTAATAAGAAAATAGCATACTTTAACAATGTTATTGAGCAAATAGAGCAAACAGTTATACAAAACATTCAATATTCCATCCAACAGCAATAGGAAGAAAACTGAAAAATTCAAAAATAACAACACATTTCAGAGCACAAGTGAGCTAAAGGAGATATCAAAAGAAAAATATTAAACATATCTTGAGACAGCTGAAATTGAAATGAAATATATCAAAACTTACAGAATGCAACAGAAGAAGTATTAAGAGGAAAATTTATAGTGATAAAGCCTACCTGAAAAAAGAAGATCTCTAATAAACACCTTACCTCGAGGAAATAAAAGAACAACTTAAGCCTAAAGTTAGCTGAAAGAAGAAAAAAAGATTAGAGCAAAGTAGGTGAAAGAGAAGGGACAAGGATCCTGAGAAAATGGTGGAGTAGGAAGCACCATAAACTTTCTCTTCACCTAGGCAGCAATTGCACTGGCAAAACCTGAATACACAACAATTATAAAGGTCTGGTTTCTATTTGAAGTATTGAAACTTACAGGGCAAGGCATGGATGGCAAATTGCAGTTACCTTCTGACAATTTTAATTCACAGCAAAGTATATCTACACAGCCACCAGCCCCTTGGCAGGCAGCTATGTATGTTTTCCTGAAGCGGTTTGCAGGCAGCTTGCAGGAGCCAGGGTGAGCAAAAAGCATCCTGTCCAAAAATATGGGATTGTGTTCAGCCTGCTGTTTACTGCTGCTTATCTCGCAGATGCAAACACAGAGTGGGGTCACCATTCTTGCACCCCTCTTCAAACTGCAGATGGAAAATTTGATAATTTTTCTTTCTTTTTTTTTTTCTTTTTTTTTTTTTTTGGTTGTCTCTTCACTTTCTTGTTTCCTTCGTTGTGCAGGAGCTTTTTAATTTGATGTTATCCCACTTGCCCATTTTTGCTTTGTTTTCCTGTGCTTGTGGGGGTATTGCTCAAGAAATTTTTGCCCAGACCAATGTCCTGGAGAGATTCCTCAGTGGTTTTCTACAGTGGTTTTAGACTTTGAGAACTTAGACTTAAGGCCTTCAATTTTTGTATATGGCAAGAAAGAGAAGTGTAGTTTCATTCTTCTTCATATGGATATCTAATTTTCCCAGCATCACTTATTAAAGACACTGTCTTTTCCCCAGTATTTGTTCTGTGCATTTTAGTAAAAAATGATTTTACCGTAGGTAGGTGACTTTATTTCTGGGTTCTCTATTCTGTTCCATTGGTCAATGTGTCTGTTTTTATGCCAGTATCATGCTGTTTTGGTTACTATAGCTCCGTAGCATAACTTGAAGTTAGGTAATTCCTCCAGTTTAATTATTTTTGCTCAGGATAGCTTTGGCTATTCTAAGTCATTTGTGGTTCCATATAAATTTTAGGATTTTTTTTTTCTATTTCTGTGAGGAATGTCATTGATTTTTGGATAGGTATTGTATTAAATCTGTGGATTTCTTTGTGTAGTATAGACATTTTAATAACATAGATTCTTCCAATCCATTAACATAGAATATCTTTCAATTTTTTGGTGTCCTTTTCAATTTTTTTAATAAGTGTTTTTTAAATAATTATTATTATATAGGTCTTCCACTTCTTTTGGTTAATTTCTAGGTATTTAATTTTATGCATGGCTATTGTAAGTGAGGTTTTTTTCATATTGTTTACTGTTGGCATACTGACTTTTGTATGTTAATTTTGTATCCTTATAATTTACTGAATTTATGTATCTGTTTTAATAGTTTTTCTGTGGAGTCCTTATGTTTTTCTAGATCCAAGATCATATCATCAGTAAACAAGAATAATTTGCCTTTTTCCTTTCCAATTTAGATGGTTTTTATTTCTTTCTCTTGTGTGATTGTTCTAGCTGGGACTCTCAGCACTATGTTGAATAACAGTGTTGACAGTAGGTATCCTTGTCATGTTTCAGATCTTAGAGAAAGGGCTTTTAGTTTTTCCACATTCAGTATAATACTAGCTGTGGGTCTTGTCATATATGGCTTTTAGTATGTTTAAGTTTGTTCCTTCTATATCCAGTTTTTTGAAAGTTATTATCATGAAGAGATGTTGGATTTTATCAAATGCTTTTTCAGCATCAGTTGAAATTATCAAATGGTTTTTGTCCTTCATTCTGTTGCTATGATGCATCACATGGATTGATTTCCAGATGTTGAACCATCTTTGCATCCTTGGAATAAATCCCACTTGATGATGATGAATTACCTTTCTAATGAGTGTTGGTTTGCAGGATTTTCTTGAGGATTTCTGCATCAATATTCATCTGGGATATTGGCCTGTAGTTTTCTTTTTTGGTGTGTCTTTTTCCGGTTTTGGCATTAGGGTAATACTGGTTTTGTAGAGTAAGTTTGGAAGTATTCCCTTCTCCTCAATTTTTTGGAATAGTTTGAGTAGGATTAGTATTAGTTTTTCTTTAAATGTTTGGTAGAATTCAGCCGTGGAGTCTTTGGGTCCTGGGCTTTTCCTTACTGGAAACATTTTATTACAGTTTTAATTATGTTATTTTTTATTGATCTGTTCAGATTTTAGAATTCTTCATAGTTCAATCTTGATAGGTTAAATGTGTGTATGAATTTGTCTTTTTTTTCTATATTTTCTAATTTATTGGTATATAATGGCTCCTAGTATCCATGAATTATCTTTTTAATTTCTTCCATATCAATTGTAATGTTTCTTTTTATTTCTGAACTTATTTACTTGGATCATGTCTCTTTTTTTCTTAGTCTGGCTAAAGGTTTGTCAACTTGCGTTAACTAAATATTTCTTTGTTCATTTTCTGTCTGGAAGATCTTTCCAATGTTGAAGATATAATGTTGAATTCTTCCTGATCACTTTTAGTTTATGTTTGAGTGAAATATTTGTTTTCCATTCCTTTATTTTCAGCAAGTACATGTCTTTACATATAAAATGCAATTCTGAGAGGCAGTATATAGGCTGGATCATGTTATCATGTTTTTTTATTCATTCAGCCAATCTATATCTTTTAAGTAAAGAATGTAATCAAGCTTATAAATATGTGAAATTTTGTTAATTGTTTTCTGTTATTTCATATATTCTTTATTTGTTCTTCCCACCCCCCCCCCATATGTCTTGTGGTTTTTGTGGTTATCTGCAGTGGTACCATTTAAGTCCTTTCTCTTTCTCATTCGTCTTTTAGTTTTACAGTTGAGTTTTATACTTTTGTATGTTTTCATGACAGTAAATGTCACTCTTTCCTGTCCAGATTTAGAACTCCATAGAGCATTTCTTGTATGGTGAGTCTAATGCAGATTAATTTTCTCAGTTTTTGCTTCTCATAAAAATACTTAATTTCTCCTTCATTTATGAAACATAATTTTACTCAATATAGTATATTTGTCTGACTTTTTTTCTTCCAGAACTTTGAACATGTCATTTTCATTCTATTCTGGCCTGTAAGAGTTCAGCTGAGAAATCTGCTGTTAATCTGCTGGGGTTATTATAGGTAACTAGACACTTTCCTCTCTCTGTCTTTAGAATGGTGTCTTTGTCATTGACTTTAGACATTTTGACTATAACAGTGAATGAAAAAGACTTTTTTGCACTGAAAATATTTGTGAATCTCTGGCCTCCTGTATCTGCACATGTAAATTTCTTGTTAAATTTAGAATATTTTCAACCATTACTTTGTTAAATAGGTGGTCTGGCCAGTTGTTGTGGCTGATGCCTATAATCCTTGAAGTTTGGGTGGCCAAAGCAGGAGGATCACTTCAGCCCAAAAGTTTGAGCTCAGCCTGGGTAACACAGGGAAACTTTATTCCTGCAAAAGCTAACCAAAATTAGCTGGGTATGTTGGTGTGTGCCTGTAGTACTAGCTACTCAGGAGGCCTATGTGAGCCGATCACTTGAGCACAGGAAGTCCAGGCTACCGTGAGCTGAGATTGCTCCATTGCACTCCAGACTGGGTGACAGAGCAAGACTCTGTCATAAGAAAAAAAAAGAAAAAAGAAAAAAAGAGGTGTTCAAATCCTTTTGTTCTCTCTTCACCTTCAGAGATATTTAAATTTCATATATTTGGTCACTTAATTATGTCTCATTGTATCATGAAGTCTTTATTTATTTATTTATTCTTTTTGATTAATATTTAGTCTCACTAGGTTGTTTCAAAAGTCTCTCTCAAAGTTCCGAGATTCTTTCTTTTGCTAATCTAGTTTACTGTTGAAGCATTTAAATATATTTTGTGCTTCATTCAATGAATTTTTCAGTTCCAGAATATCAATGTGTTTATTTTTATGATATTTACCTCTATGGTAAATTTTTTATTTGTATCCTGAATTGCTTTTCTAATTTTTAAAATTTCTATTTTATCTCACTGAGCTTTAGAATCAATAATTTGATTTTTTTATTGGCATCTATTCTGGAGAATTATTGTGTTCCTTTGGAGGTATCATATTTTCTCTCTTTTTTATGTTTCATGTGTCTTTATTGATATTAATGTGTCCAGTGTAACAGTTGTTTCTTCTGATTTTTAAAATTTGCTTTCATAGGCAGGACTTTTTTTCTGTGGATAAATCCCTGGTGTTTGTTAATAGAGTAGGGTACTTTAACTTTGATTTGGAATGTGTGCAGTAGTGTACAATTTATTTGGCTATAAATAGCATTATTTTTATCTGAGATTTTCTCAGTGGCTTAGGGTGTAGGTATTCACTGCGGCTGTGGTGCAGTCTTTCTTCTCAGAAACAAGGACACTGAGCAGGCCAGTCTTTGGGTCCCTGTCATGGCAGTAAAAGACTGATTGTGCGTGTCACTGGGACCTAACATGTTGTGTGCTGGCACTAGTGTTAGTGGGTGTAGGTAAACCAATTTTGGGCCTCCAGGTGGCTGGCTTGGAAGCTAGTAGTGATAGTCCTGGCCCAGGAATGTAGGCAGAAATCTGAGGTTACTGGGCAGTTGATACATCATAAACAATGGCACTGGCACTGCAAGATGTAACCCTGGGTCCTAAGCAGTGCATGCTAGTGTTGGCAATGACTGTGATGGGCTGAGTGTGCCAGTCTTCAGCTCTGCAGGTGACCTAGGCAGGCAGGTGCCAGCTGTGGTGGTAGCAGCTGGGTGATTATGAACAACCACAGGCCTCTGGGAGATGTGTTCAGTTGCCAGTGTTGGTGGACAGAGCTGGGCAATGCCCTTGCTCCTGGACTGTATGTTCTGGCATAGGGAGAGGGGGCAAAGTTGATCTGAGCTGGCTTGTACTCAGGCCTCGCAATGAAGTATACAGCTGATGTCCTTGGTAGGGAGGAGTGGGTCTTTCCCCCGGGCCACTAGCACAATGTTCAAATTGGGTATGACAGAGGCTGTGCTGCTGCTCTACCACTGGGGTGAAGGTGGTTGTGGTGGTAACACTTTTACTCATAGCAGCCTTGGCCAGTGGATGGGGAGTGCACATGTCACTCACTTTTTTCTTTGTTCTGGGTGTGGTTGCCCATGGTTGCTCACTCCTAAATCCTAGGGTCTGCTGCCAGTTCTCTTTTTTTTTTTTTTCTCAGCAGCCAACAGGGCAGAATCCAGCTCTCCTCTTGTGCCTCAGCCTCAGTGCTGCTGGGATCCAGGACAGTGTGCAGTCTGGTCTGTTGGGAATGGAGATCTACAATGGTGCCAAGTGGTGGCCCACACCCTGGTTTTGACTCTGCATAATGTGCATTAACCCACGGTTGCTCATGTCTAAGCAAAAGGGGCAGCAGCCATGGCTTCTCTTGGGCCTCCACCCCAAAATTGATGGGCTCCAGGATAGTGCACAGTCTTTTGCGAGTGGGATTCTAGAATGGCACTCCACTCCCACCTGAGTCTTAAAAGCAGAAGCCTGTGCTTTGCTCATGCCTCCACTCTGGGTGTAGTGGCCTGCGGTCGCTCACTCCTAAGCCATGAAAGCAACAGCCATGTTTCTCTTACACTTTAGCCCCAGCACCACCGGGGTGCAGGGCAGTGTGCAGTCTGTTGGGGGTGGAGTTCTAAAATGGTGCTGTGCTATAGCTGCTAAGGTTTCAAGGAATGGAGAGATCCAGTGCAATCTTTCTCTCTGTGGCAGTGCTGTTGTACAACCTCCCAGCAGCTTACTATGCAGTTTCAGGGCCCATGAGGGTTGAGGGACTCTCTCATGGCTAAGATTGCAGGAGACTACAATGAGAATGTGGTCTCTGAGGGTCTTTCACTTACCCTTTTCCAATGTTAGGTATTTATCTTGGTTTGCAGCTGATCCTAGTCATGCAGGCTACTTTGCTTCTTTCTCCAACTTTGCTTTAGGTATAACCTGTCACTTTTCTGTTTAATTCCAGTGGTCTCTCCTGGATGAGCTATTCATATGTGGTTATCAACTTGTTATTTTGGCTCTTCTTAGTGGATGAAGCAAGTCCAAAAAGCAAGTCACCTTGAAGCCTTCACCAACTCCAAAAATTTATTTTGAAAAGAATTCCTTACATAAAGTTTTGTGATATGTTACCCTAAATTGCTTTTAAAAACTCTAATTAAACAATATCCTTTTGTTTTTCCTGCTAAGGTATAAGAAAGAGCAAGTGCAATCCCTAGTGATCTAAGTAGATTTTTTCCTGAGCTTTCTATATAAAGAAAATATAGATAAATGGAGTATCAGACATGCAATTTTTTTGCTAGATTTGCAAATACATTGTGACCGATTTACCAAATAGAAGTAATCATCACAGCACTGACTATTGTGAGGCATCGTTAGTTAACTAACAAAACAAGCCAGGCATCTTGCAAAAATATATACATGCCTGATAAATTTTAATCATTTTCAGTTTAAATTGTATCATCACTTTGTGGGTGTATTAAGAATGTATTATACATTTCTTATTTATAATAAATTTTCTGTTTGAATGTCATAGGGTAACAAGGAAATGTTGAAAACAATATTAAAAGGACAAAAATGCGTATTTTAAATTTTACATTAATTTTACTCTAAAAAGTAGAAAACATTGAAAGATCATCTTACATTATTAAGCTGACATTCAGTTTCAAATAAACTCATTTTTAACAGAAGAGTTATTTGAATTGTTCTAGTTTATACATTAGAATAATTTAGTAATACATTCCAGACAAAAAGATAATCTTCGAAAAACACATCAGGTAAGCAAAAATCCCTGGAATGTTTTATTTTCTAAATCTACAAATAATGTAACCATCCACAATATGATATTCAGAAAATGTTTTCCACAAATCTCAAAACAGGTCTCTAAGGAGTCTAGTAAAGTGTTGCTTAAATGAAACATTTTTAAGATTTAGAATTTCAAGTTAGTCTTTATTATAATCAGTTTAAATTATTAATAATAAAATAATTGTACTAAGCTATTGACATAAATCATTTAGTTGTCTGCTGCTTCTTTCAAAAAAATTCGAGTAATTTAAGTTTTATTCACTTTCTAATCACCAATAATTTATTTTCTGAAGAAATATATGTAAAAATTATTAGATCAGTTAAACAAGAACAAAGTATCTTGAAAAATCTTAATCTGAACAAAGCATCAATGAATATGCTTTGTGTATATCTGAATGCTTTAAATTTGTGATGTATTTAGATGTTTGCATTTTCATTGCTGAAATGAGACTAACAGTGCCTGTTCTATAAATACGTATGTTAGCAAATGAGATAAGAGAAATAAAAGAGTTTTACATACCACAAAAAAATTTATTGTTCTTCAAATGTAAAATGTTATTGCCATTATGAATGATAAAATCTCTTAGCAGCTATTCCAAAAATGTTAGTTATTTGAAAATTTCAGAGCCTCTTATCTTTCTCTGAGTAACCCAACATAGTAAACAAATCATTTTCTCTTATGTGGCAGTGCATGTTTTTATTTTAAAAGACGGAGTTAATATTATGTTAAAAAGGAAAAATCAGGGCCTTTGAATTCAGAGAGCTCTGACACATTAATCTTGGGAAAGTTTTCCACCCTATCGAAGCTCATTGCATGTGTACAAAAATGAGCATAAAGATAATGGATATATCACATAACCAGCACCTGCTACAGAGTAGTTACTTAATGACTGTAAACACATATTATTCTCTTCTGTCCTTCCACATGTGATTTTGAGGTTGGATTTATGGTTCTGTTTAATCACATTTTGAGATTTAGGTCCATCTAGAACCCCCAGGTGGACTTATTATCCCCATGATAGTAACACTGAAGATCCTTAGGCTTCATTACGTATATTTTTCAAGTCATTAGCTCAACTCCTACTAGTTCTTCAGGACTCAAGGGCTTTTCTCTCAGCCTTCCGAACTCCCAAGGCTAGACTTTCCTGTATATCTGACTCCATTTTGTGCATATCCCTAGGAGAGCACTTCCAGTATGGCATTGTAATTGCCTGTTGGTTTCCTGCTTTTCCTCAACTATAAATTCTTATATCTTATGCATTACTGCACCTCAATGCCCGGCACAGTGCCAAACACAGAGAAATACATACTTGATCAGTGTGTGAAGGAGTAAGATTATTTTATCGAGGCTGTTCATATCTCTACATAAAATCTAACTCCTCTCATTTACAAACTGACAGTCTATGTACCAGGCAAATTGATCCAATCTACTGTTTTGTATAATCCTGCCTGATGTGGTCAGGGCTTCTTTGGATGAATTCTAGACTGCTTATGCTTGATTCTGACATCTAAGTTTACTAGCTGTGCAAATTTGGGGAAGTTACTTTACCTTTTTGTGTATGGCTTTCCTACTGTCATATTGTATGCTATAATAGCTAATCATAGACTTCTGTGAAAATAAATGTTTACATGAGCTTAGAATTTAGTTAGAATACTGCCTAGTGCATAGGTTTGCTATTTTTACTTCCACATCCTCTTTCAACGTCACTGGTCTCAGTCTAAATTAAATGTAAGCAGAAATATTCTGCAATCAATGACTTTGTTTTATTTATGAGTCATTCAATCCTAAAGTTTTGACATGGGATATATTTTGACAAGAGTCTAATAGATATAGCTTTTCTTGTGTATGTGTCTGTGTGTATTTATATGTTTGTACTTTTCAATCGGCATGGAAAATAGCATATATATGTTGAAAGCTAGAATTTCATAGTAGCAAAACTATAGTCATAGAAAGTTTCTAACAAACTGATAAAATTTGTTTTGAACAAACTGATATACTACAGAAATATTAAAGAAGTATCTTTTTTTTTTTTTTTTTTTGAGACAGTCTTTCTCTGTCACCAGGCTGGATTGCAGTGGTGCAATCTCAGCTCACTGCAACCTCCAACTTCCGGGTTCAAGCGATTCTTCCACCTCAGCCTCCGGAGTAGCTGGGATCACAGGTGCGTGCCAACATGCCTGGCTAATTTTTTTGTATTTTTAGTAGAGACAGTGTTTCACCATGTTGACCAGGATGGTCTCGATCTCTTGACCTCGTGATCCACCCGCCTCAGCCTTCCAAAGTGCTGGGATTACAGGCGTGAGCCATCGTGCCTGGCCAGAAGTATCTATTTTTAATGCATGCTTTCAGTAAATCATTCCACTGAATTTAATCGATTATAGAAACTTCTATTAATATCACTCTTGAAATGTTATGAGGGTGAATATCTTCTGTGGAATTATCATGGTATGATGATTATGACTTCATTTGCTACTTTTTCTACTTATACACAATACTGTGCCTGGACATTCAAATTAAAGTGAATAACTTGGTGACTATCCATTTGTTCTAGATTTTTAAAATAGTTTTGTTTCAATTATATAAATCTGTGCTCTCCAAAGTAGTAGCCACAAGCCACCTGTGGTTATTTAGTTCTTGAAATGTGCCTGCTGTGAGTTGAGATGTGCTCTAAGTGTAAAGTAGCTACAAGACTTTGAAGAATCAATAAGAAAAAATAAAATCCCTCATTAATAATTTTATATTGGTTAGATATTAAAATGATAATATTTTGATATATTGGATTATTTAAAATACATTGTTAAAATTAGTTTTATCTTTTCACTTTTTTAATGTGATTACTAAAACATTGGAAATTACATATATGGTTCACATTATATTCAATTAGATAACACTTATCTGACTAGCTTAAATAAAAGTTAGTTTTAAAAATTGTTATTTGTTAAGATGGAGTAACCTTTTTATCCGTTTTACCTTTTGAGTATAAACACAATCTTCAAAATTATTTTATTTTTTCTAAAGCTAATATTTGACATAGAATCAATTATATATATACCATATATTTTTAAGTTATAAATCTAAGAGAACAACCAGTCCAATTCAGATATTTTTGTAACTATAATGTCCTGCCTAGTAGACAGTTCCCAGATTTTCACTGCTACTTTTTTCTTAATTTTTACTCTGTTTTTATATCAATACATTTATAAATCTATGCTTTATAGATACATAAACGAAAGGAAAGGGAAAGTTCTTCTTAAATTAGAATGACAATTAATAAATGTAGAAGAATTAGAAACACCACTTGTGAGTCATCATAATAAAATTTACTCAGATAAGACTGAATTAGCAGTGAATATTAAAATGAGTGAGCAAAAATTTGCTGAGGAGAAAGATATTTACATAGATATACGAGTCACAAAATAATTACTCATTTTAAAAGGTGAATAATTTTACAGTGAAGAATCCCAGTGAAACACCATCTTAACTAAGCTATTATCACTATTATGGAACAAATCAACATTGTGTTGATAAGACATAATGAGAAACATGCAATGTTTTTGTAATATCCATGCCCAAAATGCAGAACCTGAATTTAATTGTAAGGAAACATCAGATGGACAAAAACGAGGAACAATCTACAAAAATGAAGTGGCCAGTACACCAAAATTACTGAAGACATGAAAGATAAGACAAGGCTAAGGAATTACTGAAAAAACTCAAGAGACATCATAACCATATGTGATATGTGATCTTAAATTATATTCTGGACAGGTGGTACAATGGGTTGAATGTTTATTTCCTACCCTCCTTAAAAAAAAGTGGTATATTGAAATTCTAACCCCCAATGTGATGGTATCAGGTGGGGCCTTTGGGAGGTAATTAGATCCTGAAGGTAAAGACCTCAGGAATGGGATTAGGGCTCTTACAGAAGGAACCTCATAGGGTTTTCTAGCTCTCTTGCTGGCTTGTAAAAAAGGAGGCAGTCTGCAACCTGAAAGAGAGTTCTCACCATCCTCTGAACAGGCTAAAATCCTGATTTAGACTCTTCAGCCTCCAAAACCATTATAAATACATTTTTTTGTTGTTTAAAAGCCACTCAGTCTGTGGAAACTTGTTATGGCAGCATGAACAAAGACAGATGTATGTGTTTTTTTTTTTTTTTTTTTTTTTCACCATAAAGAGCGTTATTGGGATAACTGATGAAATGTGAATGGAGTCTACAGTTTTTTAATATTATTGTACCAATGTTAATTTTCTGATTTTAATGGTCTTTGTCCTTCAAAACAAGGACTATGGTCCTTTTTTTTTTTAAAGGAAACACTTATGAAGCATAAAGTGTAATGGACAAAATAGCAACTTTCAGTTAGTTCAGAAAAATTACGAGTATATTCACACTTACATATGTACATATAAAGAGGGAGAGAGAAAGAGAGAATAAGGCAAATGCGGTAAAATGTTAATATCTTTGCCGAGGCAAATTCTTTGTTCTATTCTTGTGCCTTACCTGTAAGTCTAAAATTATTTCACAATAAAAGTCTTTAAAAATATTAAGTGGCCTCCAAGGTAAATCTTGAGAAAATGGACACAATTATTTCTCTGAAAAAGGAGAGAAGCTATTGATGGACAGGCAACATTGAACGGCATACAAATATTCTGAAAGGTATAAGAGCCACTGATTTCCTTTGCTACTTTCTTGTTCTATAATATACAAACGTGAAAAAAAAATCTTCTCTTAAAGTGCTTTTTCTGCGAGCGAAAAAATAAGAAAAAGCCCAACTGACTTTTCCTCTTTGATTAGCCTCAGTCTATTCATATGAGAGGAGCGGTTTCCAAGGCAAATAGTGAGCCCATACCCTTCAATGCTTCTTTACGGCTGCCCTTGTATTTTACAGGGCTTTTTCATGCCCTTCCTTTGCCTCATCTTTTGAATAGGATTGTAGAGAATGGAAAAACGTGTAAAGGCCCTTGGGAGACCGTCTTTTACCTTCCTTTTAGTTGTCTGGAACTATTTTAACTTTCCTGAACTTATTCCTTCATGCTGAATTTATGCACTGCTGAATCAAGAACCCACTTATTTCAACTTTACGTTTGGGACAAACTTTGTTACAATGCCATCTGAAAACAGAAAATAAACTAATAAGTATAATAAAATTATCAACACAACCCCATTAAGGTTTTTATAAATGCCCTGTTACTTAAAATCAATAACAATCTTCAATGTGCTTCATTGAAGGTAATTCATTCCTTTGTCATTAAATGTTTTATTCTAACTGTTGCTCAATTTACAGTATTGAGGCAGGAGAAATAGGAAAGTTTCTTAGACACAGATTAAATTTTAATAAAACAATAGCAAAAAATACATCTAGAGATGATGTTAATTTGATAATAGAAAATTCTAAGTCTAGAAATAATTCTTAAATAAATAATCAAAGTACCGTTTTTCAGTCCTCTTTGCCAACACCTAACCTTGTGATACTAAGCAAATCATTTAGTCTCTGAGCCACCAAAATAACATAGAGAAGTCGCAATAGATTTAATGTTCAGATTCATTTCTCTATGTGTAATTAGAAGAATCTTAAAACTTTGAAAATACACAGTCTAAGTTACACTTTTAAGGTTCTAAGTACTTTAAATGATAATTCCCCAACAGATTTTACAAGATCCTTTTCCAGAGCTTTGGTGTTCAAAAGTGACCTAATTATCAAACTAATTTTAGTGACACAAATAGAATTTTATAATATGCTTTACAAAAAGTTTAATGGAAGAAATGCAGGTGACTTACAGTTCAGTTCCAGTTCTGGGGGTACAGTATTCCCAGTGACCTATTTACTAAATAAAACTCTGCTACTGTGCTGTTTTCTGTACTACACAGAAGATCATAAACATATAGAAAATGCTCTTTATTTCTAATTCGTTTGAATCACCTTTTGTTCACCTTTATTCAACAGGAAAAACCAGCAATCTAAACCGCTTTAGTAATAATGTTATTCCTTAGAAGATGCAAAAATAGTTTTGACATTTTACCCCATCAAGGACAAGAACAAATGAATGTATGGATTAAAAAGAGATTGTCCATGCTATATAACTTCTTCCTCAAAGCAAAACAACAGCAAAGAAATAATGCTTCATTTTTAAAGGGGTAGAATTCCTACCATCAGGTTTGGTTTTATTTTAATTAAACTTCTGTTTTTGAGATAACTGTACATATACAGGCAGTTATGAAGATAATACAGAGATCTGGTATACCCTTTACCTGATTTTCCACAAAGGTAGCATCTTGCAGAACTATAATTCAGTATCACAAACAGAATATCAATGTTACTACAGTCAAGATACAGCCACGTTCACTTCTCTCCCACTTAACCATTGGCAATCACTAATCTGTTCTTTATTCTATAATTTTGCCATTTCAAGAATGTTACATAAATGGCTTTTCTCATTCAGCATAATTCTCTGGAGGCTTATTCAGGTTGTTGCCTATGTCAGTATATTATGTTAGTATACTACTTTTTGTTGCTAAGTAGTATTCTATGTCATGGATGTACCCCAGTTGGTTTAACTACTCACTTATTGGAAGAGAATTTGGATTGTTTCTAGTATTTTCCTGTTAGAAAAAAAAAAAAGCAAATAAAATCTTTTATGTACAGGATTTTATGTAAAACTAACTCTTTTTCTCTCTAGGCTTAATGCCTAGAAGTACAATACTGGGTTGTATAGCAATGGCATATTTAGTTTAGTAAGAAACTAACAAACTGTTTTCCAAAATGTTTTACATCCGCAAGAGTAATATATAATTGATCTAGTTTTTCTGCATCATCACCAGCATTTGATATTGTTACTAGTTTTTACAAGAATGTAGTAAAATATTTTATTATAATTTTGTTATACATTTCCCTGATGGCTAACGATGTTGAACTTTTCTTGCTGTGCTTACCTGTTGTATTAGTCCGTTCTCACTGCTATAAAGAACGGCCTGAGACTGGGTAGTTTATAAAGGAAAAAGGTTGAATTGACACACAGTTCTGCAGGGCTGCAGAGGCCTCAGGAACTTACCACCAGTGAAAGTGGAAGCAAATACGTCTTTCTTCACATGATGGCAGCAAGTAGAAGTGTCAAGTGAAAGGGTAAAAACCCCTTCTAAAACCATCAGATGTTATGAGAACTCACTCACTATCATGAGGACAGCATGGAGGTACCGCCGCAATGATTCAATTACCTGCCACTGGATCTCTCCTATGATATTTAGAGATTATGGGAATAACATTTCGAGATGAGATTTGTGTGGGGACACAACCCAACCTTATCACTGGTCATCTGTACATCTTTTATGGTGAAATTTCTCTATATGTCTTTTGCCCACTTTCTTATTGACCTTTTAAACTTGAGTTTTGAGTATGCTTTATTTATTTTAGATGATAAACCTTTTTTGGATATGTGGTTTATAAACATTTTCTCCCACTCTGTCGCTCATCTTTTCACTGTCTTAACATGATCCTTTCAAAGTAAAAGTTTTCCATTTCAGGAAAGCCCAATTTATCAATTTTTGTGTTCGTGAATTGTGATTTTGCTGTTACATCTAGGAACTACATGCCTGGCCCTAGATTCTGAATATTTTCTCCTGATGTTTCTCTAAAAGTTTTATAGTTCTACATTTTACATTTAAGCCATAGATCCACCTTTAGTTTATTTGTTTTTTAATCTATAGATGTCTTATTGCTTCATTACTGTATGTTGAAAATGCTCTCTTTCCTCCATTCAATTGCCTTTTCACCTTTGTCAAGAATCAGCTGGGTATCAGTGTGTAGTATTCCATGGATTCTGAATTCTATATTCTCCTTCATTTATGAGACATGTGTCCATCCTTCCACCAATGTGAAAGCCTTGATTAATATACTACATTAAACGTCTTGAATTAGGCTGGGCGTGGTGGCTCACGTTTATAATCCCAGCACTTTGGGAGGCTAGGGTGGGCAGATCACCTGAGGTCAGAAGTTCAAGATCAGCCTGGCTAACTTGATGAAACCCTGTTTCTACTAAAAATACAAAAAATAAGTCAGGTGTGGTGGCACATGCCTGTAATCCCAGCTACTTGGGGTGCTGAGGCAGGAGAATCATTTGAACCTGGGAGGCAGAGGTTGCAGTGAGCTGAGATCATACCATTGCACTCCAGCTTGGGCAACAAGAGTGAAACTCTGGCTCAAAAAATAAAAAAAGTCTTGAATTCAGATAGATAATTTATCCCACTTTATTATTCTTTATCAAGATAGTTTTTAGCTATTATAGTTTCTTTGATTTTCCATATAAATTTAGAATAATCTCATCCATAGCTATAAAAGATATCATTGGCGTTTAATATAAATTACATTACATGTTTTCATTAATTTGGAGAAACTGGCATGTTTACTCTTTGAGTCTTATAATGCAAAATTAAATTAAACTAAATGGAAAACTTCTTTATTTTTTAATTGTAAATTGTATTATTTTTCTGATTTTATTACCAACTTGTTCAAAGTAAGAGTGCAGAAAAAAACTGATTTTTGTATTTTTTCCTTGTTAAAATCATTTATTAGTTCCTAGAAGCTTTCTGTATATTCCTTGGGATTTTTCCATGTGAACAATTATATTATCTGAAAATAAAATAAATTTTATTTCTTGCTTTCTAATGTGTATTTTTTCTTTTATAAAAATGTTCTTGCCTCATTGAAATCACTAGAACTTTTAACACTATGTTGGATAAGAATGGTAAGAGTGGGCATCTTTGCCATGTTTCTGATTTTTAGAGGGAAACCCTTCCATCTTTCAACATAATATGTTAGCTGTAACATTTATATGTGCTCTTTATCAAATTTAGGACATTTCCCTCTATTCATACTTTCTGAGAATATTTATCCTGAATATGTGTTGAATTTTGTCAACTGTCTTTTTCTATATTGATATATATATAAAATAATCACAATATAGACGTTAATATATGATATACATATATAATATATATGTATATATAAAGATATACATATATATGTATATAATCCCATCCATATATATGTATATCTTTATATATACATATATATTATATATATGTATATCTATATATATATGGATGGGATTATATACATATATATTTATATATATATATCAGTGTAAATAAGAATTCTTCTGTATCTCTTTAACATGATGCATTACATACAGCAGTTTTCAAGTATTGAACCAATATTTGGTTTAGCCTTGCATTCTTGAAATAAACACCAAGTGGTTTTATTTTTTTTTAATATATTGCTGAATTCTACCTTGCTAATATGTTATTGAGGGTTTCTGTACCTATGCTTATGGAGAATATAAATCTTTAGTTTTCATTGTCTCTCTGTGTGTGTGTGTGTGTGTGTGTGTGTGTGTGTGTGTGTGTGTGAGCTTTGCCTGGTTTTGATATCAGGGCAATACTATCCTTAAAAAATGAGGAGTTATTTTCTCCTTTTCTATTTTCTGAGAAAGATTGTGTAGAATTAACATTAATTCTTTTTTGAATTTGAAATTTTTCTTGGCTTACAGATTTCCTTTGGGAAGTTTTATAATTATAAAATTAATTTTCTTAATAGTTATAGGCTTATTCTATTTCATATTTTGTAAATTATAAATTGTATTTTTCAAAAACCAGTCTATGTTATCTAAGTTATAAAACTTAGATATGTGGAGTTACCCATAGCATTTTCTTACTATCTTTTGATTTGTTTTATTTTCTATTTAATTATTGATACAATTTGTAAATTTGTCTTTTTTCTTTGTCAGTATTGCTACAGGTTTGTCCATGTTACTGATTCACATATATCTCTTTGGTTTGTTGATTTTTCTCCATTAACATTGATTTCTAATTTTATCTTTATTATTTCCTTTCTTTGGCTTGCTTTCAGTATATTTTCCTCTTTGTAATTTTATTTCTTTTGAGACTTTGTCTTTGGTCCATGGACTATTTACATTCATTTTATCTCCAAGTGATTATAGATTTTACTGTCACCTTTCTGTTATTGATTTTAATTCTTTTTTTTTTTTTTTTTTTTTGAGATGGAGTATCACTCTTGTCACACAGACTAGAGTGTAATGGTATGATCTTGGCTCACTGCAAGCTCTGCCTCCCAGGTGCAAGCAATTCTCCTGTCTCGGACTTCTGAGTTGCTGGAATTACAGGTGCCTGCCACCATATCCAGCTAAATTTTGTATTTGTTAGTAGAATCACATTTCACCATGTTGGACAGACCGGTCCTGAACTCCTGACCTCAAGGAGGTCACCCCCCAGGCCTATCAAAGTGCTGAAATTACAGGAATGAGCCACTGTACCTGGCCAATTTTTTTTATTTTATTTTATGTTCTAAAATATGGTCTACCTTCCACAGACAATTATTAAAAATATATATATATATATTCTATTGTTGCTGGGGGAAGTAGTCTAAAGACATTTATTAGAATGTGTTTTTTTGATAGTGTTGTTGAGTTTTTCTGTTACTGTCTAGTTATTTGATAAATTTTGGGAGAAGGGGTGGAGTCTACAACTATAATTGTACATATGTTTCTTCTTCAGTCATGTCAGTTTCTGTTTAGCAGCGTTTGAAGATATGTTGTTTGGTGCCCAGTCATTTAGAATTACTATGTCCTCTTGGTAAACTGATACTTTTAGCATTATGTAATGTCTCTTCTGTATCTAGTGATTTTCTTTGTTCTGATATTAATATAGCTCCACTTGCTTTCTTTTAATTAAGGACCTCACAATATAGACTTTAAATATTTAAACATTTTCTTCCTTTAATATTCTCTATATCTTCATGTTAAAATTCGTTTTCTTGTAGACAAAAGAGAGTGTGATCATATTTTTAATCCATTCTGCCTATCTCTGGCTTTGAATTTATGTAGTTAGATCACTTACTTTAATTCAATTATTAATACATTAGGACTTAAGTCAGCCATTTTATTTTTGGTTCCTGTTTCTTCTGTCTGCTTCTTATTTCTATCAAGTGTTTTCTCAATTAAGGGACTCAAAAAATTATTTTCTTTTCTGTCTTCCTATAGATCACTTAACCATTTCCTAGAATCTTATTTTAATCTTTTGTCTTTTTTAGTTCATCTTTTTGTATAGCTTTTATAATGATTGTTCTGTGTATTCAATTTTATCAGCACAACTGTAAAAACCTTACATTTTACTTTGTTTGTTAACCTTTTATAACATATAATTTTAAAATATAATAACAAATACTTTACATATATTTCAAACCACATTATATATAATTTTTACTTCACCATCAAAAATAATTTAACAAACTCAAAATGAAAAAAAAAAAAACCTAATGTACTTATACATATTTTTGCTGACCATGTTCTTTCTTTGTTCCTGATGTTTATAAGTCATATTAGTTTATCATACCCTTTCTGTTTGGAGAATTTTTTTTAGCTATTATTTTAAAGTAAGTCTGCTGCCAACAAATTATCTTAGGTTTTCTTCATCTGATAACGTCTTCAGTATCCCTTCACTTGGGAGAGGTATTTTTCCTGGGTATAGAGTTCTGAGTTGTCAATTCTTTTCTTTGAGCACTTGAAAAATGTTGTGACTTTTAAAAAAAAATTTTCTGTGGTTTCTGATGAGAAATCCACTGTCATTCTATTACTTTTTCTATTAGTAAAGTGTCACTTTTCTTTGGATCCTTTCAATTTTTTTTTCTTTCATTTTTAGAAGTTTACTTATGATGTGTCTTGGCATAAATTTATCTGGGTTTATCCTTTTTGGGATTCATAGACCTTCTTGAATCTCTGACCAAATTTGTAGTTTTCAGTCAATATTTATTTGATTACTTTTCAGCCTCCCTCTTTCTATTCTCTTTCCAAGACTTTAATGCACAAGGATTAGACGTTTTTCTCATATGTCCCTGAAGCTCTATTCATTTTTCTCATTCAGTTGATTTAATTTTTTATAATTAATTTTGTAATTAATTTTTATAATGTGATTTGTGTGTTCTATTTTCCTGTTTTCTATTTTCTCTCTTTCTTTCTGTTTATTATTATTATTATTATTATTATTGCAAATCGTTCTTTCTGTTTATTTCTTCTTTTTTTATTATTATACTTTAAGTTCTGGGGTACATGCAGGATTGTTACATAGGTATACACGTGCCATGATGGTTTTCTGCATCCATCCCCCATCACCTACATTAGGTATTTCTCCTAATGTTATCCCTCCAAATCCCCGACCCCTGATATCCCTCCCTTAGCCCCTTGCCCCCCAACAGACACCAGTGTGTGATGTTCTTCCTGTGTCCATGTTATATCATTGTTCAACACCCACTTATGAGTGAGAATATGCAGTGTTTAGTTTTCTGTTCTTGTGTCAGTTTGCTGAGAATGATGGTTTCCAGATTCATCCATGTCCCAGCAAAGGACATGAACTCATCTTTTTTTAATGGCTCCATAGTATTCTGTGGTGTATATGTGCCACATTTTCTTTTTAAACTCAACTACTGAGCTTTCTTTTTTTTCCATTTTTTAATTGTATTTTAGGTTTTGGGGTACATGTGAAGAACATGCAAGATTGTTGCATAGGTACACACATGGCAGTGTGGTTTGCTGCCTTCCTTCCCCTCACCTGTATCTGTCATTTCTCACCATGCTATCTCTTCCCACCTCCCCACCCCCCGTCCCTCCTCCATTTCCCCCCAACAGACCCCAGTGTGTAGTGCTCCCCTCCCTGCGTCCATGTGTTCTCATTGTTCAACATCCACCTATGAGTGAGAACATGCGGTGTTTGATTTTCTGCTCTTGTGTCAGTTTGCTAAGAATGATGGTTTCCAGGTTCATCCATATCCCTACAAAGGACATGAACTCATCGTTTTTGATGGCTGCGTAATATTCCATGGTGTATATGTACCACATTTTCCCTGTCCAGTCTATCATCGAGGGGCATTTGGGTTGGTTCCAGGTCTTTGCTATTGAAAACAGTGCTGCAATGAACATTCGTGTGCATGTGTCCTTATAATAGAATGATTTATAATCCTTTGGATATATACCCAGTAATGGGATTGCTGGGTCAAATGGGATTTCTATTTTTAGGTCATTGAGGAATTGCCACATTGTCTTCCACAATGGTTGAACTAATTTACACTCCCACCAACAATGTAAGAGTGTTCCTGTTTCTCCACATCCTCTCCAGCATCTGTTGTCTCCAGATGTTTTAATGATCACCATTCTAACTGGCGTAAGATGGTATCTCAATGTGGTTTTGATTTGCATTTCTCCAATGACCAGTGATGATGAGCATTTCTTCATATATTTGTTGTTCTCTGGTATGTCTTCTTTTGTAAAGTGTCTATTCATATCCTTTGCCCACTTTTGAATGGGCTTGATTGTTTTTTTTCTTGCAGATCTGTTTTAGTTCTTTGGAAATTCTGGATATCAGCCCCTTGTCAAATGGGTAGACTGCAAAATTTTTTTCCCATTCTGTTGGTTGCCAATTCACTCTAATGACTGTTTCTTTTGCTGTGCAGAAGCTGTGGAGTTTGATTAGGTCCCATTTGTCTATTTTGGCTTTTGTTGCCAATGCTTTTGGCATTTTGGTCATGAAGTCCTTGCCTATGCCTATGTCATGAATGGTTTTGCCTAGATTTTCTTCTAGGGTTTTTATGGTGTTAGGTCTGAGGTTTAAGTCTTTAATCCATCTGGAGTTAATTTTGGTGTAAGGTGTCAGGAAGGGGTCCTGTTTCTGCTTTCTGCACATGGCTAGCCAGTTTTCCCAACACCATTTATTAAACAGGGAATCCTTTCCCCATTGCTTGTTTTTGTCAGGTTTGTCAAAGATCGGATGGTTGTAGATATGTTGTATTTCCTCTGAAGCCTCTGTTCTGTTCCATTGGTCTATATCTCTGTTTTGGTACCAGTACCATGCTGTTTGGATTACTGTAGCCTTGTAGTATAGTTTGAAGTTTGGTAGTGTGATGCCTCCTACTTTGTTCTTTTTGCTTAGAATTGACTTGGCTATGCGGGCTCTCTTTTGGTTCCATACGAAGTTTAAGGTTTTTTTTTCCCAGTTCTGTGAAGAAGGTCATTGGTAGCTTGATGGGAATAGTGTTGAATTTGTAAATTACTTTGAGCAGTATGGCCATTTTCACGATATAGAGTCTTCCTAACCATGAACATGGAATGTTTCTCCATCTGTTTGTGTCCTCTCTTATTTCGTTGAGCAGTGGCTTGTAGTTCTCCTTGAAGAGGCCCTTTACGTTCCTTGTTAGTTGTATTCCTAGGTATTTTATTCTCTTTGTAGCAATTGTGAATGGCAGTTCATTCTTGATTTGGCTCTCTTTAAGTCTATTACTGGTGTATAGGAATGCTTGTGATTTTTGCACGTTGATTTTGTATCCTGAGACTTTGCTGAAGTTGTTTGTCAGTTTCAGGAGATTTTGGGCTGAGATGATGGGGTCTTCTAGATATACAATCATATCATCTGCAAATAGAGACAAATCGAAAGCTTTCTTCAGATATCAGCAATTAAATAAGCATATTCACTATCCCAACTTCTGTGCAAAATTAAATTTGAGGTCTCATCCAGGGCCTATATATGACAAGGAAAATATATAAAAAGTTGAAAAATTTGTGGTATGCAAACACACAATCTTATCAAAAGTAGTCATCCTCAGCTGACTCCACAGCAACTGAATCTCAGGCAATTTATCAGTGATCTCTGTTAGCAAAATAGTCTTTCTACAGTTGGCTATTGGTGGATCAAGTTGTCTCATTGTCTACATATCCCAGTTTAAAGAAAACTCCCTTCAATACTCTTTATGTGTGACTCAGGAGATTGATCCTCCAGACCTCTACTCTAACACATATGGTATATCTAGCTGAGCTTTTATGATAAAACACTTTCTACAGAAGTTGGATTTAAGGCAACAGGAATCCTAGCATAGATCTTATCAATGCTCCTACAGGCTTTCTTTAAAACTCAAGGAAATATTGTTTACTTTTTAGGTGTAAGCCTGCTTTCTACTTTCTGAAAAAACTACACTGCTCTAAAAAGTGATATTTGCTACACAACAAAATGACAACTGTGGTAATAGTTGTGTTAGTTAATTTGATTGTAATAATCATTTTACAATGTATACATATAGCAAATCATCACATTGCACATCTGGAGTATATATAATTTTTGTCAGTTATACCTCAATAAAGCCAAAAAGAAAAACATATATACCTATGAAATAAATATATTACTTAAGAATATATTTACAATTTGACATGGTAGGGTAAAACATTCAAAATAATTCCACTTTTTTGAGAAACAAAACAAGTTATACTTTAAAAATTCTTATAAAAATGATATCATGACTCGATTTACAAAAGCAACAATGAGTACCAAAATACATAGAAATAAATCTAATGAAATTGTGTAAAACTTCTATTCCTATATTTTAAAAATTATTAATGAGATACATAAGAAAAACAAAAAAAGAAACGTCATCTTTATGGATTGAAAGATTCAATATGATAAAGATACCAATTCTGCAAAATTGATTTAAATATTAAGTGCAATCATCAAAATCTTGTCAGGAAATTGGTAGAAATTCTCAAACTAATACTAAATTAGACAAAAGGAGTTAATAAAGTGTTGCTGAAGATGAAGATGTGGAAGATTTAACTACCATATATAAATACTTATTGTAAATAAACAATTTTTAAATCAAGGTGTTACTGGGGCAAAAACAGAAAAATAAACCAATGTATCAATCAAGAGAATCCAAGAAAGCAAGAAAGAAACCTTCACATATGTAATTATTTCTCGGATTAAAAAATGATAATGGCCAGGCACAGAGGCTCATGCCTGTAATCCCAGCACTTTGAGAGGCCAAGGTGGGTAGATCACCTGAAGTCAAGAGTTGGAGACCAGCCTGACCAACATGGAGAAACCTAATCTCTACTAAAAACACAAAATTAGCCAGGTGTCATGGCACATGCTGGTAATCCCAGCTACTCTGGAGGCTGAGGCAGGAGAATCGCTTGAGACCAGGAGGCAGAGGTTGCAGTGAGCTGAGATCATGCCATTGCACTCCAGCCTGGGCAACAAAAGTAAACTCTGTCTCAAGAAAAAAAAAAAAAAAAAAAGGTGATTCTGCATTCCAGAGGAAAAGAAAAATATCTCTTGTATTAAATGGTGTTAGATTTACTTTAGAGAAATGCATATTTATGAGTATAAAAATGCATAAGCATATTTATTGCAACAGTATTTGTAATCCTCTCAGCTAGAAACAACCAAATGGCCACTAAGAACAAAATGGATAAATAAATTGTGAACTATTTTCATAGTAAAATACTCTACACAATAAAAATGAATGAATCTCAAAATATATCAAACGAAAAATGTGAACAAAAAAGATTACGTACTGTCTTATTTCATCTGCATGTATATAATTCAAAAACGAATGAACAAATCTGTGGTTTTAGAAGTTCTAGAGATGCAATTTCTTCTAGTGAAACACTCGTGAATGGCACAGGACAGAGGAAAGCTATTGGAGTGCTAATAACACTCTATTTCTGGCCATGAGCAGTACTAACAGGGATGAGTTCAGTTTCTAAAACAGCATTTTCATTCAACTGCATATTTATATAGGTTTCTTAGTATGGTATATCTCTGTTATATTTCAATGTGAAAACATGTATTTTTTTAAAAAGTGTGACCTACCTTAGAGACCAATCAATAAATTGCAATTTCTAGACCTAATTTGTTTCATGAGTCACTAAGTATTCTCTCAGTTCAGGCTGCTATCACAAAAATACCATAGACTGATGGCTTAACCTAGAAACAATTATTTCTTACAGTTCAAAAGCTGAGCAATCCAAGATCAAGATACCTGCAGATCTCATGTCTGGTGAGGGCCCACTTCTGGTTTGAAGACAGCCCCCTTCTCACTGTTTCCTTACATGGTAGAGATTAGAGAAAGAGGAATCAAGCTCTCACATCTGTTTTTATAAGTGTACTAATCCCAACATGTGGGCTCCACTTCCATGAACTAATTACTTCCCAAAGGCCCCACTTTCCAATACCATAACATTTGGAGGAGGGATTCAACATATGAATTCTGAGAGGAAAACACCATTCAATATATAGCAAGCGCTTAGAAGACTAATGAAGAAATTTTATCCAGAAGCAGATATTTGATAAAATTAGGAAATAATGTTTAGGTATTTTTATGCAATAATATTATTGTGGTAATGTTTAAAATAAAAGAATCTTTATCTTTTAGAGGCACATTCTGAGAGTTGTTTTAAAAGTAACCTGTATAGGGAAGCTGTGAGTTGATTATCATTGAAGCTGGGTAATGGAACATAAATTCATTATATTATTTTCCCTATCTTTATGTATATTTGAAATTTCCAAATAAAAATATAAAGATTAAAAAATCAGGATGATTGCTATCTACACTGAAGTAATATTTTATGGATCAGAGCCTAATCCTTACTTGACACTCATGAATAATAATGTGTCCATTCCCTTAAAAAAATCATATTGGAATTGAAAGGTGAAATCTCCATAAATTTATAGGCTATTCTAAAAGCATTAAGCCTTCAAAGAAGTTTAAATGTAAGTCTTGAGGATTTTTCTTGTTTTTTGAGATGGAGTCTCGCTCTATCTCCCAGGATGGAGAGCAGTGGGAGGATCTTGGCTCACTGCAAATTCTGCCTCCTAGGATTAAGCAATTTTCCTGCCCAGCCTCCTGCGTAGCTGGGATTATAGGCACCCACCACCACACCAAGCTAATTTTTGTATTTTTAGTAGATTTCACCATGTTGGCTAGTCTGGTCTAGACCTCAGTTGAGGTCTAGACCTCAACTCCTGACCTCAGGTGATCTGCCCACCATGGTTTCCCAAAGTGCTGGGATTACAGGTGTGAGCCACCAAATCTAGCCTAAAAATAAGATTAAAAATAGTAAACTTGGGAATTTAGAATATAAAATACCAGCAATGAGAAACAAATTCTTGGTTCTTACACAAAATTTCCCTTGTTCATTTGTTTATTTTGCCATAATTTCCATAGGTGAGGAATGTCAGCTTGACAACATAGCTAAGATGGATTGCATACAAAATGAAATCATCTGCTTTTGGTTCCCTCTGTTATTAAAATTTCATAGTAATGGCCTGTCATCTTAAAATGTATACTTAAATTTCTAACACTGTAGTCTTGAGCTTTGGATAAACTCATATCACAGGACATTTTATTACTTATTTATATTTTCTCCTGCCCGTCAATACTACCAAGTATCCTACAGGCCTATTTAGGGATTTTGAAAGAAGTGTATATGAGGAGCTATAAGGTACCTTTGAATTACCAATCATGTAATTCAAATACTTCATTTTACACATAGAATCACCTGGTCCCTGTGGAGGATGGTTTGCACGATAGCCTATCCCTGGGGCCTTCCTGCAAACTACATTTCACGCATACCTTACACATGATTTCAATTTCCATATTCTTAAATTATTTCATTTTACGCCCCCGCCCCCGCCCCGCCACCACCACTACATTTGGTTTTTCTCAAAGTTGGTAACTCTCTGAATATTGTTAGATTTTGATGAACCCTAAATTATAATACTGATAGCAGCTATGTCTTTAATCATTTAGGAAAGAAAAATTATTGGCAGCAAAAGAGAAGGCTGAAGCCAATAGAGAGAAGCAGAAATGAGAAGACAGTAAGGATTCAAGTCTTTGACTGCTAATTTCTAAAACCTGTACCCAGTGCTTCTTTATTGTATAAGACTCCCCAACATCCTTCTTACACATTACTTCTTTTTATTTATTTAATCTGATATATGCTGTTGCAACAAAGAGAACCCTAATTAACACCATGCCTTGAAGAATTAGTGATTTATCCAAGCTTTCAAAACCAGTTTGAAGTTGTTTTGGAAGCCAGATATTCTTCCAACCCAGCAATAGGTATTAATAAATCCCTGTTCAAATCAAATCAACTGTAATATATCATGTTTTAAGAAAACATTCTGATACATTGTCTGTATATGTGTATATATGACTATTATATTGCATTATCTTCAGTAGGGGTTTCAATTAATGAGAGACAGTATGTTTGCAGCTTTTAAGAAAATTTGGCAATTCTTAACAATGGAAATTTTAAAATGTCAGACTTGCTTTAAATTATGCAGAACAAAAAAGTGAGAAGGTGGCACTATATAAGACTAATTAAGAAAAACACTGATTGCTAAAGCTGGGTAATTGGTAAACAAGGTTCGCTATAGTATTCTATCTTCTTTTGTGTACGTTGAATTTTTTTATTATAAAAGTATATCATAAAATCTACTGTATTATATGTTCTCATTATATACTGATTAACCCTGTAACTCATAGACCAATTTGGGGAAAAAAAAATAGAAAGAAGTGAGGGCAGCTAATAAAAGCGGGACTATACTTTGTAAGCCTGGGTGCACTTACTTTCTGAATTGTATGTAATAGATAAATTTTAGATTTCAGATATCTTAATAGCAAGTTCCAAATTCTATCCACTTTTTCCTTTTCATTCACCATTTGGCCATTTCACAATTTGACAATTTCTATGATACATTTTTGTTGCATTTTATTGCAATCTCGCTTTTTGATTCAAGCTTTTACAGGTATTGGGAAAAAAAATTACTTATAAAAATAGGAGTCTTATCATTTGTACGTTGGTGCCATTTTAAACTTATCAATTTTTTTTCCTCAAGCTTCTTTGTCACAGGTAAATTTAAATAAAATGGGAAATTCTCTAACTGTGTCCACTGGAGAAAAGTAATGTATAATTACATATACACTATTTATCCTTTTTTCTTCAGTGTTTTTTTTTTTCCTTCAAATTTCACATGAAACCAAGAAAGAGCCCATGTAGCGAAGACAATTCTAGGCAAAAAGAACAAAGCTGGTGGCATCACACTACCTGACTTCAAACTATAGTATAAGGCCACAGTAACCAAAACAGCATGGTACTGGTACCAAAACAGAGATATAGACCAACAGAACATAACAGAAACCTCAGAAATAACACCACACATCTACAACCATCTGATTTTTGATGAATCTGACAAAAACAAGCAATGGAGAAAGGATTCTCTATTTAATAAATGGTGTTTGGAAAACTGGCTAGCAATATGCAGAAAACTAAAGCTGGACCTCTTTCTTACACCTTACACAAAAAATTAACTCAAAATGGATTAAAGACTTACACATAAGACCAAAACCATAAAAACTGTAGAAGAAAACGTAGGCAATACTACTGAGGACATAGGCATGGGCAAAGACTTTATGAGTAAACACCAAAGCAATGGCAACAAAAGCCAAAATTGACAAACCTAATTAAACTAAAGAGCATCTGCACAGCAAAAGAAACTATTATCAGGGTGAGCAGACAACCTACAGAATGGGAAAAAATTGTTATAATCTGTCCATTTGACAAAGGGATAATATCCAGAATCTACAAAGAACTTAAACAAATTTACAAGAAAAAAACAAACAACTTCATCAAAAAGTGGGCAAAAGATATAAACAGTTGCTTCTCAAAAGAAGACATTTAAATGTGGCCAACAAACATCAAACAAATATCATCACCCCGGTCATTAGAGAAATGCAAATCAAAACCACAGTGACATATCATCTCACACAGTTAGAATGGTGATCATTAAAAAGTCAGGAAACAACAGATGCTGCAGAGAATGTGGAGAAACAGTAATGCTTTTACACTGTTGATGGGAGAGTAAATTAGTTCAATCATTGTAGAAGACAGTGTGGTAATTCCTCAAGAATCTAGAACCAGAAATACCATTTGACCCAGCAATCCCATTACTGGGTATGTACACAAAGGATTATAAATCATTCAACTATAAAGACCCATGAATATGTATGTTTATTGCAGCACTGTTCACCATAGAAAGACTTGGAACCAACCCAAATGTCCATCAGTGACAGACTGGATAAAGAAAATGTGGCATATATACACCATGGAATACTATGCAGTCATAAAAAAGGATGAGTTCATGTCCTTTGTAGGGACACAGATGAATATGAAAACCATCATTCTCAGCAAACTAACACAGGAACAGGAAACCAAACACCTCGTATTCTCACTCATAAGTGGGAGTTGAACACATGGACACAGGGAGGACACATTACACACCAAGGCCTGTCTGGGGGTTGGGGGTAGGTGAGGGATAGCATTAGGAGAAATACCTAATGTAGATGATAGGTGCAGCAAACCACCATGGAACATGTATACCTATGCAACAAACCTGCACATTCTGCATACGTATCCCAGAACTTAATATATTTTTAAAAATTGGAAGAAACACTTGAAATGCTAATGGTAGGTGTCAGTCTAGGAGACCATATTTTGGGGCTCAAGTGTCCAACATTCAGGTTGCATGGCCCTGGGCTAGACATTGGAACTATATTGATTTCTATTTACTTCTGAATTCTTTTCTACATTGTACACATGTTCTTAAATGAATAGATATTGCTTTTGTAATAAGAAAAAATGTATAAAATTTTAACTGAACATTTACACAGTGTATTTCTTAGAAACATCATTCAAATCTGAATAGAAATACTATTTTGGTTGGGATGCAAAAATTACCAAACAGAGCTGAAATGGGATAGAAACTAGCACAGAGAGGACAGAAACCCATTTCTTTCCTAAAGAATAAAGAAGTGAAATTCAATGTAGGCCCATAAGAAAGCATGATCATTTAACTGCAGCTGAAGAATTCCTTCAGTGTCAGTGAATGACAGTAGATAAAGGGCCTGGTCATGCTACTTGTGATTTTGCCCTGTTTGCATCTGTGCTATTATTGCTTTCACGTAAAGGTCAAACTGAACTTGTGGCCCTTTTCCAAGTTCGAGGGGAAATAGAAAATGGCATCAATTCAGGCAGTGGTTCCAACAACTATGGTTTGAAGCATAGTAGAAGGCACATCCAATAGTCAGCTTGGTTGTCGGAGGAGGCCTCCTGCATTCCTGTGAGGGTGGTGTTAAATAAGTTGAGCACATGGGAGTGTATGTGAAGGGTCTCATGTAACTTAGAAAGGTCCAGGCTCTTGTAGGGACTAGGGATACTTCGTGGTTTGCTTAAGCTAGAGATTACTTCCTGTTGACGTCATTCCTGTGCCTGATCTTGAACTCCACCCCCATCTGAAATCCCGACATGGGTAAAATGTGTCCAGCCAGTAGTGGTTCCCTTAGCAGCTGAACAGTTTAGGCCAACTATTGTTCCCATCCAGTAGGTGTGTGAGTTGTATGGGCACAGGAAAGCAGATTATAGCGATTTTTGTGCATATAAGTAGATGATACAAAGGAGGCCTGCTGACCTAATCCCCAAGACCAATGAGAGAGTGAACTTGTTCCCTGTCCAGTATTGTTCCAGTTGTGGTCGCTCTGGGTGCATTGGCAGGTGGGATGGGAGTAAAGCAGGGGACAGGCAGCAAAGAGGGTGAGAACAAGAGAGGTTATAGTAAGGAAGTGATAGTATCAGAGGGAGAAGAGGAGATCTATTCGAAGTATAATTAGGCAGAAATCCACAGATAAGGAGAGCCATTCGAAGTATAATCATGCAGAAACCCACGGATAAGGAGAGCCATTTGAAATGTAATTAGGCAGAAAGCCACGGATAAGGAGATGTGGGCCAATCCGTAGGGGTGAACCCATAGAGTCCGTTTGCAAATAGTAAAGTTAAGAATGATATTCCTGTCAATGCCAGGATATAAGATAGACTCGCGAGTAGTTAGTTTTCCTGAGGATCTTGTCAGAAGAGCAACCTCAAAACCTCTAATGGCTCGCAGGTGTATGAAGGGCAGTCTCCTGTAACTTCAGGCTGTGGAGCCCATGATCTTCTTCAGAAGGCATCCAGGGTTTCAGCCAAGTGTGATGAATCCACTAGTCAATTTCCATCACCTTACCTGCCATTAGGGTAGACAGAATTACTGAAAATGGCTCTTCCTAAGATGGGCCTAGTGGGGGACAGTCTGACGGGAGAGACTTGACAAGTACTAAGTCTCCAGGGCAGAACAACTCTTTCCCTTTCTCCCTAGGGTGTCCTCTGTTAAAGGCTTAAGAGCCTGTTGATACTTAGCCAAAGAGGTTGTATCTTTTATTAGATCTGCTGTTTCCTTGTCTAATACAAGATTTGTAGTAAGAAAGGGCCATCCATAAAGCATCTCAAAGGGACTGAGTCCTATTTTCTGAGGGGAGTTTCAAGCCCTTAAGAGTGCTATTGGTAACAGAGAGGGTCATGGGAGGTGGGTTTCTTGTGCCAGTTTTTTAAAGTGTCTCTTAAGAATTTCGTTCATCTTTCTCCTTTTCCTGAGGACTGAGGCCTCCAAGCACAGTGGAGAGGACATTGTATTCCTAATGCTTTGGAAATTCCTTAGGTTACTGTAGCTCTGAAGGCAGGGCCATTATCACTTTGAAGGCAGAGAGGGAGTAAATTCTAAATATTATTTTCATTAGTCGGGACTCTTATTTCCCCTTGGGCTTTTTCTGTTCTGCAGGGGAAAGCCTTGACCCAGTTTGTGTAGGTATCTATGCATACTAACAGATATTGACATCCCTGAGACTTAGAAATATGGGCACAGTCCATTTGCCAGTCCTCACCTGGGTAATGACAGGTTTGCTGTTTCCCAGGAGGAACTTTGCAATGAACCAAAGGATTGTTTTTCTGGCATATTTCACATCCTTTGACTGTTTGTTGGATAGTCTTGAAGAGACTTTTTCTGTAAATAAATATTTGGAAATCTGATATGTAATCTCTATACCCATATGGAAGGTTTAATGTAGGGTTTTAAGTACTTTCCAATGGCTGGCAGCAGGTAAGAGTACTTTTTCTTCATCAATAGCTAGCCACCCTGAAGGAAGAAGATTATGTCCTGGGAGATTGCCTACTGTAACTCTTCCAATGAGTATGGAGTCTAGTTCCCGGGAGAGGGTTTTTCCATATTAAAAGTCCTGCTATAAATTCTTGTCTAGCTGCCCTTGTTACCTCTAGGTCAGCTCAGCAATTGCCCTCTGCTTCCGTCTCCTCTCCTTTCTGGTGATCCAGGCTGTGGAAGACTGCTATGTCTTTGGGTTGTTGGACAGCTTCTAATAAGTCTAAGATTTCCTTATATTTAATGGGAGCTCCTGTTGAGGTTAAAACCTCTCTTTCCTTCCATGTGGCAGCATGAGTATGAAGAACCAGTTAAGCATATTTGGAATCTGTATATATGTTTATTCTCCTTCCTGTTCCTAATCTTAGAGCTCAAGTGAGGGCTACCAGTTCTGCCAGTTGGACACTAGTTCCTGGAAGAAGGGGATTACTTTCAATCACCGTTAGATCATTGACTACTGCATATCTTGCCTTCCGAACGGCCCCAGCCAGCCAGAGATGGGAAAACAGGAGAATTCCTGCAGGAAACAAGGCCCCTCAGCCAACCCCAGAAGTCCCTCTAACACAGGCCCTCATGTTTATATATTGAGGGAACCTTGCAGAAGAATTATCACTAAATTGTTAACAGCAGTGGAGGTTTGATGATGAGATTTTTTACTAATTTTTACTTTATATACTTTATAGTTTTTTTTTACAATAAATGTTTAGTAAGTATGTAATTTAAAATGTTTACATTTATCATTATTTTCAAAAAATAAAGTACATATACACTAGAATCTGAAAATGTGGTTTCTTATCCCAGCTTACTGTGTGGTATTGGACAAATTCCTGAATCTGGAAGAGTATTGAATCTAATTGTGCCACTCTTTTCTGGTAAAATGGGAAAAGTAAATAATATCATCAACAAGGGATCAGTAAGACAACTGAATATTATAAGTCATGTATATCTAAGTACTAGATGTTGAAAGTGAGAGACAAATATTAGCTATTATTATTATATGATGGGAAAAAATTGGTTACGTTGAAAAAAGTCAAACAGAGATAGCTGCAAGTGGTGAGATTCTGGTACTGGTCAGGGAAAGGGTACCAGTTAGTTATTCAGACCAATTTTCACTATTGTATTAGATTTCTGTTGCTCCATAGCAAATTACCATAAACATAGTGACTTATAAAAACTCATTTATTATCTCAGTGATCTGTAAATCAAAAGTCCAACTTAGCATGGCTTGGCCCCCTGCTCAAGGTCTCAAATCTAGGCTAAAATAAAGGTTTCAGTTGGGGTACATGTTCCTCTGGGGCTTAGGGTTCTTCCAAGTTCATATGGATATGATAGGATCTCATTTATTGCACTAGTAGAACTGAGGTCCTTCTCTCCATGCTGGCTGTCAGCGAGGAGCTGTTCCAAGTTTCTAGAGAACATCCACATTTCTTGCTCATGCCCTTCTTCATCTTCAAAGCCAGCAATAGAGAATCTCCCTCACATGGAGTTCCTCTCTCACACCCGAATCTCTCTTCAGGAAGAGCCCTGTCCTTTCTAAGGGCCCCTGTAAGAAGACATGTCCACCCAGGACAATTTTGCTTTCTTCATGTCAACTGTGACATATAATATAAGCTAATCACAGGAGGACTATCTCATTATAATCACAAGTCTCTATGGGGGAACAGGGGCAGATTCTGAGAACATCATAGAATTTGACCTACTGTAATGATGTTCCATTATCTAGACTGTTTGACTTCCTTCTGCGTCATATATTCAATATTCAAATATTGGTCCAATAATTCTGATGAGATGCTGTATCATTTACTGTGGTTTTGTTTGGAGCTTATAAAAATAATCATTGTCTTTGGAGAGTATACTTGGTCACATTGACGACATCATTGTACTGGGAGAAGTGCATGAGAGAAAAAGATAGATACTTCTACTGAAGCTTATTTGTATGTCTTATATGTCCATTTACAATATCTTCAATGTTTAAGACTACATGATATCCAAGAACCAATAATAAACTTCAGAAGGAGCAATTTTCCAAATTTCAACATAATTTTACTTCCTTCTCTTTCTTCTCCCTTCTCTCTCTCATTTCTTGCACACAGAAAAATGAAGATATAGAAGAATTTGATTAATATTAATATATTAATATTAACAATGACAAATATAAGCCTAGTGTCTGAAAACAACAGTAAAATGTCCCCACAGAACTTGAAAATAAAGAAAATGATTTTATACTTTGAAAGTTAAAGACTATATAATCAGAGCAGAGATATGCTCAGATAAACAAATAAGAACACCATTTTTCCTTCATTATTTGATACTATTTAAAAATTTTAATGTTCTCAAACCTGGATCATCTCAAAACTAATGAATGCATTTAAGGTGGTATTTGTCTTTTTTAAAAAGCATGATTAATAAATTGATAGACTACCTCACAATATAGAGAAAAAATATTATGCCACTCTTAGGCAGAAACACTAAAGTATTGAGGTACCTAAACAAACACATGAACAAAATGCCACTTAAGGTCAGATTTCTAATTGAAATGAAAAACAAATAGAAAAGGAAGACTTTGATAGTGCCTGTCTAAACATTTTCTACAAATATTCTGGTTCAAATTCTTGATTTATCTATTATGACAGCGTGCACATCTCTATGTAGAGATGTAGTTTGTAAATAATTTATCATTTTAAATAACAGAAATTATCTTAAGAAAGAGATATTATCTTAATTTTTCTTCTTAATTCTTGTCTTCATACCTCTTCTACTCTCCTCCCTCTGTCTTTTCCTTTATTTGCCAAGCACATACTAGTTACTCAAATTTTGTATCAGTGATTAAATGCATAAATGAATGAATGATGGATTGTGCTACATTTATCATGCTGACAACTCTATTACAGGTAGTGTATCTGAAGTATATGAAGACACAGAAGAGAGCAGCAACCTAGAGAATTATATTTTGATAGAATCAGATCATTTTTATTATTTTTAAATGAGTATATTTGAAGTAAATTATAAAGCATATAAATATATTTAATATACTTAAGTTATAGCTTAGGATTCAAGATAAGTTATTTTACTCTATATCCCCAAACTTCATAGAGGCATGTAGAGAAAAAGTTTGGAAACCCTGTTTCAAGGCCAAGCTTGAAGCTTTCACCTAACTCTTATCTATACACGTCTGCATCCATCTCAGCTAATGCTTTGGCTATGGCACTAAGCAAGCTATTCCCAGAGGGCAAGCATGTTCCAGTTTCAGTTCGAGTTGGCTATCTTGCTTCAGATTCTGAAAATAATAGTATTTTAAGTCAACAAGAAGCCTGAGTTTCTGTATGTCTAACGCTAAAGTCAGACATAAAATATTCTGTTTATCAAATTAATGTCTATTGGTGAGTCCTGTTGGTGGCTATACCTCAAATATTCTTATTCCTCAAACTATAACATAACTCTTATATGTTTTATGTTGTCGATTGGATAGAGAAAAACAACATGGGACATCCAAAAGTTTTAGTCAGTTAGGTGAAACCAGATTTCAGACATTGAATGACACTCGAAATTTGCTATCCACTAAAAGCTGCTTATTATGATGAGGGAAAAGCAACCACATCTCTAAATCCATGGTGTATAAAAATTCATTTATTTATTAAAGGAATATTTGAGACATCTATTATCTGCTGAGTGGTTGAGACCCTAAGAATGCAGCATTGAACAAAATGATTATTCTGTCTCCATGAGTTTATAGTCTAGAGAGAGAGAAAGACAACACGGAAGTAGATATATCCCATGTCAGGACATAGGGTAAAGAGTGAGGGGTAGCCAAAGAAAGGTTCTCTGATTAGGCAACATCAGTACAGGAATCTCTGACTTGAGGATCGTGTTTATTTTGTTTTATTTATTTATTTATTTTTCATTAGGACTCTACAATCATCTTTCTTTTCTTCCTCTCTTCTTATTTCCATGTAACCAATAAAAAGGATATTCAGAGGACTGGCTCATCACAGATTGGCTGCCGAATGTATATCTACAAAACTTTGGTATGCTATTCATCTGTGCTAGCATAACCAAATCATGAGTTAAACCTAAAGACAAACACACAAACTATTTATATAGCAAGCAGGTTTACTCGGGGTTTGAGATCTAGCCTAATTATGCCTTAAGAACAAAGTTTGCTATGTTTAAAAACTGTTGTGCTATTCTTTCTAAAGCCGTGTTTTGCACAAATTCTGTACCTCTTGGCAACTTCTGTAAGGGAGGTTGTTTTAGTATTTTCCTTTTCTCTTTATACTTGTGAAGGTGACTGTTTGCCTTCAGCAAACTTTATTCTTATTAGTCTTTCTAACCCGCCTAATGAGCATCACCTCTTACCTCCAGCTTCTGTAGCTCAGATACTTTATTCTCAGAGTAAAACTTCATATAAAAAATAATACACTATAATTATAATTATAGTTATAGAGCCATGATTATATGTATAATGAAATAAGCCTAAATGAATATTAATAGAATATATGAGCATGGGACATTGCTTTACTGTTTTTATTTCAACTTTGTGGATGTAAAATGTGTTTTGGTAATAACACATTTTCTGTGGCACTGCCTTCTTTATAAAATGCTGGTTCAGAATTCCCCATTTGTTTCTCTTCCTTAAGGTAATAATTAATAACCTGATAACTAATGGAAAAAAGTTGATTGTCACAGCCTAGTAATGGCATTTAGTAATATGGAATCAATTGTTTTCTGAACCAGTCACTAGAGAAATGAAAGTCAAAAATAGAAGTATTATGGGCTGAACTAGTTCTGTGTGATTGTTTTTTTCCCTAAGGGCTTTAGATTGGATTAGGATATCTAAATTCAATCAAAGCTGGATGCCTGACACAGGGAATTTCACAGACTTTCACGGGAAAGGAAAAAAAAAAAAAACCTGCAGAAATTGTAGCCAATAGGCAATACTAATTGTGAATGCTTCTTTAAATGTTTTCCTGAAATCTAAGTTCCTTAAGGTAGTATGATATATGCACAAAATATTTTAAATATTTTAGAAGATTGCCCAAAAATAAAAATAGGCATAATCTGATATTTGAAATAGCAGTGCCACCTTGTGACAAAGACATTGCAAAATAATTCTGCTTCTCATTTCCTTATTCTTAACCAATTCTGTTGACCCACAACAAACAAATATATGATGAAAGAAATCATGTACTCTGATTTTTTAGGACATCTTAAAATCACATATTGAAGAAAAAAATGTTAATGCTGGTTTGCTTATTAACCATTAGACTAGCAATCAACATTTTTAAGCAACCATTATACTTAAAACATCTTCCTAGACTTTAAAGAAATTTGTAAAAGAAATAGTCATTAATTTAACCCACTGCTCATAAGAAAATTATAATGAAATATAAAGAGTAACAAAACAAGAATCAAGAAACAAATATTTGAAAATAAATTAAGTAGCTAAATGACAGAGTGGCTAGTTTTCAGGGTACCTCAAACTAGAGAGGCATCCTGGAGAAAATAAAATTTCTATTCTCTCACTATTCTTGTCAGAATGGCCCAAACATTTTAGCAAAGACTGGTTAGAAAGAATATTCCCTTTATCTTATTTAATGTTTTTGTTTTAATCTATATTCCTACTTCATTTTTCCAAAGATAAAAGATGCAGAATTTTCCTGGAAAACTTAAATTGCTATTTAAAAAAACATTAAAAAGACAGACACAGTGGGATTCTTTCTGTGCTGAGGGCCTATACTAATGACCACTTTTAAAACATTTAAATATTTTCAAGTGTTTTGATTTTTTCCCCAGAATGTAACTGCTATCATTAAAGAGAAATTTTAAATTCATTGAATAATTAACATTATATAATAAAATCTATTATGATCTGAAAGCTATGACATACTATGCATTATTCAACCCAAATAAATAATTAGTATCAATTACCTACTAGACAATAAAAGCAATAATAAGTATATCTATTTTTCTGACATGCAAATTACTTTAAAAGAACTCTAGATGATGGCAAGAAAATCACTCAATTCCCTGCCCTAATATTGAGCTCTAAACTCTCCTAGGTGGGATGAGTAAACTATCAGCTGGACTGCAGAGCCCTAATTTTGTAGCACTGAAGAGGAGAAAATTAAGGAATACTAATGAAAACTGTATAAGAATTATAAAAGACTAAAAAACTAAAAAAAGACATGTAACTTTTTTTTTTTTTTTGACCCCTTGCCCCAGTCAACAGTGTTGTAATTTAATCTTTTGCTGGAACACCTAATTTGGTTACCAAACCATTGTTACAAAGGAGTAAAAAGGGAAAAAAATGAGCAAAAAGCTACTTCTTTTATTTCTGTCTTTTCATTTTAAGTTCCTTGAAAACTAAGCATCTTCTTGTTCTCTGTGAGCTTGTGTAGACGTAGCAACAATAAATATTCATTAAATCATTTTTTAATCCCTTAATGCTTTTAATTCCAATATATTTTTAAAAATGTTTGGAGCTCTTTTATCATACTATTATAGAAAATTCAGCTATTATTCTTCACCAGAAGAAAATTAAGACTACTGCTCTAAATAATTCATTTACAGAACATGCATATTTTTTAAGATGTTGATTTGTCTTATATTCATTTTTAGTCACAATTTTAAAATAGTTAAGAGGACATTTTTCCCCTAAAGATGGCTAAATATGAACACCTTTCCTAAATCCACTTGTATTTTAAAACAGAAAATTAAAAAGAAGTATATTTTACACCTAGGCTAGATTAAGTCGAAATGAGAAAGACTGAAGAAGAAATTCTGCATTACATTGGTTGTGAGATAATATATAAAACATTTTCTCTTAGAAATATGTACATCGATGAGCCACTTTCTCTCTTGATGATAAAAGACAGTTATAAGCTTGAAGTAGAAAAGAAAAAGTCTACAAATTAGGATGACAGTAAAAATGGATCTGAAGGGTAAAGAATTAGGGCTGGTTATAAGCAATTTAATTTGGATTTTCTCATAATTTTTGTTTATTTTTTTTTTAAATTTTCACTTATACCAAGAAAGATACTATATTCATGCAATATCCAGATCTATTTCTGTCAATATAGAAATTCAAATATAAAGGGGTAATATGTAAAATTCAGGAATTTAAGGTCAAAATAAAACTACTGCTTATTTAATGTGTTTTCAGAAAATAGTAGAGAAATATTTACTTAGCAGTTCCAAATTAGCACAGTTCTTAGGTTTCTATAGTATTTTAACACATAGACATGAGCAATTAGATGTGTCATATAACCCCTAAATATATTGCCAGGGTGAAAAGTCATACCAAATGTAGCAACAGAAAGACAAAACTGGAAAGAACTAATACAACAATATGCTTTCATTTTGCATCTTGTTGTGGGTATGAATACTTATAAGCATCAAAGAATATTATATTCTTTATTATAATATTCCTTAAAGACTGCTATATATGAACATCTTTCCTAAATCCACTTTTATTTTCAAACAGAAAATTAAAGAGAAGTATGTTTTACTCCTAGGCTAGATTAAGTGGAAATGAGTGATTGGAGAAGGAATTCCTCATCACATAGGTTGTGAGAAGACAGAATACTTTGTACTTATAATAAAAGAATTTTAAAATATATATAATATATTACAATATCATATCATATATTATGACAGAATATTCTTTTATGCTTTTTTCTGATTGAGTTATAAAATATATTCAGGACAATATAAATTAAATAAAATTAAAATTAGTAATTCTGGACACATCTGTAATGGTAAAGTAAAATTAATTCTATTCATTTTAAAATAATATATAATAATGTTTCTAGCATAAATAAATTATAATTATTCGATTATTTTTCTACAAACCATGTTATTATGCAACCTGGAATTATACATATCAAAATTGGCAGAGTTAAATGTTGAGATGGAGGCTCACATGCTTATGTCTCAGTTATACACAGATGGAAAGCACTCTGGTTAATTCAATGCTCTGGCTATACACTGCTGACCATCTTCTCTGTCACTTTAAGCAATACTGTTGTGAAAATAGAATCAAAAGGTAATGTTTCTACTGCTCCTGGTTCTTTCTGAATGCTAACGTTACTTTAACCATCAGGTAGCTTAAAGACAAATATCACTACCAGTTTGACCTCTAGGATATGTTAATAACATTATATTTTAGATTCGTGGAAGCATATTAAATATATTTTATAATTAAAAGTTGTTATTTATAAACTTTCACATCTTCTACCAGAAAGTAAAAGCTACTATCTAAGTAACATAGTAAAGATGTTAAATGATGAATAAGTAAACTTAAAACATGAGGATTCTGTGTGAAAGTGTGTGATGTATTTATTTATGTTTATATAAATATAATATATATATACTAACTATACATTTATAACTCACAGGTAGAAATGTACGGATAAATTATTCAGACCAAATAGTTTTTTGGAGAGTAGATGTGACAAGTGAAGGAAAGCCAGAAAAACCAAAGGAAGAGAATGAATTGAGCCTCTATAGAAGGATCCGTATTTTTAATATGAGAAAAAGTCTACATATCTTTCACTAGGTTAATTTCAGTAAAAACTTAAAAATTTTTAAATTAATTTCAGGATTGAACCAATACTTTTGGACCTGAATATTGAATATTGTTACGTTAATTACATTGATAATGTAACAACAAATACCACCCATCATCAATTATTTTATAACAGTATATTTTCTCATTTTATGGCAGTACATTTTGAGTGGCACAAATATTATGTTTCTTTTTACTTAACATATTTAAAATATGTTAACTTTACTGTTAATGGTTGAGAAGCACTAGAAAACTTGTTACAGTTTCCTCTTTTATGCCCACTGCCGATTATACTTTAGCTCACTCTTCCTATCTTCCCATTTATTCTTTGAACTTGACAACGGTGAAGTGCTAAGACTTAAGACAAGGTATCTAGATGTGAATGGTGCAATTAATTTCCTGTGATGCTGATATAGTTTGGATATGTGTCCCCCGACACCCGCAGTGAATTGTAATCCCCAGTGTTGGAGGTGGGGCCTGGTGGTGAGTGATTGAATTATGGGGGTGTTTCTCATGAATGGTTTAGCACCATCCTCTCAGTGCTGATCTCATGAGGATGAATAAGTTCTCATGAGATCTGGTTGTTCAAAAGTGTTTGGCATGTCACCTTTCTCTCTTGCTCCTGCTTTCACCATGTGACACACCTGCTCCCCTTTCACCTTCTGTCATGATTGTCCTTTCCTGAGGCCTCTCCAGAAGCTGAGCACATGCCAGTGCAGTGCTTCCTGTACAGCCTGCAGAATCATGAGCCAATTAAAACTCTTTTCTTTATAAATTGCTCAGCCTCAGATATTTATTTACAGCAATACAAGCATGGCCTAATACAAAAGCCAAAACTAAACAACTAATTGCACAACTAACCAGTAAAGAGACAAGGGAAGGGAGGATAGAATGGGTGTAAGGATCATGCTCTGCAGAGGGAGAAGGAAGGATGAAGGCTCTGAACTGAAAAAAAAGTATAATCATTTCAAGTACATAAGAGAAATCTAATGGAACTGAAACACAAAAATTCACAAAGTGGCACGAAATAAGAATTATGAGGTAATCTGTCAAGAGCTTGAATGGTTATGTTACAGATTTACATCTCTATCCTAAGAACAACCAAACATTATTGGAAACTTTCAAACCGTGAATGATATGATGGATTTGCATTTTTGAAACCCATTAATCAAGTTTTAATAAAGCCAGCAGGCACCTACTAATTAATCATTAGGCTGGGAATAGTCACATCAATGAATAAAAATACTAATTTTATGTCTACACCTAACATTAACTCAAGATAATATTAGTTAGGATTGTGTAACTATTGGGGGAGTGCATTCAATGAAGAAATTATTTAAAAGGCACCATAAGACAAGAAGTAAAAGGAAATGTCTATGTCTTCCATTTTTACGCTTCCACGTGTATTAAGTGCATACTAAATCATTTTGCACAAGACTAGAAAAGGAAGAAACGAGTTTCATTTCTTCCCCAAGCAGTGAACGGTTGAAGGTGTGGTGAGAACCTGAAGTATTCCCTGTGCTAAGAGGATGCTTTTGTGGTTCTTAGTGACCTCCAAAAATTTTCTTCGTGGCCAATTTGATGGCCACCTTTCATGTTTACTCTAAACAGCCTCCAGCACATCTCTTTACTGCAGTTGTGGGAAGGGCACAGGGAGGCTGTATTGGCAGCCACGGTGCCATCTCCCCTGAGGAATGAATCTCAACCTTGTGGATATGCAGAAAGTCTCTGCTAAGTTCTGTGTTACTTCAGCATTCAAACGATGAGTTCATGTCCTTTGAAGGAACATGGATGAACCTAGAAGCCATCAATCTCAGCAAACTGACACCGGAGCAGAAAATCAATCACTGCATGTTCTCACTCATAGGCGGGTGTTGAACAATGAGAACACATGGACACAGGGAGGGGAGCACTACACACTGGGGTCTGTTGGGGGGAAACAGGGGAGGGACAGCAGGGGGTGGGGAGTTGGAGGGGGATGGCCTGGGGAGAAATGCCAGACATAGGTGAGGGGGAGGAAGGCAGCAAATCACACTGCCACGTGTGTACCTATGCAACAATCTTGCGTGTGCTTCACATGTACCCAAAACCTAAAATGCAATTAAAAAAAAAAAAATTCCCTCAGCCCTAGGAGTGGAAGCTGCCTTCTGCTGTTTTTAACCCTTACACTTAGAGTACAAGATGACTCCTTTCAATTAATCAGTTTTTAACTGGTTAACTATTCATATTAAATTCACCCTGTTGAAATTACTATTGTGCTTATTGTCTCCGAATTGAAGCCTGATCAACATAAGTGCAAAGCATGATAAAAACAATAAACAGCCACTGTTAGATAGAAGTTTAAAAGAAAATACAAAGAAATAAAACATCTATATCAGCAACTGGGATCATAGCAGGTTATTTTTTACTATTTTCTTTTTCTGTATCTAGATGGATACATAGATAGATAGATAGAATCATATTATTCCTGTTAATTATAAAATTATCTTTTTCCAAACTCATTATATATTCTTTGAATCTAAGTTTTTTAATAACTACGCAGTGGTTCACTATAAAAGTTGATTTCAATTTATTTAATTAATTTTCTCTAATTCTTTGAAATTTTAGTTGGTTTTCAACTCTCTTAGCCTTTAGCAATAAACACATCAATTTTAAGAGATAACTTGTGAATATCTTATAAATATACTAACTTACTTTCCAATAATCATTCCCTTCTCAGTTTTTTTAAAATTTGATGATAAGTACTAGTGACATATGTGCAATGTTATATGAGAAAGTGAATTTCATAAGATCTAACACCTATTTCTAATAAGGGATAATCCCAAACACGTTTTTTTCTTAATTTTACAACCTGAAATATTTAAAATCATATACAATCCAGTAATTCTAGAATAAGAACTGGCAGTTAGAGTGCTTGCTAACATGTTATGCTGTTGCTAATGGAGTTGCTTCTGTTACCGCCTCGCAATTCGTTTCATGGTATTTGAGTTTCATTTTTTCTTGCATCTTATTTCCCATCTACTCTATGGCTCATCTCCAGAATCCCTCAGTTATACCAGTTATACCGTGTTGAGAGCCAACAACTCTCCATTCTAAATCCTCTACCATGGCGCTCCAATTAGACTTGCTTCCCAGGCTATGCTTCCCTTTAACTTTTCAAGCTATAATTTCTTCCCCTGAAAAACAGGGGCTTGGGACAAGGTGATGATAGCCACAGTATCTTTCCACTCTGTAATAAACATTCTGATTCCAGATTCTGCCTTCCCATTGCAACTGCTTAATAAAATTTAACACAAAATCGTCTAAAATATTGAAAACTCGAAGCAACTTCTCTGCCACTTAATAAAAATATCAGGTCTGAAATAAAAAAAAAATAGACTTGAAAACTCAACTTTTCTCTCCTTTTAATTAGGTTTTACCTGTAATAAACAGGAACTACAGTATTCCATTTTTTGTGCAGAGGCTTATTTGAATATATCAAATCTTCAAATCTATATTAGCATTCTCTACCCTGGCAAACCACCTCCTTCTACTAACTGTCCAAGGTAATAGCAAAAAGTAATTTTGAAAGTCATATTTAGTATAATTGGATGTATTCATAGCACAGCTGCAAATCTCTTAAAGTTGTTATAAACCATGCAAAAGTACTTCCTTGTGACAGTGTGTTGAGCATTTAAATGGAAATCAGAGAATCTCAGCTATCTATTTCAATTCAGCCAGCAATTTTAGAAAGCTTAAAAATCTAAAATGCCACAGTACTGTGAAAACACAAACTCTCAAAAATTTATACAATTAAGCTAAAACCTTAGAAAAACTTCATTGTTTCCAAGCATCCACTAATCTTTTTGTAAACATATATTTTTTAAGAAGTAATTTAAGCTCTATAATGCCCATATTATCTGTATTACTTTAAAATTCCTCTTAGTTCTAGTTGAATTTAAGATTTTGATTTCTAAGCTTGGTTATCTGACATTTTTATCTTCCCCATCTGATTCTCAGATAGATTTCCAGTTCCAGTACATTATTGAAATTGTCAAGGTCACCAATGGCAAAGTAACCAATTATTTTATTCAACCTTTCTGCCCCCAATGTCTTCTGTGAGCCTTTTCCCCTGTTTTAGCGCCTTTGTTTTTGTTACATTGATAAATTCTTTGTTCTAACCTTTGCAGCCGTTTCTTATCCCCTTTACTCTCTCTTTTTTTCCTCCTTTCTCTATTTTTGCTCCCATTTTTAAAATCATTTTTTCCTATACCTTCTCTTCTTCTTTCCCCTATAAATATAAGTCAAGTTCCTTTATAGCCTTAACTACCATGTATATTTTTAAAATCTCCAGACCCATGTATACAACAAATAGTTTTCTTATAAAGTCTAAATCTAAATATACAGCTGACCACTGAAAATCACTTCCTGGAAACTCATGTGTTCGAACTTCAATTATCATATTTTTTTCCATTTCATTTACCTTCAGTACTCTATTACTTATTCAAACTTCTATTCACCTCCAATTTTCATCCACATTTAAATCCTTCTTCCTCACCATTCATCAGACCACACTCTGTTATACTTCCTGGATACATTTAAGCTGATTCCCTAGTTTTCTACTCTCACAGCTCTATGTTGAGATTTTCTCTGTTTTTTGCTAGCAACATCTTAAGTTTCCCAGCCTAATCAAAATCATCTTCCTCACTAAAAACACAATGATTTATTTTCTTTTTTAATTAACAATTCTTACTTATCTCCTTTATTAAGTCACAGATATATACAGAAAACATAATAGTCTCACCTTTGTTTGTAGATTGCCAAACATTTGACAGTGAATCTTGACACTATCCAATCAAATGTTGTCATGCAATTGGTGACAGAAACTGAAACACTGTTTCCTCTGGGAACAAGTCTAATTTGCAATACCACGTAAACCTTCTATATTTATCCTTTAATTTTCTGACTCCCAAGACTTCCATTCCTTTGCCATTTTTGTGGCATTTTTGGAAATGTCCCTAATTGCTAGCTTCAGGTAGCCTTCCCTGGGGCTCCAATGCTCAACTGTATTAGAGCAAAATGACTTGGATGAAGCATGATGGAGACATTAATCCATTCATACAAATATGTTAAGTACCAACTTTGAGCAATACTCTAACCCGTTAAGAAAGCATGTGGTTATTAGAGCTATGTTAAACATCAATTTTCAAGACCTATAAGCCTGCATAGACTACTTGAAAAATACCCTCAACAATAGTCATATGACTTTCAAGTATTTTTTAAGAATCAACTCAAGCCTCCTACACTATTTATGTGTCCAACACCTTGTTACTGCTGGCTAAGTTTGAGAGTGATGATGTAAGTTAAGATGCAGTGGAGTCAGAATCCTTAGTTCATGTGATAGTACAGAGGCTCATGAAATGTAATCCAGAAGCCATGTACAGCTTGTTTGCCCTTTGAGAGCTAGATGTTGATAAAATTCTCACCTTTACTTTCTTTAGAAAGCATAATTTCTGTTAATAGTTTGTAAGGAAGGAATAAGATCATGTCCTCATGATCACCTCTCAATGTTTCACTGGTGTTTCTTTGTAATTCACTTTCTTTTTTAGTTCCTAATTTTATTTCTTTTCCTAGAAAAATATTCACTCCTTTGTAGCACAGGCTTAGAAAAAATATGTTTACTCTCTATACGTTGTCTCCGAGTCTCACTCTCTATCCACCGGTGGCTTTTCAAGATATCTTCTCAAAGAGGAGCATGTTATCTATGAGAACATTCAGAGGCCAAAATGCTAAAATAAAATATTGCCACCTTCACATACCTATTTCTCTTATTACTCAGCTTCTATGGTTTGGGAATTTATTTCTTAGCTGTAAAGTAGACTCCATTGAAGTCAAGCCCTTTCAGGTACCTTAAAGATCAATCCAACATCTAGAGACCTGTAGAGTGAAATTACTTTCCCAGGATCATACTGCCAGTTAATATCAGAGCCAGCAGTGCAACTTGAGTTTCTGAATTATCATTTTAGTGCCATTTCTATCACTCCGCTCTACATTGATCTTCGTAATAGATGCAATCATTATTCATACAACTTACTAAAATAATTTTATTCATTGAATCAAATGATATTCAATATATTAAATAATATATTTAATTTATATTTTCTTTGAATATTTAAATTGATCTAACCACTGACAGACAATGTGTTCTTTGTGTTTACATGAAAATGTGATTATATAGTCTCAATTTGTTACTTTTTAAAATTTCAGTTCAAAGTGTTGTGTAATAATATACTTGCTAAATTAAATTTTTAGTGCTATATAGTTAGTTTTTATTTATTTACATTTGCAATTCAATAGATATACATCTACTTTATAAAATCGAAGATTTAGAGATCTTTAAGAAGGAGGAACTTTTGAAGTAATTAAGCAGGTTTCTATCTCAACTTGTAAAATTACATATTTACTTATCCTTGATAGTCAAGATAAAAAGGTTTTATTGGAATAAGAACTACAATTTGTTGCACATTCATGAGGGTAGACACTGCAGTCTCTTACTTCATTTCTACAACTTCTCTATGAGACAGATATTATCTACTATTATTAGTTAAGCACATGAAAGCATAGAGAAGTTAAATAAATTATCCACAGCCACACAACTATGTTGCAGAGATTCAATTCAAAAAACCTAGGTCTGTCTCACTCAAAAACCCTTATTTTTACCAGTGTGAAAAATTGGTTCTCCCGTTTCAGTTATATTTTGGTACTATATATTTATATTGATTTGCATGTAGGTGGTTTTTCAGAGGTTGCATATTAGTATCTAGTAAGGACCTACATTTTCTTTTAATTACTCATTCATCAACTCATTCAACCCATATTTACTGAAAACCATTTTGTATCAGATAGCATACTAAATGCTAAAGATTTAATGTATGCTTAGCTGTGAATAAGTATTTGAAGATTTGTCTTTCCCAAGTTTTGCTACTTTGATGGGCTTTTCCAAAATTATTATAATATTTATGGGTGTAACTTACAATTAATATTAATACAATGATTTTTCAATAATAAATTGTGAAAGTATTTTTTTAAACAGCTATCTGAGGTATTCCCCCTTTGGAAACACTGCCAATTCCTCATTTAATTTTTGTTCTCCAAAATTTCTGGAACTCTGAGAATGTAGCCTTGCCTGACCAAAATTATACTGAACTTACTTTATTAGCTTTTTTTATGAGTCCCATGTTGATTCATGTTTGTACAGTATTCATCCCAAAGCAATAAAATCTAGGACAGTAGTGACAGGAAGACTCGCCTTAATTGGCAACATGTCAGCATTTTTTTTGGGTGACCTGTAATGATGGACCTGATGGCAGTAAAAGCATGGATATGCCTGACCTATTAGCATGTAAGGTATTTATATAATTCAGATGATTTGATTCTATGAACAGCCAATGTTTCCAAGATAAATCATTTATTTTTCTCACAATACATGTAAGCCTACTGTATTTTTTAGATTCAAAATTCATCTATTAAAATACAGTCTTGACTCTAAAAATCTACCCAGGATGACCTAAATAATACAAATCTGTTCCAAATCTACTTCAACTAATTTGATGGAAGACACAAGGTCAAGAGCAGCAAGAACCTTCTTAGACCTACTTTGATTTGTGCCTAAACGTCTAGGAGAGATCAGAGAAATCTTTGCTTCCAGGAATGAACTGGAACTCACACTAGGACCCCATATTGGCCTGTGTCCCTCCTTCCACATCAAAGACAAAGTGATATAAGATATTATCTGAAGTATATGAGATGAAAAGAGAGTACAAAATCTTTTTAGGGATTATTTTATTATATCTCCAAACATAAGCACCACCATTCTCTGGTATATATGGAAGAAAATTTATTTCATAGCTATCCCTGAATAGTCTACCATATAGATACTCATTTTCACTGCCTCTACCTCCACTGTTGGCCACCACTCACTTATTCTCTATCTGTCACATTCCATAATTCTTTTGAAGAATACTGCTCTTCCACTCATATAGCAACAGAAGGGTTTGGCCACTCTTACCTTTTATTGTCTTGAATATTTATCTTCCCTATGTGCATTTCAATTATTATTAAAGAACTACAGTCAAAAATAGGAGATGAGAAATTCAAGATAGTAAGTTTAATTTTCACATAGTCCAAAGAAAAACACAGAATGGATATCTAGTACAGAGTTTTTTTCCCAGACATACCTCATTCTTAAAGATTAAGCTCACCATCAATTCTGCCCTTCTCTGCCTTTGTTTAGGAGGACCTATTTCTTCAAAGTGCCATAGTACACTTATTATGAAAATTAAGCACCTAATATAACACTTACTAGTAAAATTACACTCTGTCCATCATGTTGGTCATGCTGTGGAATACATGTTTCTCCAAATCCCCAAGGGGCAGTGAGAGGCAGCTGCTCATTTTCCAAAATCTATTAACAGCATGGAGTGACTACAACAGGACTGCCTAGGGTTTGACCTAAAATAGATTTGCAATAGGCAAATAATTTATGCTTATGACTTCAGTAAAGTTAAAATTGGGAAAAAATATATGTTTTGGAAAAGAATTGTATTTTGTGAAAGAAAATCATGCTATAAAAAGTCATAATGCAAGCTCAAAACTTTGTTAGAATTCCTCACACGTATATGCAATTTAGTATTTTGTTTTTCTTTTTAAAATTACAAATAATGTTGTTTCCAAAATAATTTCAGTAGTTAGTGATTTTAGAAGTTTGAATCCAGAACTGCCTTTGGAACTCCAATTCTGATGACCTTTGGTAATTATAAATTAATGTGAGGTACAGAAAAAGGATTCTTCTATTTTTCCAGGAGAAATTCGCTATGAAAATCTCTGTCCTTCTCATGAATATTATGAATCAATTCCCAAATGTAGAAGGTTATAATTTAGCACTCTAACATATCCCTCACACATATTTTCTGGGTTTTTTTTTTATATTCCCTAATGGTTGTATTAGTTCAATTCAAATTTACTATCTTCAGTATTGTAACTATAGAAACATTTTTCATTCACAGACAAATATTATACCAATACAGCCATCCATTGCTTTACAACTGGTATGTGTTTTGAGAAATATAACTTAGTTGATTTCATCATTGTTTGAACATCATAGAGTGTACTTACTTACACAAACATGGATTGTGTAGCCTATGATAAACCTATGCTATATGGTGTAGCTATCATTCTATTGCAGTCCATCATTGACCAAAATATACTTAGGTGATGATGCATGATTATATTTCATTGCTTTTCTTAGACAATAGTTCTTGCTTTTTATAAAAGTTAAATTTTTATTTGCTGAGCATCTTCACATTTGCCTGGTCATTTCAAAATTCCAACAGCTTTTTAAAATGTCTTTCAGTTATTCATATGGTCAAACCTGTCAGGTAATATATCAACTTTACTTTCTATTTTTTTTAAAAAAAAAAAAAACATCTTTTTCTCAAAGTCTACTGTAGTCTTGATCTAATATTTATTAGTCTGGCTTTAGCTGCTGGAACCCTATTGCCATTATATTGATAATTCCCTTAACCTCTCTTCTATGGTGGAGTTCCTCTATCTCAGGAAACTTATTTTTCTCTTTCTGAGTTAAATACTATTTTGGGGAGAAAAGGTACAGGAAAGTTATATTGTGCTAGGTTTTCGCATATGATAAATACCTGTTTACCCCCAAAATCATGACTTATAGTTTGTCTGGCTACACAATTCTAAGTTGGAAACCATTTTTCAGACAAAGAACATGAATAGACATTTTTCAAAAGAAGACTTACAAATGACCAGTAAGTAAATGAAAAAAAAAATGCCTAACATTACTATCATCAGCATCAACATTACTAACATTACTATCATAGGCATATGGCTATTCTTAGAAAGACAAAAAAAAAAAAAAGATGCTGGTGAGAATATGGGGAAAAAGGGGAAACTTTTCTACACTGTTGGTGGTAAAGTATGTCTTCTATGGAAAACAGCGTGGAGATTTCTCAAAAATAAAAGTAGAACTATCATACAGTCCAGTAATGTCATTAATGGCTATTTATCCAAAGGAAAAGCCATTCACAATTACTACAAAGAGAATAAAATACCTAGGAATACAACTAACAAGGAACGTAAAGGACTTCTTCAAGGAGAACTACAAGCCACTGCTCAACGAAATAAGAGAGGACACAAACAGATGGAGAAACATTCCATGTTCATGGTTAGGAAAATCAACATCGTGAAGATGGCCATACTGCCCAAAGTAACTTACAGATTCAGTGCTATTCCCATCAAGCTACCAATGACCTTCTTCACAGAACTGGAAAAAAACACCTTAAACTTCATATGGAACCAAAAGAGAGCCCGCATAGCCAAGTCAATTCTAAGCAAAAAGAACAAAGCAGGAGGCATCTCACTAATGGACTTCAAATTATACTACAAGGCTACAGTAATCAAAACAGCATGGTACTGGTACCAAAACAGAGATTATAGACCAATTGAACAGAACAGAGGCCTCGGAGAAAACACAACATATCTACAACCATCCGATCTTTGACAAACCTGACAAAAACAAGCAATGGGGAAAGGATTCCCTGTTTAATAAATGGTGTTGGGAAAACTGGCTAACCATGTATAGAAAGCAGAAACTGGACCCCTTCCTGACACCTTTCACTAAAATTAACTCCAGATGGATTAAAGACTTAAACATCAGACCTAACACCATAAAAACCCTAGAAGAAAATCTAGGCAAAACCATTCAGGACATAGGCGTAGGCAGGGACTTCATGACCAAAATGCCAAAAGCATTGGCAACAAAAGCCAAAATAGACAACTGAGACCTAATCAAACTCCACAGCTTCTGCACGGCAAAAGAAAGGGTCATTAGAGTGAATCGGCAACCAACAGAATGGGAAAAAATTTTTGCAGTCTACCCATCTGACAAGGGGCTGATATCCAGAATTTATAAAGAACTAAAACAGATCTGCAAGAAAAAAACAAACAAGCCCATTCAGAAGTGGGCAAAGGATATGAACAGATACTTTACAAAAGAAGACATACAGGAGGCCAACAAACATATGAAAAAATGCTCATCATCACTGGTCATTAGAGAAATGGAAATCAAAACTACATTGAGATACCATCTCACACTAGTTAGAATGGCAATCATTAAAACATCTGGAGACAACAGATACTGGAGAGGATGTGGAGAAATAGGAACACTTTTACATTGTTGGTGGGAAAGTAAATTAGTTCAACCATTGTGGAAGACAGTGTGACAAATCCTCAATGACCTAAAAATAGAAATCCCACTTGACCCAGCAATCCCATTACTAGGTATATATCCAAAGGATTATAAATCATTCTACTATAAGGACACATGCACACGAATGTTCATTGCAGCACTGTTTTCAATAGCAAAGACCTGGAACCAACCCAAATGCCCATCGATGATAGACTGGACAGGGAAAATGTGGCACATATACACCATGGAATATTACGCAGCCATCAAAAACGATGAGTTTGCGTCCTTTGTAGGGACATGGATGAACCTGGAAACCATCATTCTCAGCAAACTGACACAAGAGCAGAAAATCAAACACTGCATGTTCTCACTCACAGGCGGGTGTTGAACAATGAGAACACATGGACACAGGGATGGGAGCACTACACACGTGGGTCCACTGGGGGGAAATGGGGGAGGGACGGGGGGATAGGGAGGTGGGGAGAGATAGCATGGGGAGAAATGACAGATATAGGTGAGGGGAAGGAAGGCAGCAAATCACACTGCCATATGTGTACCTATGGAACAATTTTGCATGTTCTTCACACGTACCCCAAAACCTAAAATGCAATTAAAAAAAAAAAAGAATGAGACTTAATGTGAACTATGGTCTCTGGGTGATAATGATGTGTCAGTGTATGTTTATTGATTGTAGCAAATGTACCACTCTGATGTGAGTTCTTGATGGTGGGTGAGGCAATGCATGTATTGGAGCAGAGATTATGTGGGAAATCTCTGTGCATTCTGCTTTATTTTACTGTGAACTTAACATTACTTTAAAAATAAAGTCTGCTGAATAAAAAAATGAGTCTTATAAAGAGATAACCACAGTCTTATATTTATTGCACTATTCACAATAGCAACGATATGAAATCAACCTGTGTCCATCAAAGAATGAATGAATAAAAACAATGTGGTGTATATATATGCAATATATTACTTTTTGTCCATAAAAAAAGAATGGAGTCATATCATTTATAGCAACATGAGTGGAACTGGAAGCCCTTGTGTTAAGTGAAATAAGCTAGGCACAGAAAGACAAGTATTATATGTTTTTACTCTTATGTGGAAGTTAAAAAAAATTGATATCCTGGAAGTAGAGAATAGAGTAATAGATACCAGTGGCTGGAAAGGGTTTCTGGGAGATGGGAGTGGTAAAGAAAGATTGATTAATAAATTCAAACATATTAGATGGAAGAAAAAAGTTCTAATATTTAATAGCACAGTACGTTGGCTATATATAAACAGCAATGCATTGTATATTCTAAAATAGCTAAAGAGGGATCTTGAAACCTTCCTAACAGATGGAAATAATACGTGAGGTTATGGACACGCCAGATACCCTGACTTGATCATTACAAAGTCCAGGCATTTAACAAAATATCACGTTTCCCATATGTATGTACAAATATATTAACAAAAAATATTCCTCTTCTATAACAAAACTTTATTATTGTTAATCTGACTAATTAAAAATTCATGATGAGTTAGGGATCATCTGGCAAAATGTTACTTGTGCAAAGCAAAATTTTCTTCCTATAGTGTGCAAATTATTAAAGTATTATAAATACATCTATAACTTCAAAAATGATTTTTAAAATATTTTTCTACAGTACTCAAGCTTTCAATATCACTGTTATGTTTTCTAATAACATGTAATAATATAGCACTCACTGTAAATCAAGTTCTCCATTAACCGAATTGTTTTTTCCAAGAAACTTGCAGACAGAAAATTTAGGTCCAAAAAATTTAAATAGCTTGTCTCACATTACTTAGCAAATATATTGTATTTTTTAGATCTGACTCCAGACTCTATCTGTTGCTTCAACAATTTATTTTTTTTATCTATACATATTCTTAAGGTGATAGTTTTCTATATCCCATTTTCCTTACAATTTCTTCAAACTCATTTAATTAGATTTTTAGCTTTATTGTGCTGTAATTAACAAATAAAGATTTTATATATATTTAATGTGTACAATGTGATGTTTTGATTTTTTTTAATTAGCCCTCATTGCAAAAGGCAATACTTACTGGTACATACTAAAATGTATCCAGGGCAATGATGCTTAATATAAACTTTTTAGCTACCAATCAAAAGAATACTCAAATGCTTGTTTAATAAACAAAAGCTACAATTGTAATTAGTATGTTTTTACTGATTGCTTTTACACTGCAGCATTTTTTCAGCTAATATATATCTTACAAATAGTAAAATACATAAATCTTAAGTGTATAGCATTATAATTTTTATAAGTGTATATATCCCTATCATCACCACCCAAATCAAGCAAATATCGACTACTTCCAGTTCCCACACCTCTCTCTCTTGCCCTTTCTCAACCAATTACTCAACAAAGATAATCATTTCCGAACCCTATCATGAAGGATTAGTTTTGCCTGCTTCTCAATTTCATATAAATGAAAACTTGCTATAGATACTCTTTTGAGTCTGACTTATTTCAGTCAATTGTAATTTGTGAGAATCATCTATGTTGTGTGTAGCAACAGCCCATTACTTTTCATTACTGTGTGGTATTCCACTGTGGGAAGAAAAAGTAATTTATTCATTCCACTGAGGGTCGGCATTTGTGTTGTTTTCAGTTTAAAACTTATGATACATCAGTGATTTTATTCTATAATGACCCTAGGAGTTGCTGAGGTATATAGAATTGATTGTCTTACACACATGGTTTAAGTTGTGCCTACTCTTTTATATATTCCATCCCTGGTTTGCTTTTCTCTCTACTGTTTGGAACAAACCTGGAACTCCTATAGGAATTTGATATCATTTTTTAAAATCTTTATAATTTTTCTTTAAAAAATTGTGCAGGTTTGTTACATGGGTTTGGTATACAAATGATTTCATCACCCAGATAGTGAGAATAATACTCAACAGGTGGTGTTTTGACCCTCACTCTCTTCTCACTCTGCCCCCATCAAGTATATTTTTAAAATGATTTTCACAATCAAGCTTATTAACATATTCATCTCTTCACATAGTTACTATGTGTTGGAGGAAGAGAATACTTAAGATCTACACTCAGTGAACTTAAAGTATACAATATATTATTATTTACTGTAGTTACCATGTTGTACATTAGATCTCCAGAACTTATTCATCCTAAAACTGCTGGTTGTACCTGTAGTATTTTTCTTTCTCCGTCTAACTGATTTCACTTAACATAATATCCTCTAGGCTCACTTATTTTGTTACAAATGGCAGGATTTCATTCTTTTATTACTGAATAATATTCCATTTTAGTTAGGTAGATAGAAGATAGACAGATAGATAGATAGATAGATAGATAGATAGATATAGATAGATAGATAGATATCACAGTTTACATACTTACTCATCTATCAACACTTACATTGTTTCCACATTTTGGTTCTTGTGAATAATGCTGCAATGAACACAGGAATGCAAATATCTCTTCAAAATAGTGATTTTACTCCCATTGTATATAAAAGGAAAAGTATATAAAAAGTACATACTTTCTTTTTTTCGAGATAGAGTCTGGCTCTGATGCCCATGCTGGAGTGCAGTGGTGCGATCTTGGCTAACTAAAATTTCCGTCTCCTGGATTTAAGCAATTCTCCCTGCCTCCGTCTCCCAAGTAGCTGGGATTACAGGTGCCCACCACTGCACCCGGCTAATTTTTGTATTTTTTAGTAGAGACGGGGTTTCGACATGTTGGCCAGGCTGGTCTTGAGCTTCTGACCCTGAAATCCACCTGCCTTGGTCTCCTAAAATTCTGGGATTTTAGGCATGAGGCACTGTACTCAACCAGGTATGTATTTTTATACCTAAAAGTATAATTGCTGTATCATATGGTAAGCCTTTCATTTTTTGAGGAATCTCCATGCTGTATTCCATAAGGGTTGTATCAATTTACATTCCCACCAAAACTCTGTGAGGGTTCTCTTTTTGATACATTCTTGTCAACACTATCTTTTGGCTTTTTGTTCCTGGCCATTTTAAAAGGTGTAATGTGATCTCATTATGATTTCAGTTCATATTTCCCTTGTGTTTAGTTATTTTGTGCAACTTTTCATACATCCGTTGGCCATTTGTAAGTCTTTCTTTAAAAAAATATCTGTTCAGGTCTCTTGTTCATGTTTGAATAAGGTTATTTGTTTTCTGATTAGGACTTTCTTATATATTTTAGATATTAATCTGTTATCAGATATATGGTTTGCAAGTATTTTCTACCATTCCATGAATCACTTTTTATTTTATTGTTTCTTTACTGTGCAGCAACCTTTAGGTTTGATGAAGTCCCATGTGTTTATTTTTGTTTGTCTAGCCTATACATTGGGATTCATATCCAAAAAATCATGCCAATGTCAATGTCATGGAGGATTTCCCCTGTTTTCCTCTAGGCATTCTTTGGCTTCAGATGCTATGTTTAAATTTCTTATCAATTTTCAGTTTATTTCTGTATATGGTATAAAAGTCCAATTTTATTCTTTTGCATGTAGGCCTCCAGTTTTTCCAACACTGTTTATTCAAGTGGCTATCCTTTCTCTGTTATGTGTTTTGGGCATGTTATTGAAGATCATTTGACCACATTGATGTAGGTTTATTTCTAGGCTTTCTATTCTGTTTCATTTTCTATGTGACTATTTTCATGCCATTCTCACATATATATGCATATATTTATGTTTATTTATTTACTACTGTAGTTTTGTAATAGAGCTTGAAAGTAAGAACTGTGGTAAATCCTACTTTGTTCATCTTGTTCAAGATCACTTTAGGTAATTAAGGTCTTCTGTAATTTCATACAAAGTTAAGGATTTATTTATATTTCTGTGAAAAATGACATTGTACATTTGATAGGGATTACATGGAATCTGTAGATTGCTTTGGATAATATCATTTTGACAAAACTGATTTTTCCCATTCACGAACACAGAGTATCTTTCAATTTCTATTATCTTTCAACTCTCTATTGCATTTATTTTACTTTAATCTTTCTTATTTTCCTATTAACTTTGGGTTTAGTTTGCCCTTCTTTTTTTCTAGTTCCTTGAGTTTTAATGATGGATTTTTTTTTGAGTTTTTTTTTTTAATGTTAGTGTTTGTCATTATTGATTTTATTCTTAGCACTGCCTTGCTGCACCCTATGAGTTTTAGTATGTTGTATTTTCGTTTTTGTACCAAAATTTTTTAAAATTTTCCTTTTTATTTCCTCTTTAAACCACTGATTGTTAAGAATTGTGTTGTTTATGTTCACTTGTTTTTTAATTTTCCAGTTTTGCTCCTGTTATTGATTTCTACTTGTATACCATTGCGGTCAAAAAAGATACTCGATACAATTTCAATCTTCTTAAATGTATTAAGATATTTTGTGACTTAAAGTATGCTCTATTTTGGAGGATGTTTCTTGTTAGCTTCAGAAGAACACCTGTTCTCCTACTGTGAGTGAAATGTTGCATATACATCTGTCAAGTCTATTTTGTCTAAAGTGTAGATCAAGTCCATTTTTTTCCCTTACAGATTATCTGAATGATCTATCCATTATTGTAAGTGAGGTATTGGTAATTGCAGCAGTATCAATAGAGTTTCTTATATTCCTAATATTATTGTATTTCTGTGTATTTATCCCTTCAGATACTAATGTTTGCTTTATATTTTCAGGAGCTCCAATTTTAAGTGCATATTTATTTACAATTGTTTTATGCTTTTAATCAAATCACCCCTTAATCACTATATAATGACCATCTTTATCTCTTGTTACTGTTTTATCTTAAAGCACATTTTGCCTGATATACGGATACTATCCATGCTCTTTTTTGGTATTAATTTGCATGGAATATCAGATTTTCTCATCGCCTACATTCACACCTTGTATGTTCTTGAAGCTGAAATGAGTCTCTTGTAGGCAGCCTATTGTTGGATTTTGTTTTTTAATCCATTCAGCCATTCTGGCTTTTGACTATAGAATATAATGAGTTTATCTTCAAGGCAATTATTGATAGGTAAGAACATACAACTGCCATTTTGTTCATTGTTTTTTAGCTTTTTATTAGATTACTTGCTCCTTTACTCCTCTATTGCTGTCTTTCTTTGAGATTTTATGATATTCTGTAGTGACTTGCTTTGATTACTCTTTATCTTTTGGGTGTCTACTATAGGTTTTTGCTTCTGAGTTAACATGAAGCTTACAGATAATATCTTCTATTTGGAGCAGCATATGTTAAACTGATAACAACCTAATTTTGATCATATTTAAAACTCTGTACTTTTACTAAGCCCACCATATTTTACATATCTGATGTTACATTTTATATCTTTTTAATATTGTGAATCTATCTACATATTAGTGTAGCTACAATTATTATTACTTTTGTATTTTAGCTTTTATGTCAGCAATAAAAGTGACCTATATGCCAGTATTACACTATTAAAGTGTGCTGTATTTTTATATATTTACCTTAACCAATGAGTTATATGCTTTCATGTTGCTCTTTAGCTCCCTTTTGCTTCAAATTCAGGAATTCTTTAAAACACTTATTTTGATATCTTTGTCATGCAATTTATAGATTTTTATATTTGTGGAATCAATTAATGGAAAATTAATGTGTTCCTATCTTGATGACATTTGCATAGTTTTTCATGTCAAATAATTATTTTAAAGAAGAGTAATGAGTTACAAGAGAATAAATGGGTAACTTAACTAAAAATTGAAAAAATCAAACACAAACAAATTGAGAAGTTCAACAGAGAGATGGAAAACATAGAACCCAAACTAAAATTCTGGAGGTAAAGAATAGAAAAAATGAAATAAAAAATGCGAAATTAAGAACTGACTGCAAAATTGATCAAGAAGAAAGAATCTTTGAATTTATTACAGCAAGGAACAACCTGCAAAGGATATATCAGAGATAAGTTCTCTTCATCCTAGAAAATATCAGTAGTCCCTTTCACCAGAAGTTCAGCTGACAAAGAGATTAAACCAGGTCATCTTCCTTCTAGTCTTAGAAGGAAGACTGGGGCATTTGCCAGTAAAAAGAATGAATAGATTGCAGACTAACTCTTGTAATTACTTCCTCATACTGCTGAATGAAGTTTGTTCAACAACTGACAAGCTAACCATCAAACATATTCCTTGCCATTGCTTCCAATACTTTCTGAATCTAAAATTAGATTTGTGTATAGTTTGAAGGCCCACCACATCTTAGTCACTCACTGTTCAAAGTAAAAAATATTTGAGTAGGTCTTTAAGGCTAAAGACCTCAAGATTTCTAAGAAATTTGTGCCACGGACAAATTTATTGGTTATTTTCTTTGTGTATCAGTCCAGATTTCACTCTATTAGTATTTTTATATTGTTTCGTATCATTTACTTGAGCTGGAAATCTCATAATTTTAACATAGATGAAGTTATTTTCCTATACATTTTGTTCTTTTTTGTTGCTTTCTGTTTTCATTAAAGAGAGAGTTGGAATGAAAATACTTTTGCTCTATATCTTCAAATGTAAAAGAATGAAACATTTAAAAAGACCTTTCACTGCAGTAACTGAAATTTCTATGGCTTGAAGAAGTCTACCAAAAACATTTGCTTCAATTTTAAGTTTGATTTTTTGTGTGTGTGAATTAACTAAAAACTTTGGAAAGATACAAAAAGCTTTTGAAAAGCAAATGATTACATTTTTAATTCCTGTTTTGGATTCTAAAAGTATATGAATGACACAGGCAAGTACAAGGGTAGAAAAAGGGGGTAAAAAAGAAAAAACAAAACTAACCTTCATGTTCACTTTAAAGTATTTTAAATAAGATTCTATGGAGTTGAATGTTACTGTCAGTGATAAGGAATTTAATTCACTTCAAGGAGGCAGCAAACAAAACTGCATTAGAACATGTGGGCCTTTAAAAATACATACTTTGAATTAATATTTTTCTATATGTTGGATTAACAAGAGAATCAAATGTAAAATTATCTGAAGGCATAAGAAACTATTGGCCAGTTTTCAGTAAATGAGAAGTTTTCTGGAGAAAATGTCATACCCAATTTATCTTTTTATCTTTCTTAACTATTATAACTTGCTGGTGCTGTGCATTGTATTGCAGTCAGTTTGTGATAGAAATATTTAAACAATGTCTTCAATTAATATTGTCCTAATTAATTAGTATATCTCAATTACAATGTCAGTGTTTTCTTTCCATTTGTACCATATAATTTATATCCAGAGACTCTAAATATTATTTCCAATGAGTTAAAAGAAAAAGAAACTATTCTCTGTTGGAACATGAGTAACAAATTTTCAGCAGAATAATACTTGTCAAACACAAAGACTGAAAAAGAAATCCTAGTCAATTTAAAATACAGAGAGGACCGACATTGATGGAATTCAAGTGTCTAAGATAGAATTGTACAGAAGAATTCCTACAGTAACACCCAATTTTTGTAAAATATACCACCAGGAACAAAGGCTCCATTTTAGATCTCGTTGTCGGAAAAGCAATCTTTCTTAGCAAAGTTCCATTATCTTTTTTCAATTTCAATATGACATTTTATTCTAAGGTTAATAGATATTAGCAATAGGTAGAACCACAGAATATCAGCTACAACAAGATCATAAGCACAGAGTAGATAATTCTGCGGCTTCAATTTCATTGCAAGACTACCAGAGGAATCAATTTGGACTAGATGTAGGGTCTTCATACTTTAGCATATTCAGTCCCAAATAAGGCAGTGTTATTATGAAAAACTTTGAGTTAAGGTATGATAAGGTAAGTTACTAAATATTAATAATAATCACAGTACTGTGTTAAAGCATGTATTTAAAAATATGTGTTGACATTTAAACATTGTAACAGTGCTACATATTTTGACAACACAATAAATACATTTGAATGACTGAGTGAAACATGTCAGTTCCCATCAGAATTATTTATACATGTGTGCTGGAGGACAGGGAGCTTGGAGCAGGGTTAGGCACTAAAGTAAACTTAAAGCAACAATCTGAGAGAATTCAAAAAGGAAGCAAAAACAATTTGTCTGTTTTAGGCTCTTTTGGCCACTATAACCAAATACCATAAACTAACTGGCTTATAAAAGCAGAAATTTATTTTCCACAGTTCTGCAGACTAAGTTCAAAATCAAGCAGATTTTGTGTCTAGTGAAGGCTAACTTCCCCAGTTCATAGAGGCTACTTTGTGGCTGTGTCTTCATTTGTTGGAATAGGCAAGCATCTTATTCATAACAGCACTGATAAGAGTTCCACCCTTGTGACCCAACTTCCTAATACTATCACCTCAGGTGTTAGAATTTCAACGTATAAATTTTAAGGGCTCCTATTCAGACCATGATAATGTCTTATTATTGAAACAATTATAATAGTGTTGTAATTTTTTTTTATTGGACAGGAATGGCAATTTTTTTTTCATTGCATTTTAGGTTTTGGGGTACATGTGAAGAACATGCAAGATTGTTGCATAGGTACACACATGGCAGTGTGGTTTGCTGCCTTCCTTTCCCTCACCTGTATCTGTCATTTCTCCCCATGCTATCTCTTCCCACCTCCCCACCCCACGTCCCTCCCCCATTTCCCCCCAATAGACCCCAGTGTACAGTGCTCCCCTCCCTGTGTCCATGTGTTCTCATTGTTCAACACCCCTATGAGTGAGAACATGCAGTGTTTGATTTTTTGTTCTTGTGTCAGTTTGCTGAGAATGATGGTTTCCAGGTTCATCCATTTTCCTACAAAGTACACAAACACATCGTTTTTGATGGTTGCGTAATATTCCATGGTGTATAGGTACCACATTTTCCCTATCCAGTCTATCATCGATGGGCATTTGGGTTGGTTCCCGGTCTTTGCTATTGTAAACAGTGCTGCAATGAACATTCATGTGCATGTGTCCTCATAGTAGAATGATTTATAATCCTTTGGATGTATACCCAGTAATGGGATTGCTGGGTCAAATGGGATTTCTATTTTTAGGTCATTGAGGAATCACCACACTGTCTTCCACAATGGTTGAAGTAATTTACACTCCCACCAACAGTGTAAAAGTGTTCCTATTTCTCCACATCCTCTCCAGCATCTGTTGTCTCCCATTCAAAAGTAGGCGAAAGATATGACAGACACTTTACAAAGGAAGACATACAGGAAGCCAACAAACATATGAATAAAATACTCATCATCACTGGTCATTAGAGAAATGCAAATCAAAACCACATTGAGATACCATCTCACAACAGTTAGAATGGCGATCATTAACAGTGTTGTAATTTCTAACAGCCAGTAATGAATTCATTGAGAATTCTGAAGTATTCCTGCCTGCCTACAGGGTTTACTGTAATATATAAATAGCAATATAATTCTTGTTCTGAGAATAAGACAAGATCATGAGGTTGTATTCTCGAACTAAGTTTAATGCCTATGGAAATTCGAGAAACTTAATACACGCAATCGGAAATGTTTTCTTTCTCTATGGTGGAATTCTCAACATGATCAGAAGCTGTACTCGATGGTATAAATCAACTAATGAGAAAGACTGCAGGAGGCAAGAACTTCTTTTTTCTCAAGAAACTGGGAAATCATAAGGGCAAAAAAAAACCCATAAAGAAAGGCAAAACTTTATCAAAGGATAGGCAAATGATTCTGAGAAGTAAATATTGCCTCTAGACCTCAGACTTTTTATGGTGTGGTTTGACAGGTCCATAGATTGATGGTTACAGCCAGAGAATGAAACTTTGCATAATAACTGAAAATCCTTGTGATAAATTTGGATTAAAGGCAACAATGATTGAGACCTAATGTAGCATATCACTGTTGAGGGAAAGAGATTCTTCTCAAACAAAACAAGACTTTGGTATACTAAGAGCTTTTACCCATCAGTAGGTAGATGAGTTCCATTAGTGGTTTTGGCATGAAAGTAAGACTTCAATACAGCATGACCTTTTAACAAAAGGCATTATCATCAGAAGGAAAGAGGCTGGTTCCTATATAGATTAAAAGGCAATTTCTCCTGGCTGCTTAATAGGCACCTCAGTAGCCATAATATACAGAAGGAAAATAGCTGGTACTGCATGATTCTGAGAAATATGTTCACACATGAGATTGATACCCAGCCTTTCAGACAGAGAATATGGAGACATTGAAAGCAAACTGTAAGTGCCACAGTACTTACAGTTTGGTGTCCGTGTTAGTCTTAGACACACAATGAAACATAAAACTTGGAATTTATTTTCACTTAAATCTGGAAGTTAATACCTAAATGGAAAAACAAAGCTGCTTTTTAAAGAACACATTTTTTTTTCAACAAGTCTGTACTTTCAGGAAGAACAACAAGTGAACTACTAGCGAGTCCAGGACACGATGAAAAATTAAGATTACATGGAAATAGAAGACCCTAGAGACATAAGGGGACATGTGTGTCAGAGAAGGTGAAAGAGAGTCCAGAGAAAGACAGTTTTAGAAAAAGACTGTAGAACAAAAAGACGCAATTGGTGTTAGAATAAATGATCTGGCTTTGAATGACAAATACAATCCAAATGACTGAAGTCCAGAGAAACGTTGTTAGCCTTTCTAACCGGTAAGTGCAGGGATAAAATAGATTAGACCTAACTCCAACACACAGCCTGGAATAAAGCCCAGGCAAACAGCAATATCAAGTAGAACTGCCCTTAAGTAACCTGAAGATTTGGGAGCAAGAAAAATATATATTGTTTAAAGTTACCAAGATGTTAAGGTTGTTATGTAACATTATTGCAGTAGAAAATGAAATCTTAAACATGTTTATACTACTTATGAGTTACATGCAACTTGTTTTCAATTCAATAACAAAAAAAATGCTTTGGAAAATAGTAAAAAGAATTCCACATGTGAATAGATTATTTCACAATACTCAAAATTTTTAACTTTTAACCTTTCAAAAGCATTTTCCATGTAAGACATTAAAATAAAACATAAAAATATTACATTTTAAAGGTTTTTTATCTTGAATTTAAAAGCAACATTTTATGGCTGTATAAATGTTTTCAAGTCATCTAGGACAGGGTAGAAAATGGTGGAGCCAGCGTTCACCTTACCTCAATCCATTGAAAGACAGTAAACATCACTGCTAGTTTTTGTACATTGGGGTTCCACAAAACATTTCAATTTTTCATGGAGCAAGAAGGGGAGATTATTTTTCTAAGTTAAAAAGCACGTTTGTGACCTTTTTACTACATAGTCATCTTACACAGAAAATTTAAAAATTTATCCTTCCTACTAAAAGTAATTTGTTTGTGTATATCTTAAATATATAGTTTATAAAACAATAATCAAGCCAAATTAGACATCATAGAGAAAATATCTCCTTTCTTCATAGCCTAAAATAATCACAGTCTGAAAAAATGCTTCTTCCTATAACTCCTATAATCATATCGTTTGCAGAGTATGTTTTGTGTTAAACATTGTCAATGTAATGTTGGTAATAAATTACATATTGTAATGCACTAAAGCAAGAGAGATCTATATCTCATGCCATCATTGAAAGTTTGTATCTATGTTTTTTCTTTCCAAAGCAGTGATTATTCCAACACACTGTGATATGTTAAAAATTATCAATGTAAAATATTTGGGTTCACTGGGAAAAATACACTTTTTAAAATTTTTAATGGTTGGTATCTATCAGGTAGACATATTTATAGGGTATATGAGATATTTTGATACAAAAAAAGCAATGTGTAATAGTAATGTCAGGATAAATGTGATAAAAAGAGAGGTATGATTAGAAAATGGAGCAAGAAAATGAGCAAAGAAATATATCCAAAAGGATATCTGAGGGCACTCATTGATATTGGGAATACTGTAATGTATGTAATCTGAGAGGAACCATGCAGAAGAAAGGGAAAACCTGCTAAATCAAAAGAAGGAGGATAATCTGAAAAAAAATAGTCCTCCAAAAGATAAAAATGGAGTGTTATCATTAACTTAAGTAGAGAAAAATGGCCTTTCTTAGAATGAGGTGTACTTCCTTCATTGTAAGAGGAGAAAAGGAAAACATTGCGGAAAATGCAGGACAGCTCTCCAGGTGGCCTTGGGCCAGCCCAGCTCTTTGCCTTCTCTCACTTACAGTGCTCAAGAGTGACTGTAGAATGAGCTGGGAATGCAGCGTCCTGCGATAAGGCTCAGACTCTGTCACTGTGTCTCAGAACAGCACGTCCTTCAGTGCTTTAGCCCAGTGTATCATGCGATGCCCAGGTTATAAAACAGGGGCAGGCTTCTTTCAGGGATCCCTCAGCTGAGGTACAAACAGGGCACAAGAAAATAAGACTTGATTCACCCTAGGAAAATTGTCTGAGTCTTGGGAGGCAGGCTCCTCATGAATCCCAGGTTTCCGTGTCTCTTGATGCCTATCTGTAAGCAGTAAACCTGCTTCGTGTAACTTTTTGTGTGTATGTTCTATCTCACTGGACTTATGCAAGTAGTAGAAATTGAGCTCAAGAGGAGTGAGCTGAAGTGGTACCAATACACAGTGAATCTGTTTTGTGGCAGGGACAGGTATAATTATAGGTCAAAAGAAGAGACACTTCGGAGTTAGGGCCTCTATGTTCTCATTTAAACATTTTTTAAAAAGTGAGAGTTATAAAGAAAACTAGATGAGACCCCTAACGAATTCCATGTTGAATGTTAAGATGAAGAAGAATGAATAGAGAATTGAGAAGAAAACCCAGACAGCATGGTGTCATGACGGCCCTAAGTAAACATTCCTATTGTAGAATAAGAAAAAGAACAAAAAGTCATAAATACCAAGTCAAAGCAATTAGATAAAATATGAAAAAGAAAAAAGAATATAGAGAAAGTAGGGGAAGATTCTAGTGAGCTCAATAGAAATAAGAACTGTGGATTGTATAATTTGGATTTCTTCTATTTTTTAAACCTTATTAACAGCAAAAGTACTTGCATATTATAAAAAGAATGCAACAGGGCCAACATTGGAAGGAAATCAACATTAAACCATCCATCTGTAACCAACAGATAAAAACACTCTCTGGAAGAATTACAGAATGACAGAAATTAGAGGTCCATAGCTGGGTAAATAATGCTAATGACAACAAACATATTGGTTGAAATGCTTCTCTGAGATCATAGAAACTCCTTTGACAAATAGTTTAAAGTCAGTCTTCTAAAGCATAACGACAGGTGGATTTTACTTATCTTATAATTGTTTAATAATTACATGGGACTTTAATACTATTCTTACTATTCTGAGTTTTTCAAGTTTATTATTTAGTACAGCTTTTAGAAAAATCAATGAAATATAAGAAGTATTGTAAGTGTAAGAAAAGAAACACACATTGCTAATGTTTTGCATATATACTTTTAATTTAAGTTTTATAATTTAGATTCAACATGAATTGCAACAAATGGATCTTCAGCAGAGTTACTAATAGAAAAATGAGCCTTGCCATCACCAGAAACGTAGATTTTAATGCCTGTACAATTGCCATTAATTTTATCTCCAGAAATGACATCACAGTATGTGCCAGCAGGAAGACCAGTTTGCAAAGTTAAAGAAAGTGACCTATAAAACAGAATTTAAGATTTAACTTCAATACAACAAAAAGCAAGAATACAGACTGTCTCTAACATGAGTAAACAACATAATTTTATGCTGTAGAACTCTAGGCAGTCAAGGTCTCATTAAAAAGAAAACCCATATGCCTCTCTAGTAGATGCAAATAGCTTACCCAGGACCAAAAGTAACCATACGGAAAACCTAGCAATTCCCTGATCAGTAGAGAAAGTATTGCCAAAAAATCAAAGTTGAAGAATATCATTGAAGATTGGCAGGAATTATCACACTTTGATAAAAGTGCTACCTTGGTAAAATCAAATTTGTGCTCAACCAAACTTAATACGATTACTTTTTAAAATACAAAGGATATTTCTTTTTTAATCTCTTTCTTTCCCATGAGGTTACAAAGAATTTGTGGTGTACATACAAGCAACCTAGCATTTCTATGAAGAAGTGATAGTTTGAAATATAAAGCTTTTTCACATAAATTTATTTTGGTATTTTCATCCTCAAAGGAAAGAAATTAAAGAACTAGACATGGGTCTTTTTGGCAAGACAGAGATCGACTTGACTTATATGTTTATGTAAGTATTTATCTTTCATCAGTGAAATGTAATATAGACCAGGATGGGCTATCTATGAGTATCAGTTGGTCTTTGACAGAGACATTTCAACTGCTTGCAAGGAGGTTTTCTGAGCCATAGGTTAGGGAATCATTTATCCGACAGACAAAAGATATAAGGCCACAGATGAAAGGTCAACAATGAGAAGTTTCAGAACTAAAACTCAAATCTCCTGAGGCAAATCATTAACCACAAGATACATGTTGTTCATACATATGCTTTAAAAATATTATTTGTCACAAGGAAATAGAGAAGTGAATAAAATATACCACAAAACTAGGTAGAGTAGTTGTTGAATAAAAGAGTTAGAAATAAAGATATTTCAGTACCGAGGCAGCATTTTTCCATGATTAAAAAAGCAGGACTACAAGACATGTTCTTTTAATGATTGCACAATCTGTATATTAACTACTTTGTGTATTTTGTGGCACGTGTAGGTGAGCACATATATGTGCATTCTGTAAAGGCATACGGTGCTGTAAGGGTGCACAGAAAGGACTCTGATGACAACAGAAAGACTTTATGAAAATAGGAGAACAAAGAAGTAAGAGCCATCATCCTTTGACTTCTGCCCATTTTGATCTCTATGTCTTCTTGCTCCACTGACTAAATGATTTTTCAGATACAATAAAAGGAAATCAACAGAAAAAAAAAATAAACCAAGAACATACAGGTACAAAACCTTATTTTTAATCAATATTTACTTACCAGTCATCATTGTTGAAAACAATGAATCCTCTGTTTCCTCTCCCAAAAGCCACTTGGTTGCTGCCATTATCCCACCAGTTTGTGAAAGGCTGGCCATCCACTACATTGCGGAAGAGAACCATGTTCCTAGAAACACAGTAACATATAAGACATTCACATTCTTAAACTTCAACTATTGTCAATAAAATGGTAAAGAAAGTTTACTAGCAGAGGAGATGTCTAAAAAAATATTCTCACCTTATTTGGCGCCACCGATGTTCACAGACCCAGTCATTGCCACAGGTAGTGTCTGGATTAATAGTAACTTCTTTAATTACTCCATTATTATTTGGTGGCCCAATCCAATCATTAACATCCTTAATTGGTGAGGGGGGAGAGGAAAGCCAAATTTTTATATTCATGTATTTCCCTCTTTCTTCTCCTTCACGGCAAACTCAATTTATCCTGCATTTTGTGTCTCTGTAGTCAGTGACTTGATCTAGAATGCAATGCCTCCATTAATTTTTACAGCACTCTGCCAGGTCTTTGTCATCTCTGTATCCTCTGGTTCTCTGTTGCTATATTTCAAGCAAAGGTAGCACATTTTTATCCTCTCCCTTTCATTCCAAAGAACTGCAAAGGCCTCTTTGCTCTGTCACCCAGGCTGGAGTACAGTGGCACAATGACATCTCATTGCAGCCTTGTTCTCCCAGGCTCAAGAGACCCTCCCATCTCAGCCTCCCAAGTAGCGGGGAGTGTTGGTGAGCCACAACCACAGGCAGCTATTTCTTCTTCTTCTTCTTCATTTTTTAACTTTTATTTTCAGTAGAGATGAAGTCTTGCTAGCTTGTCTAGTTTGTCTTGAACTCCTTAGGTCAGGTGATGGTCTCACCTGGCCTCTCAAAGTGCTGGGATTACAGGTGTAAGCCACTGCACCTGACCTGCAAGGCTTTCTTAACATCATGGTAAACCATGCGATGTCATTGAAACGGGGCAGGTATTAGTATTGGAAACAGCAGTATTAAAACATAGGCTCCATTACTAGTAGCTAAGAAAACTTAGTCAATATACACAATTTCTCTGTGTCTTGGTTTCCTCATTTGTGAAATGGGAATATTGCTTTTCTGCTATAAAAATTAAATAACGAATGTGAAAATGCCTTGAATGTGATGACGTGCTAAATAAATTTTAGAGTCCTTCATACTTCTTTTTAGATAAATGTACAAAACAATACTTCCGAATATTTTAAATAAAATTGGCAAGACTTTTAATATGTTTTTTTATTGGTACTGCTAAAAAAATTAATTTAATAAAAACCTGAATAACCGTAGGAAGGTTATCAGTGTTGACCCTGGAATCATGTCATATGGTGAAAAACAAACAAAACTAAGAGATTTTAGCATGCAGTTGTCCTAGCAAAGTGAAAATGTTATAGTAATAGAAAAATAAAAAGAGTCTCTGACTCCTAACATCAGAACTAAGACCAATTAATAGAAATCATAAGAGGTTGGCTCAATATAATGGAACACCTTCTAAATATTAAAGCTGTTTAACAATAGAATGAGTTGCTATACAAAGTAGTGGACTTCTCAAACTGAAAGGCATCTAGAAGAAGCCAGAGAGATATCGGTGTGCCTCATAGGAGTGAGGAATTTCTGCTTTAAGTGTGAAGTTTCTGTATGATGCTGTTTCTGAACCCTTTAGTTTCAAGGAAAACCTTCTACTAGATTTCCAGATATCTTTACACTCTTATTTCTCTGCTCCTTTCTGAAACTACTCATCAGATTAGTGTGTATACCATACTCTCAAATATTTTTCTCATTCTTACCTTTCTTAGAATACTCTATAAATTGCTATTCTTTAATATATATAATTTGCTTCCTCTTATAAGATACTTTTCCTATTTAACTCAGCTCAGCTGAATCACTTCTTTGTATTCCATATAACTTTAAAAAAAGTATTTAACAAATATTTATATTGCTTTTTAAGTTCTCTAGAAGTGTTGACATGTATCATCCTCATATCAATCCCAAGGTGGGTACGTGTTACAAGTCTATATTTTATTTCCTGTATCTTGTTCTTATTTTTAAGTGTGTGTGTGTATGTTTTTTTTTTCCTGCATGCTAGGCGGAAGTTTGTCATATTTCTCAAACAGCTTGCATACTCTGACAACAGAGAATATAAATTTTGCTATTTTAATATAATTGGCATTACTAAAATCAGAATCCTGTATCAGGTTTACATTTAATAAATATTTGTTGACTACATATAGAATTAATAGTGGTCACCAAAAGTTAGAGCAAAATTTCCTCCTTTTTCTTGAAAACGTGATATTTTGAATAACTCCATACTTACTCTTCCATTTTCAAAATGTCTTGCCCAACGGTAGCTTGACATCACTCGTGTAAATCCATAAGGATGAGCAAGCATAAATCCAACTGCCATTTTATACAGCCTGAAAGTTACATAATTATATTACCATAGAATCATAGAATATTTCTACCATCATTAAAAGATGTATTTACAAAATAGAGCACTTTGTTTTCTACCTAGCGTCCCAGAAGGTAAGAATGGAAGCTCCTCCAGCCCCATGTCCTCGTTGATTGTCATGGTTATCCACAAAGACAAGTGCTCTGTCAGAAGGCATGAAACCCCAACCTTCTCCCCAGTTCCTATTTTTGAAAAATAATATATGCAGTTATGTATTATTTCACAATAGCTTTAGAGTAACGTAACCATGCATCTCTTTCTGCATGGCATCTGAAGATTAAACTCTCTAATTAAATGGTTATTCTATCAGATACACACACACACACAAATATATATATATATATATACATACACAGACACACAATCACACACACAAACACACACATATATGCACACACACACGTGTATATGTGCACACAAACCATACACAAACACAAGTGAGTAATCTACATATACAGCCCATATTTGTATATGCATGTATGTAATCCTTGAATTCTATTCATATAACAGATATAAGATTACTGTTTAAAAAGTTTCCTTTTGGAGGTTTCAGCATATTCTAATTTAGAGGTACTCCAGAAGAATCAATATCCATATCACATTATAAAGAATGTCAAACTAGATTAAAATAAGGCTTCAATAATATATTGTTATAATATAAATGTTTTAGTGCTTTAATTAATATATGTAAGTTCTACAGTGTGGACACATTGTACATACTTTACAAATGATGGGATCATTTTAATAATAACCTGGCTTTAAAAGATTATATGCAAACATCAGTCAAATCTAGTATATTCATCTCATACTTAGGAAAATCCCCAGGGATTGTTTAGGGTTCTTAGGCATACTGTCCTGTGACAGACACTCTGAATACAAAAGATGATTGAATAGGGTTCGGGGGCACTCGAACACTTCTATTTTAAAAACTGACTCCTTGATAGTTGTCTGAATAAGAAAGTTCCAGAAAATAACTCACACCGGGGTACTATGACCAATAGATCTATGAAATAATTGAGGGAAAAAGTTGTATTTATTTACTTTAAGTAACACATCTTCTCTCCATCCCACTTGCGAATCACTGTGCCGAGTTTTGCACCATACTTGAATTCTGTCACCCGGCCATTTCCAAGGTACTGGCTGCTTGTAATTGGCTCACCACCCAGATCAATTACCTAGTAGAAATTTAGGAAAAATAACAATTTTCATAAGGTCTTTTAGTATTTTAACCAATACGGTAATATTATATACTACTTATTATTAGTTTTGGTGGTCTTTTTTTTTTTTTCCTGGCCTCAAGCAATCCTCCTGCCACAGCTTCCCCAAGTGCTGAGATTGCATGCATGAGCCACCACTCCCAGTCCTATTTCTGAAATGAAATGCTCAAAATGGTTTTCTTATTCTTATTATCTCAACAGGTAATATTCTTCTATTCTTTATTTTTTGATGAAGTATACACTACAATATTGAAAGAAATATGATGTCAACATTACCTGTTGTCCTGTGAGAATACTTACCTAATTTTTGGTCCTGTACCTCAATGTTAATAATAGGAACAGCTCAGACTAACACAACATTTACTATCTGACTGACATTTCTTGATAAATATTAACTTTTCATTTTCCAAAGAAAAAAAAGATATAACTATTATCATTCTCCTACATTCTGTATACCTCCATAAAACCTGTTGTGATAAAGAATTAGATATGCTGTATCCGAAGAAGAGGTTAGAGAACACTGTTTTATATAAATGACTCAGTCTTTATCCTACAGAAATTGCATTTTTAAGGGAATCTGCCATTGCTTTTCTAACGAATAAGATGACATTTTTATGCATATATATATAGATGTACCTCCTGGTAAATGAAAGGTTTACTTCCTTCAGGGAACCAGTTAGTGTTTAGATTATGCAGTTTATCCAAAACTGCCTTTATGTCTCCAGGCCACATGTGCTTGGAAGCATCAAGTCTGAAACCAGCAACACCAATGTCAATAAGATGGTTCATATATTCAGCAATCTTGGAACGCACATAATCTTTCTCCAGTGCAAGATCCAGAAGACCATCCAGACGACAATCTCTGACCTGTTGAGACAAAAAATGTTGTCATTGATTCACAAAACATCATTTTTTTTACCTGAGAATACATTTGGTTATTCATTGATTCAGTTATCCATCAATAGATATTTTGTAGTGACATCTTTGCACCGGGCACTGAGGATGTTAACAGCTTACTGTGGATTTATCTTTGAAATATTGTGTAGTAGAAACAGAGAATTTAGGAAATAAAGTTGATGAGCTTTTTAATTGACTGGGAGCTTTATAAAGGTGGGTAAGTGTATATTGATTAAACAATCTTGAGTCAATAGTTAACAATTTTAAAACATGGATTTGAGTCTCTTAAAGTAGTCAAACCTGTTAACCTGTGTCCCTAAGAGATCTGTAATAGTATTTAAAAGAGAGTTCAAATAGCTGCATGTCTATAACAAAAGGCATATATCACTCTTAATCAGATCACTATCTTAAAAAATTACCTGATTAGCATCATTATAGTTCTCAATATCTCCACTTCCAGTTTTACATTTACCGTCGTTAAAATCCCATCCCGAATATGGGACTGCTGGGAAATCCCTATTTCCAGTGTTGAAGTAACTTCCACAAGTACTGCTTGTTCCTGCACCGGCACCATTACCACACATATGATTAATTACAGCATCCACATAAATACGAACCTGGAAAACAAAGTTTCTACTTCAGTGTCACTTAACAGAGAGGTAGAAATTTAAAGCATTTTTGATTAAAGTTTACAGTGAGTTAATAAAACTCCAAAATATTTCCTTATGTCTTATAACTATTTCCCTGCAAGTCCAAAAGTCAAAGGTGAAAGGAAAGTTATGTGAACTAAACACCTACATCCATTCTAGATACTCGAGCAAATATTTATAGGAATGATAAATTGAGAGATCCTGAAACTACCATCAATAAGAGGAAATGCAAAAAGCCCTTTTCAGGGAGACAAAACTCAGTTGAGACTGGAAAGATTACTGTTTTGGAAACTTCAGTTGGTCACCAGGAGAAAGCCTGTACTCTCTGTCTCTCTCTCACTCTCTCTCTCTCTCTCTCTCTCTCTCTCTCTCTTTTATTATACTTTATGTTCTGTGGCAAATGTGCAGATCGTGAAGGATTGTTAAACTGGGCCCCTTCCTTACATCTTATAAAAAATTAACTCCACCCAGATTAAAGATTTAAGCCTAAGACCTAACACCATAAAAACCCTAGAAGAAAACCTAGGCAATACCATTCAGGACATAGGCATAGGCTAGGACTTCATGACTGAAACGCCAAAAGCATTAGCAACAAAATCCATATAGACAATTGAGATCTAATTAAACTTAAGAACTCTGCACAGCAAAATAAACTATCATTAGAGTGAACCCGTAATCAACAGAACGGGAAATCCTGTACCCTGTACTTAGCATTTGAAGACAAATAAGGTAGACAGTAGTCTTCAGTTTTGCTCCTCATGAAATAGAGAAACTAGCTATTCATCATGAAAAACTCAAGAATTTTGGATGGAGACATAAGTCATCTAAAAGGGATAGCAAATATGGTAACTGGAATTTTTAATTACTGACCAGAAAAGTATTTCCAGCAAATATGGATAGCTATAACGGTTGAAATTTGATGTTTTGCTTTATAAGTAAAAATTCTGATTTAAACTTTAACTTAATTCTTTAGTAGACAGACAGCACATACACAAATACTTACAAAAGTTGAACGTAAGGCAAAAGTTAATTTTGAGTTATAAAGTATCAAGTAAAATAAAAAATTGAAACTATGGAAAACCTTCTGCTCCAAAGGAGCGAGAAACAGGAGAGAGAAATCATTTTCCCATCTGCCATTTTTGAAAGAAACTAGAATTCACTTACCCCAACATTGTTACATCTAGTCACCATGTTTCTAAATTCATCTTCATTTCCAGATCTTGTGCATAATTTATAGCTAATTGGTTGGTATCTTTCCCACCAAGGTCTTGAAGGGTTGTGAACTACAAGATTTTCATTTGGTGGAGAGACCTACAAATTAAACAGTCTTAATAAGTACCAAATTGTGTCTTACATTATATCGTTGAATGTTCTAGAAACTAATCAATAATTAAAAAAAATTCCTGAATCTTTGTATGCAACTGCCTCTTGAAAATATTAACAGCACATTAGAGGATTCTTGTTGGAGAAAAGAATGTCTCAGAAAGAAAATACAAAGTTGCCAACAATACTACATTGTTTTTTCCTCGGAAAACTGTTTTACTTAGAATACTTAACATGTGAGGTACAATCTTGCCCCAGGTTCACAGGTAAGATCAGAACACTGTTTAATACAACACAGCAAATTCTGCAATTTATAATAGGAATAATACCCACCTGAACCCCTCCAAATCCATTGGGAGCTAAGTATCGCTCACATTCAAGAGCAATATCAACCCATCGCCATTCAAACAGATGAACAATAGATGTCCGTCCTTGTTGTGTATTTGGGGAATACTGAGCCCAGCACAACCCGATGGATAAGAGCAACAGAAAGAACTTCATTTTGCCTTGAAGTTGCCCGTGTCCTTTCTAGAGACTATTTATATTCCTGTAAGAAACACATTTTACTAAGTAAATATTAGCATGCCTAATGCTTGAGGACAAACCGTTTGGTCATAATCTGAAAAGGATCACCAATAAAAATTTTAACAGGTGAAGAACATTAAAAAGTCTCTCACGGAAATAATCTAAATGACCTTTAAAAATTAACCTTTTTTTCTTATTCATAAAATATTAACATTTACAAACCTCTGGTAGTGGGTATACACATACACACACACACACACACACGTATAGTACATACATAAGGACAGTGTATATATTTACATAAGACCTGTATACACACACGCACACACACGCACACACGCACACCTATATAGTCCTTATTTATGTGTGTGTATAGACATATATAGACTCGTGCGTGTGTGTGTGCGTGTGTGTGTGTGTGTGTGTGTGTGTGTGTGTGTGTGGTTTGGCTATGTCCCCTCCAAAAACTCATCTTGAATGTAGCTCCCGTAATCCCCATGTGTTCCTGGAGGGACCTGGTGGAAGGTAACAAAAATTGAATCCCGGGGGCAGTTATCCCACGTTGCTGTTTTCATGACAGTGAGTGAGTTCCCACAAGATCTGATGGTTGTATAAGGGGCCTTTGAGTTTTGGGTCAGAATATCTCCTTCCTGCCATCAAGTGAAGAAAGATGCATTTCCTTCCCCTTCCACCAGGTTTGTAAGTTTCCTGAGCCTTCCCCAGCCATGTGGAACTGTGCGTTGATTAAATCTCTTTCCTTTGTATTTTACCCAGTCTTGGTCACTCTTTTATAGCAGCATGAGAACAAACTAATATATTTATATATTACAGTGTGTGTGTATATATATATATATATATATATATATATATATATAATCCATATATGTAAAATACTCTCTCTCTCTGTGTGTATATATATATAGTCCATATATATATATATATATATATATATGTTTGTGTGTGTGTATATATATATAAATCTTAATTAAATAACATAAATAAGGATATTATTTTATTTCTGATATCCTTCACTAATGGAAAATCACAATTGATACCAACTGAATTTTCAAAATATTGCTTTAACTGTCTATTTTCAAATGTTTGTTATGTTTCCATTTAAAACAGAGGTGTTATGTAATATTTCCATTTTTAAAATCAGCTCTGTTTATCATCCTTAATTCAAATATTTGGTTTTTTATGTTTCTGTACTAAGATTTTAAAAATGATTCTATTATAATCATTCTATTATAAATAAATAAATTTGCATATCTTTCCTTCTTAATGTAATGTTAGTGAAATGCTGTGAAAGGAGTAGTAATAATACCGGTGGGAAAAACTTCATCCATTCATTCAACAGGTGTTAAGTGTGTGTCTGTTTTTTGCCAAGCACTGTAGGTGATTTTCAGGAGACAATGAAAAAGACAAGTTCCTGTTCTCAGAGATCTTACATTCTAGTGGAAAGAAAAGAAAATATACTTGTAAATAACAGTATTAGCAACAGTACTAACAGTGATGATAAAAATAATTTCAGACAGCCATAAAAACTTTATTATTTTTATAAACTTTATTTTTTATATAAAATAATACAATGGAGAATACCATTGCTGGCAGGTATTGTAGACTGTATAGTAATGGAAGAGATCCCTTAAAAGAGTGAATTTATGATGTGATATGAAGGATTAGAAGTGTCCAGTCATTTAGAGATCAAAGAAGGAAATATTTAGATAGTGGAAAGAGCAAGAGTAATGTCCCAAGAAAAGAAAAAGTTAATACATAAGACATGCTAAAAGAAAAAAAAAAAAAAAAAAACAGTCAGTGGCTAGAGCACATGTGATAAAGTGTGTGATAAAATGAGATGAGGTCAGAGAGGTAGGCCAGATCACGTAGAGCTTTGTAGAACCTGAATAAAGAGAGAGCTGTTAAGGCTGTAAGAAAGGGAACTGAAAGGCTAATAGGCTTTAAAAAAAATCACCCTTGCCTCTGGGAAGAAACCAGATTATAGCAGGATAAGAGTGGAAAGAGGTAGATGTTAGAAGACTTTATAGGACTTCTGCCAAGGTGGCCAAATAGGAACAGCTGCAGTCTGCAGATCCCCGTGAGAACAAGCCAGAAGATGAGTGACTGCTGCATTTCCAACTGAGGTACCAGGTTCACCTCATTGGGACTGCTTACAGTGGGAATAGCCCAAAGTGGGCAAGCTAAAGCAGGGTGGGGCACTGCCTCACCCCTGAGGTGCAAGGGGCTGGAGAACTCATTCTCCCAGCCAAGAAAAGCCATTAGGGACTTTTTCTGCATTCCAGCTCAGATACTGTGCTTTTCTGACTGTCTAAACAACCCACAGACCAGGAAACTCCCTCTGATGCCTACAATGCCAAGCTAAAATCCAATGGCTGGCTTAAAACTCCTGCAGCCATTACAGCAGCCTGAGCCCCACCTGGCACATTGGAGCTTGGTGGGGTGAGGGGCACCTGCCACCGCTGGGGTTCCAGTAGCAATTTCAACATTGCCTGTGTAAACAAAGCCCCCCGGAAGTTTACACAGCAGCTGGGTGGAGCCCAGAACTGCAGCTCATCATGGCCTCTGCAGGCAGACTGTCAAGTAGATTCCCTTCTTGATGGGCAGGGCATCTCACAAAAGAAAAAAAACACAGCAATCATTATATTATAAAGACCCATGCATAGGTATGTTCATTGTGGCACTGTTTACAAGAGCAAAGACCTGGAACCTACCAAAATGTCCATCAATGACAGACTGGACAAAGAAAATATACATCTTGGAATACTATACAGCTATAAAAAATGATGAGTTTGTGTCCTTTGCAGGGGCATGGATGAATCTGTAAATCATCTTTCTCAGGAAATTGACACAAGATCAGAGAAGCAAACACCACATTTTCTCACTCATAGGTGAGTATTGAACAATGAGAAGACATGAACACATGGAGGGCAACATCACACACTGGGTTCTGTTGGGGGGTACTAGGGAATGGGGCAGCAGGGGATAGGGAGGTTGAGGAGGGATAACAAAGAGAGAAATGCCAGAGATAGGTGACGGGGGGATGGAGGCAGCAAATCACATTGCTACGTTTATAACTATGCCACAATCCTGCATGATCTACATTTGTACCCCAGAACCTAAAGTACAATAAGACAAAATTGCTTAGAAGGGGGAGTCTTTTGGGATTTGCTGAAATGGAAATATGACATTTGTAATTAACGTGTCACATGTTTTACAGAATTTGAATTTATTCTCCTTTGTCATTTTAATACAGCCTCTTTTGATCTTTTTATACTTTGATTTATCTCTGTCCAAAATATGTCAGATCCTAAATTGACAAAACTTGAATAAAAACGGTTTTGTTGCCCAAAATGGGAAAAAAAAACACGGCAGCCCATCAGGGACTTACAAAGTCCCTACCTTCCTGGGACAGAGCGCCTAGGAAAACAGGCAGTTGTGTGTTCCACTTCAGCAGACTTAAATGTTCCTGCCCAGCATCCCTGAAGGGAGTAACTGATCCCCCAGCACAGTGCTTGAGCTCCCTTAAGAGACAGGCTGCCTCCTCAAGTGACTGCATGACCCACCCCCCTACCATTTATCCTAACTGAGATACACATACACATTATACAGGAGAGCTCTGGCTGTCATCTGGCAGGTACTGTTTTGGGATGAAACTACCAGAGGAAGAAAGAAGCAGCAATCTTTACTATTCTGCAGCCCTTGTGGGTGATTCCTAGGCAAGCAGGGTCTGAAGTGCACCTCAAGCAAACTCCAGCAGACCTGCAGCAGAGGGGCCTGACTGTTCGAAGGAAAACTAACAAACAGAAAGAAGCAGCTTCAACATCAACAGAAAGGAGGTCCACTCAGAAACCCCACCCAACAGTCACCAACTTTGAAGATCAAAGCTAGATAAATCCAGGAAGATGGGAAGAAACCAGCACAAAAAGCCTTAAATCACCAAAAGCCAAACCATCTCTTCTCCTCCAGGGTATCACAATCCCTCACCAGCAAGGGAGCAAAACTGGATGGAGAATGAGCTTGATGAATTGACAGAAGAAGGCTTCAGAAGCTGGGTAAAAAAACTTGTCTGAGCTAAAGTGGTATTTTCTCTTCTTTTTTTTTTTTTTTTTTTTTTTTTTAGATGGAGTTTCACTCTTGTTACCCAGGCTGGAGTGCAATGGTGCAATCCCGGCTCACCACAGCCTCTGCCTCTTGAGTTCAAGCAATTCTCCTGCCTCAGACTCCTGAGTAGCTGGGACTACAGGCATTTTCTAAGCCATTGCAAGGAAAGTAAGAACCCTGAGAAAAGGTTAGATGAAATGCCAACAAGAATAACCAGAGTGGAGAAGAACATAAATGACATGATGGAGCTGAAAAACACAGCATGAAAACTTCTTGAAGCATACACAAGTTTCAATAGCTGAATCGAGCAAGCAGAAGAAAGAATATCAGAGATTGAAGAATAATTCAATGAAATAATGCAATAAGGCAAGATAAGAGAAAGAAGAGTGAAAAGAAATGAAAAAAACCTCCAAGAAATATGGGATTATGTGAAAAGACCAAACCTACGTTTGATAGGTGTACCTGAAAGTGACGGGGAGAACAAAACCAAACAGAGAACACTCTTCAGGATATTATCCAGGAGAACTTCCTCAACCCAGCAAGGCAGGCCAACATTCAAATACAGGAAATGCAGAGAACACCACAAAGGTATTCCTGGAGAAGAGTAACCCCAAGGCACATAATCCTCAGATTCACCAGGGTTGAAATGAAGGAAAAAATGCTAAAGTCACCCAGAGAGAAAGATTGGGTTACCCACAAATGGAAGCCCAACACACATTAGATCTCTCTGCAGAAACCTTACAAGCCAGAAGAGAGTAGGACCAATATTCAACATCCTAAAAGAAAAGAAGTTTCAACCCAAAATTTCATATCCAGCCAAACTAAGCTTTATAAGCAAAGGAGAAATAAAATTCTTTACAGACAAGCAATGGCTAAGAGATTTTGTCACCACCAGGCCTGCCTTACAAGAACTCCTGAAGGAAGTAGTAAACATGGAAAGAAATGACCAGTACCAGCCACTGCCAAAGCATACCAAACTATAAAGACCATCGACACTATGAAGAAACTGCATCAACTGACAGGCAAAACAACCAGCTAGCATCAAAATGACAAGATCAAATTCACACATAGCAATATTAACCTTAAATGTAAATGGGCTAAATGCCCCAATCAAAAGACACAGACTGGCAAATTGGATAAAAAGTCAAGACCCATTGGTGTGCTATATTCAGGAGACCCATCTCATGCAAAGACATATGCAGGGTCAAAAAAAACGGATGGAGGAAGATTTACCAAGCAAATGGAGAGCACGAAAAAAGCAGGGGTTGTAATCCTTGTCTCTGATAAAACAAACTTTAAACTAACAAAGAAAAAAAAAAAAGACAAAGAAGGGCATTACACAATGGCAAAGGGATTAATACAGCAAGAACAGCTCACTATCCTAAATATATATGTACCCAGTACAGGATCACCCAGAAACATAACACAAGTTCTTAATGACCTACAAAGAGACTTAAACTCCCATACAATAATAGTGGGAGACTTTAACACTCCACTGTCAATATTAGACAGATAAATGAGACAGAAAATTAACTAGGATATATAGGACTTGAACTCAGATCTGGACCAAGTGGACCTATAGACATCTACAGATCTCGGCACCCCAAAACCACAGAATATACATTCACCTCAGCATCCCACCGCACTTATACTAAAATTGAGCACAAAATTGGAAGTAGAATACTCCTCAGCAAATGCAAAAGAATGGAAATTATAACAAACAGTCTCTCAGACCATGGTGCAATCAAATTAGTACTCAAGATAAAGAAACTCACTCAAAACTGCACAACTACGTGGAAACTAAACAACCTGCCCCTGAATGACAACTGGATGAATAATGAAATAAATGCAGACATAAAGATGATCTTTGAAACCAATGAGAATGAAGACACAATGTACCAGGAACATTTTTTAAATGTCTGGGACACATTTAAAGCAGTGCCTAGAGGGAAATTTATAGCAATAAATGCCCATTAGAGAAGGGAGGAAAGATATAAAATCAACACCCTAACATCACGATTGAAAGAACCAAAGGAGGAAGATCAAACAAATGCAAAAGCCAGCAGAAGCCAGCATAAAGGGCTCCAGAATTTTGTTGAAGGCCTTCTCTGCATCTATTGAGGTAATCACGTAGTTTTTGTCTTTGGTTCAGTTTATATGATGAATTATCTTTATAGATTTGCTTATGTTGAAACAGCCTTGCATCCCTGGGATGAAGCTCACTTGATCATGATAGATTAGCTTTTTGATATGCTGTTGGATCTGGTTTGCCAGCAGTTTATTGAAGATTTTTGCATCAATGTTCATCACGGAAATTGGCCTGAAATTTTCTTAATTTTATATAATAAATTTTAAATATTAAACATTTATAAAAATCTTAATGTAGAAATCTAAAAAGCCAAATATTTGAATTAAGGATAGTAAACAGCTGATTTTTAAAATGGAAATACTACATAACATATATATAAGGACTATATATATTTAGTGTATTATATATGGAATGTATATATACACTGTTATATAAACATATATATATGTGTATATGTGTGTGTGTGTGTGTGTGTGTGTGTGTATTAGTTTGTTCTCATTCTGCTATAAAGACGTGATCAAGACTGGGTAACATATAAAGGAAAAAGATTCAATCAACGCATGGTTCTTCATGGCTGGGGAGGCCTCAGGAAACTTACAAACCTGGTAGAAAGAGATGCAAACACATCCTTCTTCACCTGATGGCAGGAAGGAGACATTCTGACCAAAAACTCCAAAAGTTTCTTATACAACCATCAGATCTTGTGAGAGCTCACTCACTATCATGAAAACAGCAATGTGGGATAACTGCCCTCAGGATTCAATTTCCATTACATTCCACTAGGTCCCTCCCAGAACACATGGGGATTATGGGAGCTACATTCAAGATGAGTTTTTGGAGAGGACACAGACAAATCACACACACACACACACACACACACACACACACACACATGAGTCTATATATATATATATATATATATATGTACACATCCATAAATAAGGACTGTATAGATATGTGTGGGTATATATATATGGGTGTGTGTGTGTATATATATATATATATATATATATATATATATATATATGAGTCTTTATGTGTATAAATACATACACTGTCCTTATGTATGTGCTATATGTGTATGTGTGTGTGTGTGTGTGTATGTGTGTGTGTGTGTGTGTACACATTGCCAGAGCTTTGTAAAGGTTAATATTTTATCAATAAGAAAAAAAAGATTAATTTCTAAAGGTCATTTAGATTATTTCCATGAGAGACATTTTAATGTTCTTCACCTGTTAAGGTTTTTATTGGTGATCATTTTCAGAATATGACCAAACAATTTGCCCTCATGTATTAAGGCATGCTAATATTTACTTTGTAAAATGTGCTTCTTACAGGAATATAAATAGTTTCTGGAAAGGACACTGACAACTTTACAGCAAAATGAAGTTCTTTCTGGAGGTACACAGAATGTAGGAGAAGGATAATAGTTATGTCTTTATTTTCTTTGGCAATGGAAAGAGTATTTATCAAGAAATGTCAATCAGATAGTAAATGTTGTGTTAGTGTGAGCTGTTACTATTATTATCATTGACGTATGAGATGAAAAATTAAGTAATTATTCTCACACAACAACAGGTAACCTTTACATTATGTTTCTTTCAATATTGTAGTGTATACTTTATCAATAAATAAAAAATAAAAGAATATTACCTGTTGAGATAATAAGAATAAGAAAACCATTTTGAGCATTTCATTTCAGAAATAAGACTGTGCATGGTGGCTCCTGCATGCAAGCTCAGCACTTGGGGAAGCGGTGGCAGGAGGATTGCATGAAGCCAGAAAAAAAAAAAAAAAAAGGAAAAAAACAAGACCCAAACTAATAATAAATAGTATATAATATTAATTTATTGTTTAAAATACTTTAAAGTCCTTATGAAAATTGTTATTTTTCCTAAATTTCTACCAGGTAATTGATCTGGGTGGTGAGTCAATTACAAGCAGCCAGTACTTTGGAAATGGCCGGGTGACAGAATTCAAGTATGGTGCAAAACTCGGCACAGTTATTCACAAGAGGGATGGAGAGAAGATGTGTTACTTAAAGTAAATAAATACAACTTTCCCCTGAATTATTTCATAGATCTATTAGTCATAGTACCCCGGTGTGAGTTATTTTCTGGAACTTTCTTACTCAGACAATTATCCAGGAGTCAGTTTTTAATGAGAAGTGTTCGAGTGCCCCGGAACCCTATTCAATCATCTTTTGTATTCAGAGTGTCTGTCACAGGACAGTATGCCTAAGAACCCTAAACAATCCCTGGGGATTTTTCTCTAAGTATGAGATAAATATACTGGATTTGACTGATGTTTGCATATATCATTTAAAACCATGTTATTATCATTAAAACAATCTCATCATTTGTAAAGTATGTACAATATGTATTTACTGTAAAACTCACATATATTAATGAACTTAAGGTATTAAAACATTTATATTATACCAATTAGTATTAAGGCCTTATTTTAATCTAGTTTAACATTCTTTATAATTTAATATGGATATTGATCCTTCTGGAGTGCCTCTAAATTAGGATATGCTGAAACCTCCAAAAGGAAATTTTTTAATAACAAAAATCTTATATATGTAATACAAAAAGAATTTAAGTATTACATACATTTATATAAAACATGGACTGTATATGTAGGTTACTCACGTGTTTGTGTATGGTGTGTGTGTGCATACATGTGGGTGTGTGTGTGATTGTGTGTGTGTGTATATATATGTATCTGATAGCATAACCATTTAATTAGGGAGTTTAATCTTCAGATGCCATTGTTGCGTTACTCTAAAGCTATTGTGAAATAATAAGTAACTGCATATATTATTTTTCAAAAATAGGAACTGGGGAGAAGGTTGGGGTTTCATGCCTTCTGACAGAGCACTTGTCTTTGTGGATAACCATGACAATCAACGAGGACATGGGGCTGGAGGAGCTTCTATTCTTACCTTCTGGGACGCTAGGTAGAAAACAAAGTGCTCTATTTTGTAAATACATCTTTTAATGATGGTAGAAATATTCTATGATTCTATGGTAATATAATTATGTAACTTTCAGGCTGTATAAAATGGCAGTTGGATTTATGCTTGCTCATCCTTATGGATTTACACGAGTGATGTCAAGCTACCGTTGGGCAAGACATTTTGAAAATGGAAAAGTAAGCTTTGGAGTTATTCAAAATATCATGTTTTTGAGAAAAAGGAGGAAATTTTGTCCTAACTTAATATGACCACTATGAATTCTATATGTATTCAACAAATATTTATTAAGTGTAAACCTGATAACAGGATTCTGATTTTAGTAATGTCGATTATATTAAAGTAGCAAAATGTATGTTCTCTGTTATCAAAGATTATGCAAGCTGTTTGGGAAATATGACAAATATCCTCCTAGCCCACAGAAAAGAAAAAAAAAACACTTAAAAATAAGAGCCAGACACAGGGAATAAAATATGGACTTCCAACAAGTACCTACCTCGGGGTTGATATGAGGATGATACATCCCAACTCTTCTAGAGAATTTAAAATGTCATCTGCCCATAGTGGGTGCAATATAAATATTTCTTTAATACTTTTTCAAAAGTTATACAGAATAGAAAACAATGATTCAGCTGAGCTGAGTTAAATAGAGAAAGTATCTTATAAGAGGAAGGAAATTATATGTACTAAAGAATAGAAATTTATAGAGTATTCCAAGAAAGGTAAGAATGAGAAAAATATTTGGGAGTATGGTAAACTCAATAATCTGATGAGTAGTTGCAGAAAGGAACAGAGATATAAGAATGTAAAGACATGTGGAAAGCTAGTAGAATGTTTTCTTTGAAACTAAAGAGTTCAGAAACAGCATCATACAGAAACTTCACATTTAAAGCAGAAATTCCTCACTCCTGTAAGGCAAACAGTTATCTCTCTTGCTTCTTCTGGATGCCTTTCAGTTTGGGAAGTCCACTACTTTGTATAGCAACTCATTCTATTGTTAAACAGCTTTAATATTTAGAAGGTGTATCATTATACTGAGCTAACTTCTTCTAATTTCTACTAATTGGTCTTAATTCTGATGCTAGGAGTCAGAGACTATTTTTATTTTTTCTATTACTTTAACATTTTCACTTTGCTAGGACAACTGCATGCTAAAAACTCGTAATTTTTTTTTTCGCTTTTCACCATAGGACATGATTCTAAGGCCAACACTGTAAACTTCGGAGCGTAGTGTTATTTGAGATTCTTTAATTAATATTTTTAGCAGTGCCAATCAGAAAAATATATCAAAAGTCTTGTCAATTTTATTTAAAATATTTGGAAGTATTCTTTTGTACACTCTAATGATAGTTTTGTTTGTTTGTTTGTTTGTTTGTTTGTTTTTGCTTTGCAGAGCTCTTAAGGTTAATTAGATCCCATTTGTTCGTTTGGCTTTTGTTGCCGTTGCTTTTGGTGTTTTAGTCATGAAGTCCTCTCCCATGCCTATGTCCTGAATTTGTATTGCCTATGCATATTTAATAAAATGAAGACTAGAGCATCAGGGGCTATGGGATTCTCAAGGGAAACTATTAGAACTGAGGTTGGGGATCTAGGTTCATGTCCGATAAGGTATGATTTTGTAGCCTACCAGGAGTAGTTGGAATTATTCTGAGTACAATAAAAATGTAAGAGTTTTAAGCACTAATATTTTAGTTTGATTTAAATTGTCTGAATATAATTTTGTGTCTTAGGCAAAATGAAGTAAGAGAGTAAAATAATGGAAGTAGGAGACCAGTTGTAGGGTTGTTTAGGAAGACAGGGAAGAGATAACTGTGACCTGGATGAAGGGATGACAGAGGATACAAAAGAAATGCAATAAATCAAGAGATGTTTTGAAGATACAATTAATAGTTCATGCTAAGGTTTATAAGAAGAGATAAAGTTGAGCTAAAGAGACAGAAATCAGGAAATAGCACAGGTTTCTAAGCAGTAAGAAGATAATATAGAAAAAGATGCACAAAAAATGAGGGTTTCATATTAGATATGTTAACTAATGTCCATGGAACTTTGCAGTGGTGATAACAAGCAACTGATGGAAATACGAGGCTGAAGTCCAAGTTCTAAGGTGAAGATACCTAGGTGTCCACAGAAATAGTTGTTTAAACCCCATGAAAATGGTTACAATCACCTAGAGGAGAGATGATAGAGAAAGAAGAGAAATAGATAAGAATGAGGACTTAGGTGGAACAGAATAAGATGATCCAGTTTAAGAACACAAATGAACAAAACTCAAAAGAGTAATCAATGAGACCTAAGGAAACAGGAGAGGAAAATTAAATAACCAAAGGATGATAGGAAGAGAGAGTGACCCACCATCTTGAATACTGCTATGAAGTAGATTAAGCTGAGAATAGAGAAGTATATTGGACTGGCAACATAAATGTCATTGATGATGTTGACAAGAGCAGATTCATTGAAGTGATCATGGTAAAAACTGGATGGTAGAGAGACGAATAATGAGTGAGGTTGTGGATGTGGAGGTAGTGTGGTAAAAAGAGAGGTATGATCAGGAAAGGGCGCAAGAAAATGAACAAAGAAATATACCCAAAAGGATATCTGAGGGCACTCATTGATATTGGGAATACTGTAATGTATGTAATCTGAGAAAGGGAAGACCTGCTAAATCAAAAGAGGGAGGATAATCTGAAAAAATTAAGTCCACCAAAAGATAAAAATGGAGTGTTATCATTAACGTAAGTAGAGAAAAATGGCCTTTCTTAGAATGAGGTGTACTTCCTGCATTGTAAGAGGAGAAAAGGAAAACATTGCGGAAAATGCAGGACAGCTCTCCAGGTGGCCTTGGGCCAGCCCAGCTCTTTGCCTTCTCTCACTTACAGTGCTCAAGAGTGACTATAGAATGAGCTGGGAATGCAGCGTCCTGCGATAAGGCTCAGACTCTGTCACTGTGTCTCAGAACAGCACGTCCTTCAGTGCTTTGGCCCAGTGTATCATGCGATGCCCAGGTTATAAAACAGGAGCAGGCTTCTTTCAGGGGTCCCTCAGCTGAGGTACAAACAGGGCACAAGAAAATAAGACTTGATCCGCCCTAGGAAAATTGTCTGAGTCTTGGGAGGCGGGCTCCTCATGAATCCCAGGTTTCCATGTCTCTTGATGCCTATCTGTAAGCAGTAAACCTGCTTCGTGTAACTTTTTGTGTGTATGTTCTATCTCACTGGACTTATGCAAGTAGTGGAAATTGCAGCCCAAGAGGAGAGGGCTGAAGTGGTACCAATACACAGTGAATCTGTTTTGTGGCAGGGACAGATATAATTATAGGTCAGAAGAAGAGACACTTCCGAGTTAGGGCCTCTATGTTCATATTTAAACATTTTTCTAAAAAGTGAGAGTTATAAAGAAAACTAGATAAGACCCCTAACGAATTCCATATTGAAAAAAATCAATGAAATATAAGAAGTACTGTAAGTGTAAGAAAAGAAACACACATTGCTAATATTTTGCATATATACTTTTAATTTAAGTTTTATAATTTAGATTCAACATGAATTGCAACGAATGGATCTTCAGCAGAGTTACTAATAGAAAAATGAGCCTTGCCATCACCAGAAACGTAGATTTTAATGCCTGTACAATCGCCATTAATTTTATCTCCAGAAATGACATCACAGTATGTGCCAGCAGGAAGACCAGTTTGCAAAGTTAAAGAAAGTGACCTGTAAAACAAAATTTAAGATTTAACTTCAATACAACAAAAAGCAAGAATACAGACTGTCTCTAACATGAGTAAACAATATAATTTTATGCTGTAGAACTCTAGGCATTCAAAGTCTCATTAAAAAGAAAACCCATATGCCTCTCTAGTAGATGCAAATAGCTTACCCAGGACCAAAAGTAACCATACGGAAAACCTAGCAATTCCCTGATCAGTAGAGAAAGTATTGCCAAAAAATCAAAGTTGAAGAATATCATTGAAGATTGGCAGGAATTATCACACTTTGATAAAAGTGCTACCTTGGTAAAATCAAATTTGTGCTCAACCGAACTTAATACGATTACTTTTTAAAATACAAAGGATATTTCTTTTTTAATCTCTTTCTTTCCCATGAGGTTACAAAGAATTTGTGGTGTACATACAAGCAACCTAGCATTTCTATGAAGAAGTGATAGTTTGAAATATAAAGCTTTTTCACATAAATTTATTTTGGTATTTTCATCCTCAAAGGAAAGAAATTAAAGAACTAGACATGGGTCTTTTTGGCAAGACAGAGATCGACTTGACTTATATGTTTATGTAAGTATCTATCTTTCATCAGTGAAATGTAATATAGACCAGGATGGACTATCTATGAGTATCAGTTGGTCTTTGACAGAGACATTTCAACTGCTTGCAAGGAGGTTTTCTGAGCCATAGGTTAGGGAATCATTTATCCGACAGACAAAAGATATAAGCCCACAGATGAAAGGTCAACAATGAGAAGTTTCAGAACTAAAACTCAAATCTCCTAAGGCAAATCATTAACCACAAGATACATGTTGTTCATACATATGCTTTAAAAATATTATTTGTCACAAGGAAATAGAGAAGTGAATAAAATATACCACAAAACTGGGTAGAGTAGTTGTTGAATAAAAGAGTTAGAAATAAAGATATTTCAGTACCGAGGCAGCATTTTTCCATGATTAAAAAAGCAGGACTACAAGACATGTTCTTTTAATGATTGCACAATCTGTATATTAACTACTTTGTGTATTTTGTGGCACGTGTAGATGAGCACATATATGTGCATTCTATAAAGGCATAAGGTGCTGTAAGGGTGCGCAGAAAGGACTCTGATGACAACAGAAAGACTTTATGAAAATAGGAGAACAAAGAAGTAAGAGCCATCATCCTTTGACTTCTGCCCATTTTGATCTCTATGTCTTAGTGCTCCACTGACTAAATGATTTTTTCAGATACAATAAAAGGAAATCAACAGAAAAAAAAAATAAACCAAGAACATACAGGTACAAAACCTTATTTTTAATCAATATTTACTTACCAGTCATCATTGTTGAAAACAATGAATCCTCTGTTTCCTCTCCCAAAAGCCACTTGGTTGCTGCCATTATCCCACCAGTTTGTGAAAGGCTGGCCATCCACTACATTGCGGAAGCGAACCATGTTCCTAAAAACACAGTAATATATAAAACATTCACATTCTTAAACTTTCAACTGTTGCCAATAAAATGGTAAAGAAAGTTTACTAGCAGAGGAGATGTCTAAATAAATATTCTCACCTTATTTGGCGCCACCGATGTTCACAGACCCAGTCATTGCCACAGGTAGTGTCTGGATTAATAGTAACTTCTTTAATTACTCCATTATTATTTGGTGGCCCAATCCAATCATTAACATCCTTAATTGGTGAGGGGGGAGAGGAAAGCCAAATTTTTATATTCATGTATTTGCCTCTTTCTTCTCCTTTACGTCAAACTCAATTTATCCTGCTTTTTGTGTCTCTGTAGTCAGTGACTTGATCTAGAATGCAATGCCTCCATTAATTTTTACAGCCCTCTGCCAGGTCTTTGTCATCTCTGTATCCTCTGGTTCTCTGTTGCTATATTTCAAGCAAAGGTAGCACATTTTTATCCTCTCCTTTTCATTCCAGAGAACTGCAAAGGCCTCTTTGCTCTGTCACCCAGGCTGGAGTACAGTGGCACAATGATATCTCACTGCAGCCTTGATCTCCCAGGCTCAAGAGACCCTCCCATCTCAGCCTCCCGAGTAGCTGGGAGTGTTGGTGAGCCACAACCACAGGCAGCTATTTCTTCTTCTTCTTCTTCGTTTTTTAACTTTTATTTTCAGTAGAGATAAAGTCTTGCTAGCTTGCCTAGTTTGTCTTGAACTCCTCAGGTCAGGTGATGGTCTCACCTGGCCTCTCAAAGTGCTGGGATTACAGGTGTAAGCCACTGCACCTGACCTGCAAAGCTTTCTTAACATCATGGTAAACCATGTGATGTCATTGAAATGGTGCAAGTATTAGTATTGGAAACAGCAGTATTAAAACATAGGCTCCATTACTAGTAGCTAAGAAAACTTAGTCAATATACACAATTTCTCTGTGTCTTCGTTTCCTCATTTGTGAAATGGGAATATTGCTTTTCTGCTATAAAAATTAAATAACGAATGTGAAAATGCCTTGAATGTGATGATGTGCTAAATAAATTTTAGAGTCCTTCATACTTCTTTTTAGATAAATGTACAAAACAATACTTCCGAATATTTTAAATAAAATTGGCAAGATTTTTAATATGTTTTTTTTTATTGGTACTGCTAAAAAAATTAATTTAATAAAAACCTGAATAACCGTAGGAAGGTTATCAGTGTTGACCCTGGAATCATGTCATATGGTGAAAAACAAACAAAACTAAGAGTTTTTAGCATGCAGTTGTCCTAGCAAAGTGAAAATGTTATAGTAATAGAAAAATAAAAAGAGTCTCTGACTCCTAACATCAGAACTAAGACCAATTAATAGAAATCATAAGAGGTTGGCTCAATATAAAGGAACACCTTCTAAATATTAAAGCTGTTTAACAATAGAATGAGTTGCTACACAAAGTAGTGGACTTCTCAAACTGAAAGGCATCTAGAAGAAGCCAGAGAGATATCGGTGTGCCTCATAGGAGTGAGGAATTTCTGCTTTAAGTGTGAAGTTTCGGTATGATGCTGTTTCTGAACCCTTTAGTTTCAAGGAAAACCTACTACTAGATTTCCAGATATCTTTACACTCTTATTTCTCTGTTCCTTTCTGAAACTACTCATCAGATTAATGTGTATACCATACTCTCAAATATTTTTCTCATTCTTACCTTTCTTAGAATACTCTATAAATTGCTATTCTTTAATATATATAATTTGCTTCCTCTTATAAGATACTTTTCCTATTTAACTCAGCTCAGCTGAATCACTTCTATGTATTCCATATAACTTTATAAAAAGTATTTAACAAATATTTATATTGCTTTTTAAGTTCTCTAGAAGTATTGACATGTATCATCCTCATATCAATCCCAAGGTGGGTACGTGTTACAAGTCCATATTTTATTTCCTGTATCTTGTTCTTATTTTTAAGTGTGGTTTTTTTTTTTCCTTCAGACTAGGCGGATGTTTGTCATATTTCTCAAACAGCTTGCATACTCTGACAACAGAGAATATAAATTTTGCTATTTTAATATAATTGGCATTACTAAAATCAGAATCCTGTATCAGGTTTACATTTAATAAATATTTGTTGACCTACATATAGAATTAATAGTGGTCACCAAAAGTTAGAGCAAAATTTGCTCCTTTTTCTTGAAAACGTGATATTTTGAATAACTCCATACTTACTCTTCCATTTTCAAAATGTCTTGCCCAACGGTAGCTTGACATCACTCGTGTAAATCCATAAGGATGAGCAAGCATAAATCCAACTGCCATTTTATACAGCCTGAAAGTTACATAATTATATTACCATAGAATCATAGAATATTTCTACCATCATTAAAAGATGTATTTACAAAATAGAGCACTTTGTTTTCTACCTAGCGTCCCAGAAGGTAAGAATGGAAGCTCCTCCAGCCCCATGTCCTCGTTGATTGTCATGGTTATCCACAAAGACAAGTGCTCTGTCAGAAGGCATGAAACCCCAACCTTCTCCCCAGTTCCTATTTTTGAAAAATAATATATGCAGTTATGTATTATTTCACAATAGCTTTAGAGTAACGTAACCATGCATCTCTTTCTGCATGGCATCTGAAGATTAAACTCTCTAATTAAATGGTTATTCTATCAGATACACACACACACACAAATATATATATATATATATATATATATATATATATACATACACAGACACACAATCACACACACAAACACACACATATATGCACACACACGTGTATATGTGCACACAAACCATACACAAACACAAGTGAGTAATCTACATATACAGCCCATATTTGTATATGCATGTATGTAATCCTTGAATTCTATTCATATAACAGATATAAGATTACTGTTTAAAAAGTTTCCTTTTGGAGGTTTCAGCATATTCTAATTTAGAGGTACTCCAGAAGAATCAATATCCATATCACATTATAAAGAATGTCAAACTAGATTAAAATAAGGCTTCAATAATATATTGTTATAATATAAATGTTTTAGTGCTTTAATTAATATATGTAAGTTCTACAGTGTGGACACATTGTACATACTTTACAAATGATGGGATCATTTTAATAATAACCTGGCTTTAAAAGATTATATGCAAACATCAGTCAAATCTAGTATATTCATCTCATACTTAGGAAAATCCCCAGGGATTGTTTAGGGTTCTTAGGCATACTGTCCTGTGACAGACACTCTGAATACAAAAGATGATTGAATAGGGTTCGGGGGCACTTGAACACTTCTCTTTAAAAACTGACTCCTTGATAGTTGTCTGAATAAGAAATTTCCAGAAAATAACTCACACTGGGGTACTATGACCAATAGATCTATGAAATAATTGAGGGGAAAAGTTGTATTTATTTACTTTAAGTAACACATCTTCTCTCCATCCCACTTGCGAATCACTGTACCGAGTTTTGCACCATACTTGAATTCTGTCACCCGGCCATTTCCAAAGTACTGGCTGCTTGTAATTGGCTCACCACCCAGATCAATTACCTAGTAGAAATTTAGGAAAAATAACAATTTTCATAAGGTCTTTTAGTATTTTAACCAATACGGTAATATTATATACTACTTATTATTAGTTTTGGTGGTCTTTTTTTTTTTCCTGGCCTCAAGCAATCCTCCTGCCACAGCTTCCCCAAGTGCTGAGATTGCATGCATGAGCCACCACTCCCAGTCCTATTTCTGAAATGAAATGCTCAAAATGGTTTTCTTATTCTTATTATCTCAACAGGTAATATTCTTCTATTCTTTATTTTTTGATGAAGTATACACTACAATATTGAAAGAAATATGATGTCAACGTTACCTGTTGTCCTGTGAGAATACTTACCTAATTTCTGGTCCCGTACCTCAATGTTAATAATAGGAACAGCTCAGACTAACACAACATTTACTATCTGACTGACATTTCTTGATAAATATTAACTTTTCATTTTCCAAAGAAAATAAAGACATAACTATTATTCTCCTACATTCTGTGTACCTCCATAAAACCTGTTGTGATAAAGAATTAGATATGCTGTATCTGAAGGAGAGGTTAAAGAACACTGTTTTATATAAATGACTCAGTCTTTATCCTACAGAAATTGCATTTTTAAGGGAATCTGCCATTGCTTTTCTAACGAATAAGATGACATTTTTATGCATATATATATAGATGTACCTCCTGGTAAATGAAAGGTTTACTTCCTTCAGGGAACCAGTTAGTGTTTAGATTATGCAGTTTATCCAAAACTGCCTTTATGTCTCCAGGCCACATGTGCTTGGAAGCATCAAGTCTGAAGCCAGCAACACCAATGTCAATGAGATGGTTCATATATTCGGCAATCTTGGAACGCACATAATCTTTCTCCAGTGCAAGATCCAGAAGACCAACCAGACGACAATCTCTGACCTGTTGAGACAAAAAATGTTGTCATTGATTCACAAAACATCATTTTTTTTACCTGAGAATACATTTGGTTATTCATTGATTCAGTTATCCATCAATAGATATTTTGTAGTGACATCTTTGCACTGGGCACTGAGGATGTTAATACCTTACTGTGGATTTATCTTTGAAATATTGTCTAGTAGAAAACAGAATTTAGGAAATAAAGTTGATGAGCTTTTTAATTGACTGGGAGCTTTATAAAGGTGGATAAGTGTATATTGATTAAACAATCTTGAGTCAATAGTTAACATTTTTAAAACATGGATTTGAGTCTCTTAAAGTAGTCATACCTGTTAACCTGTGTCCTTAAGAGATCTGTAATAGTATTTAAAAGAGAGTTCAAATAGCTGCATTTCTATAACAAAAGGCATATATCACTCTTAATCAGATCACTATCTTAAAAAATTACCTGATTAGCATCATTATAGTTCTCAATATCTCCACTTCCAGTTTTACATTTACCGTCGTTAAAATCCCATCCCGAATATGGGACTGCTGGGAAATCCCTATTTCCAGTGTTGAAGTAACTTCCACAAGTACTGCTTGTTCCTGCACCGGCACCATTACCACACATATGATTAATTACAGCATCCACATAAATACGAACCTGGAAAACAAAGTTTCTACTTCAGTGTCACTTAACAGAGAGGTAGAAATTTAAAGCATTTTTGATTAAAGTTTACAGTGAGTTAATAAAACTCCAAAATATTTCCTTATGTCTTATAACTATTTCCCTGCAAGTCCAAAAGTCAAAGGTGAAAGGAAAGTTATGTGAACTAAACACCTACATCCATTCTAGATACTCGAGCAAATATTTATAGGAATGATAAATTGAGAGATCCTGAAACTACCATCAATAAGAGGAAATGCAAAAAGCCCTTTTCAGGGAGACAAAACTCAGTTGAGACTGGAAAGATTACTGTTTTGGAAACTTCAATTGGTCACCAGGAGAAAGCCTGTACTCTCTGTCTCTCTCTTGCTCTCTCTCTCTCGCTCTCTCTCTCTCTCTCTCTCTCTTTTATTATACTTTATGTTCTGTGGCAAATGTGCAGATCGTGAAGGATTGTTAAACTGGGCCCCTTCCTTACATCTTATAAAAAATTAACTCCACCCAGATTAAAGATTTAAGCCTAAGACCTAACACCATAAAAACCCTAGAAGAAAACCTAGGCAATACCATTCAGGACATAGGCATAGGCTAGGACTTCATGACTGAAACGCCAAAAGCATTAGCAACAAAATCCATATAGACAATTGAGATCTAATTAAACTTAAGAACTCTGCACAGCAAAATAAACTATCATTAGAGTGAACCCGTAATCAACAGAACGGGAAATCCTGTACCCTGTACTTAGCATTTGAAGACAAATAAGGTAGACAGTAGTCTTCAGTTTTGCTCCTCATGAAATAGAGAAACTAGCTATTCATCATGAAAAACTCAAGAATTTTGGATGGAGACATAAGTCATCTAAAAGGGATAGCAAATATGGTAACTGGAATTTTTAATTACTGACCAGAAAAGTATTTCCAGCAAATATGGATAGCTATAACGGTTGAAATTTGATGTTTTGCTTTATAAGTAAAAATTCTGATTTAAACTTTAACTTAATTCTTTAGTAGACAGACAGCACATACACAAATACTTACAAAAGTTGAACGTAAGGCAAAAGTTAATTTTGAGTTATAAAGTATCAAGTAAAATAAAAAATTGAAACTATGGAAAATCTTCTGCTCCAAAGGAGCGAGAAACAGGAGAGAGAAATCATTTTCCCATCTGCCATTTTTGAAAGAAACTAGAATTCACTTACCCCAACATTGTTACATCTAGTCACCATGTTTCTAAATTCATCTTCATTTCCAGATCTTGTGCATAATTTATAGCTAATTGGTTGGTATCTTTCCCACCAAGGTCTTGAAGGGTTGTGAACTACAAGATTTTCATTTGGTGGAGAGACCTACAAATTAAACAGTCTTAATAAGTACCAAATTGTGTCTTACATTATATCGTTGAATGTTCTAGAAACTAATCAATAATTAAAAAAAATTCCTGAATCTTTGTATGCAACTGCCTCTTGAAAATATTAACAGCACATTAGAGGATTCTTGTTGGAGAAAAGAATGTCTCAGAAAGAAAATACAAAGTTGCCAACAATACTACATTGTTTTTTCCTCGGAAAACTGTTTTACTTAGAATACTTAACATGTGAGGTACAATCTTGCCTCAGGTTCACAGGTAAGATCAGAACACTATTTAATACAACACAGCAAATTCTGCAATTTATAATAGGAATAATACCCACCTGAACCCCTCCAAATCCATTGGGAGCTAAGTATCGCTCACATTCAAGAGCAATATCAACCCATCGCCATTCAAACAGATGAACAATAGATGTCCGTCCTTGTTGTGTATTTGGGGAATACTGAGCCCAGCACAACCCGATGGATAAGAGCAACAGAAAGAACTTCATTTTGCCTTGAAGTTGCCCGTGTCCTTTCTAGAGACTATTTATATTCCTGTAAGAAGCACATTTTACTAAGTAAATATTAGCATGCCTAATGCTTGAGGACAAACCGTTTGGTCATAATCTGAAAAGGATCACCAATAAAAATTTTAACAGGTGAAGAACATTAAAAAGTCTCTCACGGAAATAATCTAAATGACCTTTAAAAATTAACCTTTTTTTCTTATTCATAAAATATTAACATTTACAAACCTCTGGTAGTGGGTATACACATACACACACACACACACGTATAGTACATACATAAGGACAGTGTATATATTTACATAAGACCTGTATACACACACGCACACACACGCACACACGCACACCTATATAGTCCTTATTTATGTGTGTGTATAGACATATATAGACTCGTGCGTGTGTGTGTGTGTTGGGGGGGGGGGTTGGCAATTTCCGCTCCAAAAACTCATCTTGAATGTAGCTCCCGTAATCCCCATGTGTTCCTGGAGGGACCTGGTGGAAGGTAACGAAAATTGAATTCCGGGGGCAGTTATCCCACGTTGCTGTTTTCATGACAGTGAGTGAGTTCCCACAAGATCTGATAGTTGTATAAGGGGCTTTTTGAGTTTTGGGTCAGAATATCTCCTTCCTGCCATCAAGTGAAGAAAGATGCATTTCCTTCCCCTTCCACCAGGTTTGTAAGTTTCCTCAGCCTTCCCCAGCCATGAGGAACTGTGCGTTGATTGAATCTTTTTCCTTTGTATGCTACCCAGTCTTGGTCACTTTTTTATAGCAGCATGAGAACAAACATATATTTATATATTACAGTGTGTGTATATATATATATATATATATATATATATATATATATAAAATCCATATATGTAAAATACTCTCTCTCTCTCTGTGTATATATATATATATATATATATAGTCCTTATATATATATGTTTGTGTGTGTGTGTATATATATAAATCTTAATTAAATAACATAAATAAGGATATTATTTTATTTCTGATATCCTTCACTAATGGAAAATCACAATTGATGCCAACTGAATTTTCAAAATATTGCTTTAACTCTCTATTTTCAAATGTTTGTTATGTTTCCATTTCAAACAGAGGTGTTATGTAATATTTCCATTTTTAAAATCAGCTCTGTTTATCATCCTTAATTCAAATATTTAGTTTTTTTATATTTCTTCACTAAGATTTTAAAAAATATTTAAACTCTGAGAGCCCATGAATTTGAGAAACTGTTTTCCCCTCCATCAAGTTATGTGCTTAATATAGTGCATATGGTTTTAGGATTCTATTATAATCATTCTATTATAAATAAATAAATTTGCATATCTTTCCTTCTTAATGTAATGTTAGTGAAATGCTGTGAAAGGAGTAGTAATAATATAGGTGTGAAAAACTTCATCCATTCATTCAACAGGTGTTAAGTGTGTGTCTGTTTTTTGCCAAGCACTGTAGGTGATTTTCAGGAGACAATGAAAAAGACATGTTCCTGTTCTCAGAGATCTTACATTGTAGTGGAAAGAAAAGAAAATATACTAGTAAATAACAGTATTAGCAACAATACTAACAGTGATGATAAAAATAATTTCAGACAGCCATAAAAACTTTATTATTTTTATAAACTTTATTTTTTATATAAAATAATACAATGGAGAATGCCATTGCTGTCAGGTATTGTAGACTGTATAATAATGGAAGAGATCCCTTAAAAGAGTGACTTTATGATGTGATATGAAGGATTAGAAGTGTCCAGTCATTTAGAGACCAAAGAAGGAAATATTTAGATAGTGGAAAGAGCAAGAGTAATGTCCCAAGAAAAGAAAAAGTTAATACATAAGACATGCTAAAAGAAAAAAAAAAAAAAAAAAAACAGTCAGTGGCTAGAGCACATGTGATAAAGTGTGTGATAAAATGAGATGAGGTCAGAGAGGTAGGCCAGATCACGTAGAGCTTTGTAGAACCTGAATAAAGAGAGAGCTGTTAAGGCTGTAAGAAAGGGAACTGAAAGGCTAATAGGCTTTAAAAAAAATCACCCTTGCCTCTGGGAAGAAACCAGATTATAGCAGGATAAGAGTGGAAAGAGGTAGATGTTAGAAGACTTTATAGGACTTCTGCCAAGGTGGCCAAATAGGAACAGCTGCAGTCTGCAGATCCCCGTGAGAACAAGCCAGAAGATGAGTGACTGCTGCATTTCCAACTGAGGTACCAGGTTCACCTCATTGGGACTGCTTACAGTGGGAATAGCCCAAAGTGGGCAAGCTAAAGCAGGGTGGGGCACTGCCTCACCCCTGAGGTGCAAGGGGCTGGAGAACTCATTCTCCCAGCCAAGAAAAGCCATTAGGGACTTTTTCTGCATTCCAGCTCAGATACTGTGCTTTTCCCACTGTCTACATAACCCACAGACCAGGAAACTCCCTCTGATGCCTACAATGCCAAGCTAAAATCCAATGGCTTGCTTAAAACTCTTGCAGCCGTTACACCAGCCTGAGCCCCACCTGGCACATTGGAGCTTGGTGGGGTGAGGGGCACCTGCCACCGTTGGGGCTCCAGTAGCAATTTCAACATTGCCTGTGTAAACAAAGCCCCCCGGAAGTTTACACGGCAGCTGAGTGGAGCCCAGAACTGCAGCTCAGCATGGCCTCTGCAGGCAGACTGTCAAGTAGATTCCCTTCTTGATGGGCAGGGCATCTCACAAAAGAAAAAAACACAGCAATCATTATATTATAAAGACCCATGCATAGGTATGTTCATTGTGGCACTGTTTACAAGAGCAAAGACCTGGAACCTACCAAAATGTCCATCAATGATAAACTGGACAAAGAAAATATACATCTTGGAATACTATACAGCTATAAAAAATGATGAGTTCGTGTCCTTTGCAGGGGCATGGATGAATCTGGAAGTCATCTTTCTCAGCAAATTGACACAAGAACAGAGAATCAAACACCACATTTTCTCACTCATAGGTGAGTATTGAACAATGAGAAGACATGAACACATGGAGGGGAACATCACACACTGGGTTCTGTTGGGGGGTACTAGGGAATTGGGCAGCAGGGGACAGGGAGGTTGAGGAGGGATAACAAAGAGAGAAATGCCAGAGATAGGTGACGGGGGGATGGAGGCAGCAAACCACATTGCTACATTTATAACTATGCAACAATCCTGCATGATCTACATTTGTACCCCAGAACCTAAAGTACAATAAGACAAAATTGCTTAGAAGAGGGAGTCTTTTGGGATTTGCTCAAATGGAAATATGACATTTGTAATTAACGTGTCACACGTTTTACAGAATTTGAATTTATTCTCCTTTGTCATTTTAATACAGCCTCTTTTGATCTTTTTATACTTTGATTTATCTCTGTCCAAAATATGTCAGATCCTAAATTGACAAAACTTTAATACAAAGGGTTTTGTTGCCCACAGGGGGGAAAAAAAAAACAAAACACGGCAGCCCGTCAGGGACTTACAAAGTCCCTACCTTCCTGGGACAGAGCGCCTAGGAAAACAGGCAGTTGTGTGTTCCACTTCAGCAGACTTAAATGTTCCTGCCCAGCATCCCTGAAGGGAATAACTGATCCCCCAGTACAGTGCTTGAGCTCCCTTAAGAGACAGGCTGCCGCCTCATAAATAAGGACTGTATAGATATGTGTGGGTATATATAAGGACTGTATAGATATGTGTGGGTATATATATATGTGTGTGATATATATATATATATATATATATATATACATATATATATATATGAGTCTTTATGTGTATAAATACATACACTGTCCTTATGTATGTGCTATATGTGTATGTGTGTGTGTGTGTACACATTGCCAGAGCTTTGTAAAGGTTAATATTTTATCATTAAGAAAAAAAAGATTAATTTCTAAAGGTCATTTAGATTATTTCCATGAGAGACTTTTTAATGTTCTTCACCTGTTAAGGTTTTTATTGGTGATCATTTTCAGATTATGACCAAACAATTTGCCCTCATGTATTTAGGCATGCTAATATTTACTTTGTAAATTGTGCTTCTTACAGGAATATAAATAGTTTCTGGAAAGGACACTGACAACTTTAAAGCAAAATGAAGTTCTTTCTGGAGGTACACAGAATGTAGGAGAAGGATGATAGCTATGTCTTTATTTTCTTCGGCAATGGAAAGAGTATTTATCAAGAAATGTCAATCAGATAGTAAATGTTGTGTTAGTGTGAGCTGTTACTATTATTATCATTGACGTATGAGATGAAAAATTAAGTAATTATTCTCACACAACAACAGGTAACCTTTACATTATGTTTCTTTCAATATTGTAGTGTATACTTTATCAATAAATAAAAAATAAAAGAATATTACCTGTTGAGATAATAAGAATAAGAAAACCATTTTGAGCATTTCATTTCAGAAATAAGACTGTGCATGGTGGCTCCTGCACGCAAGCTCAGCACTTGGGGAAGCGGTGGCAGGAGGATTGCATGAAGCCAGAAAAAAAAAAAAAAAAAAAAAGGAAAAAAACAAGACCAAAACTAATAATAAATAGTATATAATATCAATTTATTGTTTAAAATACTTTAAAGTCCTTATGAAAATTGTTATTTTTCCGAAATTTCTACTAGGTAATTGATCTGGGTGGTGAGCCAATTACAAGCAGCCAGTACTTTGGAAATGGCCGGGTGACAGAATTCAAGTATGGTGCAAAAGTCCGCACAGTGATTCGCAAGTGGAATGGAGAGAAGATGTGTTACTTAAGGTAAATAAATACAACTTTCCCCTGAATTATTTCATAGATCTATTAGTCATAGTACACCGGTGTGAGTTATTTTCTGGAACTTTCTTACTCAGACAATTATCAAGGAGTCAATTTTTAATGAGAGGTGTTCGAGTGCCCCGGAACCCTATTCAATCATCTTTTGTATTCAGAGTGTCTGTCACAGGACAGTATGCCTAAGAACCCTAAACAATCCCTGAGGATTTTTCTCTAAGTATGAGATGAATATACTAGATTTGACTGATGTTTGCATATCATCATTTAAAACCATGTTATTATCATTAAAACAATCTCATCATTTGTAAAGTATGTACAATATGTCTTTACTGTAGAACTCACATATATTAATGAACTTAAGGTATTAAAACATTTATATTATACCAATTAGTATTAAGGCCTTATTTTAATCTAGTTTAACATTCTTTATAATTTAATATGGATATTGATCCTTCTGGAGTGCCTCTAAATTAGAATATGCTGAAACCTCCAAAAGGAAATTTTTTAATAACAAAAATCTTATATATGTAATACAAAAAGAATTTAAGTATTACATACATTTATATAAAACATGGACTGTATATGTAGGTTACTCACGTGTTTGTGTATGGTGTGTGTGTGCATACGTGTGTGTGTGTGTGATTGTGTGTGTGTATATATATATGTATCTGATAGCATAACCATTTAATTAGGGAGTTTAATCTTCAGATGCCATGGTTACGTTACTCTAAAGCTATTGTGAAATAATACGTAACTGCATATATTATTTTTCAAAAATAGGAACTGGGGAGAAGGTTGGCGTTTCATGCCTCTGACAGAGCACTTGTCTTTGTGGATAACCATGACAATCAACGAGGACATGGGGCTGGAGGAGCTTCTATTCTTACCTTCTGGGATGCTAGGTAGAAAACAAAGTGCTCTATTTTGTAAATACATCTTTTAATGATGGTAGAAATATTCTGTGATTCTATGGTAATATAATTATGTAACTTTCAGGCTGTATAAAATGGCAGTTGGATTTATGCTTGCTCATCCTTATGGATTTACACGAGTGATGTCAAGCTACCGTTGGGCAAGACATTTTGAAAATGGAAAAGTAAGTTTTGGAGTTATTCAAAATATCATGTTTTTGAGAAAAAGGAGGAAATTTTTTCCTAACTTAATATGACCACTATGAATTCTATATGTATTCAACAAATATTTATTAAGTGTAAACCTGATACAGGATTCTGATTTTAGTAATGTCGATTATATTAAAGTAGCAGAATGTATGTTCTCTGTTATCAAAGATTATGCAAGCTGTTTGAGAAATATGACAAATATCCTCCTAGCCCACAGAAAAGAAAAAAACACTTAAAAATAAGAGCCAGATACAGGGAATAAAATATGGACTTCCAACAAGTACCTACCTCGGGGTTGATATGAGGATGATACATCCCAACTCTTCTAGAGAATTTAAAATGTCATCTGCCCATAGTGGGTGCAATATAAATATTTCTTTAATACTTTTTCAAAAGTTATACAGAATAGAAAACAATGATTCAGCTGAGCTGAGTTAAATAGAGAAAGTATCTTATAAGAGGAAGGAAATTATATGTACTAAAGAATAGAAATTTATAGAGTATTCCAAGAAAGGTAAGAATGAGAAAAATATTTGGGAGTATGGTAAACTCAATAATCTGATGAGTAGTTGCAGAAAGGAACAGAGATATAAGAATGTAAAGACATTTGGAAAGCTAGTAGAAGGTTTTCTTTGAAACTAAAGGGTTCAGAAACAGCATCATACAGAACTTCACATTTAAAGCAGAAATTCCTCACTCCTGTAAGGCAAACAGATATCTCTCTTGCTTCTTCTAGATGCCTTTCAGTTTGGGAAGTCCACTACTTTGTATAGCAACTCATTCTATTGTTAAACAGCTTTAATATTTAGAAGGTGTATCATTATACTGAGCTAACTTCTTCTAATTTCTACTAATTGGTCTTAATTCTGATGTTAGGAGTCAGAGACTATTTTTATTTTTTCTATTACTATAACATTTTCACTTTGCTAGGACAACTGCATGCTAAAAACTCATAATTTTTTTTCGCTTTTCACCATAGGACGTGATTCTAAGGCCAACACTGTAACCTTCGTAGCGTAGTGTTATTTGGGTTTATTTAATTAATATTTTTAGCAGTGCCAATCAGAAAAATATATCAAAAGTCTTGTCAATTTTATTTAAAATATTTGGAAGTATTCTTTTGTACACTCTAATGATAGTTTTTTTGTTTGTTTGTTTTTGTTTTTTTTTTTGTTTTTTGTTTTTTTGCTTTGCAGAAGCTCTTAAGGTTAATTAGATCCCATTTGTTCGTTTGGCTTTTGTTGCCGTTGCTTTTGGTGTTTTAGTCATGAAGTCCTCTCCCATGCCTATGTCTTGAATTTGTATTGCCTAAGCATATTTAATAAAATGAAGACTAGAGCACCAGGGGCTATGGGATTCTCAAGGGAAAATATTAGAACTGAGGTTGGAGATCTAGGTTCATGTCCGATAAGGTATGATTTTGTAGCCTACCAGGAGTAGTTGGAATTATTCTGAGTACAATAAAAATGTAAGAGTTTTAAGCACTAATATTTTAGTTTGATTTAAATTGTCTGAATATAATTTTGTGTCTTAGGCAAAATGAAGTAAGAGAGTAAAATAATGGAAGTAGGAGACCAGTTGTAGGGTTGTTTAGGAAGACAGGGAAGAGATAACTGTGACCTGGATGAAAGGATGACAGAGGATACAAAAGAAATGCAATAAATCAAGAGATGTTTTGAAGATACAATTAATAGTTCATGCTAAGGTTTATAAGAAGAGATAAAGTTGAGCTAAAGAGACAAAAATCAGAAAATATCACAGGTTTCTACGCAGTAAGAAGATAATATAGAAAAAGATGCACAAAAAATGAGGGTTTCATATTAGATATGTTAATGTCCATGGAACTTTGCAGTGGTGATAACAAGCAACTGATGGAAATACGAGGCTGAAGTCCAAGTTCTAAGGTGAAGATACCTAGGTGTCCACAGAAATAGTTGTTTAAACCCCATGAAAATGGTTACAATCACCTAGAGGAGAGATGATAGAGAAAGAAGAGAAATAGATAAGAATGAGGACTTAGGTGGAACAGAATAAGATGATCCAGTTTAAGAACACAAATGAACAAAACTCAAAAGAGTAATCAATGAGACCTAAGGAAACAGGAGAGGAAAATTAAATAACCAGAGGATGATAGGAAGAGAGAGTGACCCACCATCTTGAATACTGCTATGAAGTAGATTAAGCTGAGAATAGAGAAGTATATTGGACTGGCAACATAAATGTCATTGATGATGTTGACAAGAGCAGATTCATTGAAGTGATCATGGTAAAAACTGGATGGTAGAGAGACGAATAATGAGTGAGGTTGTGGATGTGGAGGCAGTGTGATAAAAAGAGAGGTATGATTAAGAAAGGGCACAAGAAAATGAACAAAGAAATATACCCAAAAGGATATCTGAGGGCACTCATTGATATTGGGAATACTGCCATGTATGTAATCTGAGAGGAACCATGCAGAAGAAAGGGAAAACCTGCTAAATCAAAAGAGGGAGGATAATCTGAATAAATTAAGTCCACCAAAAGATAAAAATGGAGTGTTATCATTAACGTAAGTAGAGAAAAATGGCCTTTCTTGGAATGCGGTGTACTTCCTGCATTGTAAGAGGAGAAAAGGAAAACATTGCGGAAAATGCAGGACAGCTCTCCAGGTGGCCTTGGGCCAGCCCAGCTCTTTGCCTTCTCTCACTTACAGTGCTCAAGAGTGACTGTAGAATGAGCTGGGAATGCAGCGTCCTGCGATAAGGCTCAGACTCTGTCACTGTGTCTCAGAACAGCACGTCCTTCAGTGCTTTAGCCCAGTGTATCATGCGATGCCCAGGTTATAAAACAGGAGCAGGCTTCTTTCAGGGGTCCCTCAGCTGAGGTACAAACAGGGCACAAGAAAATAAGACTTGATTCGCCCTAGGAAATTTGTCTGAGTCTTGGGAGGCGGGCTCCTCATGAATCCCAGGTTTCCGTGTCTCTTGATGCCTATCTGTAAGCAGTAAACCTGCTTCGTGTAACTTTTTGTGTGTATGTTCTATCTCACTGGACTTATGCAAGTAGTAGAAATTGCAGCCCAAGAGGAGTGAGCTGAAGTGGTACCAATACATGGTGAATCTGCTTTGTGGCAGGGACAGATACAATTATAGGTCAAAAGAAGAGACATTTTCAGAGTTATGGCCTCTATGTTCTCATTTAAACATTTTTCTAAAAAGTGAGAGTTATAAAGAAACCTAGATGAGACCCCTAATGAATTCTATATTTAACATCAAGATGAAGGAGAATGAATTGAGTATTGAGAAGAAAACTCAGACAGCATGGTGTCATGACAGCCCTAAGTAAACATTCCTATTGTAGAATAAGAAAAAGAACAAAAAGTCATAAACACCAAGTCAAAGCAATTAGAAAAAAAAAAAGAAAGAAAAAAGAAAAGAAGAAAGAATATAGAGAAAGTAGTGGAAGATTCCAGTAAGCTCAATAAAAGTAAGAACTGTAGATTGTGTAATTTAAGTTTCTTCTATTTGTTTAATCTTATTAACAGCAAAAGTACTTGCATACTACAAAAAGCATACAACAGAGCCAGCTTTGGATGGAAATCAACATTATACCAGCCATCTCTAACTAACAGATATTAACATTCTGTGGAAGAATTACAGAATGACAGAAATTAGAGTTCCATAGCTGTGTAAATAATGCTAATGACAACAAACATATTGGTTGAAATGATTCTATGAGTTCATAGAAACTCCTTTGACAAATAGGTTAAAGTCAGTCTTCTAAAGCATAACGACAGGTTGATTTTAATTATCTTATAATTGTTTAATAATTACATGGGATTTTTAATAATATTCTTACTATTCTGAGTTTTTTCTGAGGTTTTCAAGTTGGTTACTTCTTACAGTTTTTTTCTAAAAATTAATGAAATATTAGAAGTATTATAAATGTAAGAAAAGAAACACACTTTGCTAATGTTTTTGCATATATACTTTTAATTCGTTTTATAATTTAGATTCAACATGAATTGCAATAAATGGGTCTTCTGCAGAGTTACTAATAGAAAAATGAGCCTTGCCATCATCAGAAATATAGATTTTAATGCCTGTACAATTGTCATTAATTTTATCTCCAGAAATGACATCACAGTATGTGCCAGCAGGAAGACCAGTTTGCAAAGTTAAAGAAAGTGACCTGTAAAACAAAATTTAAGATTTAACTTCAATAAAACAAAAAGCAAGAATACAGACTGTCTCTAATGTGAATAAACAACATAATTTTATGCTGTATAACTCTAGGCAGTCAAGGTCTCATTAAGAAAACCCATATGCTTCTCTAGTAGATGTAAATAGCTTTCCCAGGACCAAAAGTAACCGTACAGAACACCTAGCAATTCCCTGGTCAGTAGTGAAAATATTGCTAAAAAATCAAAGTTGAAGAATATCATTGAAGATTGGCAGGAATGGTCACACTTTGATAAAAGTGCTACCTTGGTAAAATCAAATTTGTGCTCAACCAAACTTAATACAATTACTTTAAAAAAGGTAAAGGGTATTTCTTTTTTATGTTGTTCTTTCCCATGAGGTTAAAAAGAATTTGGGGTGTACATACAAACAACCTAGCATTTCTATGAAGAAGTGTAGTTTGAAATATAAAACCAGACATGGATCTTTTTGGCAAGAAAGAGATCTACTTGACGTATATACATATATATATGTGTGTGTGTGTGTGTGTGTGTGTGTGTGTGTGTGTGTGTGTGTATGTATCTTTCTACAGTGAAATGTAATTTAGACTAGAATGGGCTAAGTATGAGTATAAGTTGGCCTTTGACAGAGACATTTCAACTGCTTGCAAGGAAGTTTTCTGAGCTATAGGTTAGAGAATCATTTATCCTACAGGCAAAAGATATAAGCATCTCAGATGAAAGGTCAACAATGAGAAGTTTCAGAAATAAAACCCAAATCTCCTGAGGCAAATCATTAACCACAGATACATATTGTTTATACAAATGTACTAAAAATATTATTTGTCACAAGGAGACAGAGAAGTGAATAAAGTATACCACAAAACCAGGTAGAGCAGTCTTTAAGAAAAAGAGCTAGATATAAAGGTATTTCAGTACTGAGGCAGCATTTTTCCATGATAAAAAAGCAGGACTACAAGACATGTACTTTTAATGATTTCACAATCTGTATATTAATTACTTTGTGTATTTGGTGGCATGTGTAGGTGTAGGTGAGTATATAAATATATATATATATATATATATATATATATATATATATATATTCAGTATATGCATAAGGTGCTGTAAGGGTGCACAGAAAGAACTCTGATTACAAAAGAAAGCCGTTATGACAATAGAAGAACAAAGAAGTAAGAGCCATCATCCTTTGACTTCTGCCCATTTTTGATCTGTGTCTTTTTGCTCCACTGACTAAATGATTTTTCAGATATAATAAAAGGAAATGAACAGAAAAAAGGAATAAACCAAGAACATAATGGTACAAAACCTTATTTTTAATCAATATTTACTTACCAGTCATCATTGTTGAAAACAATGAATCCTCTGTTTCCTCTCCCAAAAGCCACTTGGTTGCTGCCATTATCCCACCAGTTTGTGAAAGGCTGGCCATCCACTACATTGCGGAAAAGAACCATGTTCCTAGAAACACAGTAACATATAAAACATTCACATTCTTAAACTTCAACTATTGTCAATAAAATGGTAAAGAAAGTTTACTAGCAGAGGAGATGTCTAAATAAATATTCTCACCTTATTTGGCGCCACCTATGTTCACAGACCCAGTCATTGCCACAGGTAGTGTCTGGATTAATAGTAACTTCTTTAATTACTCCATTATTATTTGGTGGCCCAATCCAATCATTAACATCCTTAATTGGTGAGGGGGGAGAGGAAAGCCAAATTTTTATATTCATATATTTGCCTCTTTCTTCTCCTTCACAGCAAACTCAATTTATCCTGCTTTTTGTGTCTCTGTAGTCAGTGACTTGATCTAGAATGCAATGCCTCCATTAATTTTTACAGCCCTCTGCCAGGTCTTTGTCATCTCTGTATCCTCTGGTTCTCTGTTGCTGTATTTCAAGCAAAGGTAGTACATTTTTATCCTCTCCTTTTCATTCCAAAGAACTGCAAAGGCCTCTTTGCTCTGTCACCCAGGCTGGAGTACAGTGGCACAATGACATCTCACTGCAGCCTTGATCTCCCAGGCTCAAGTGACCCTCCCATCTCAGCCTCCCGAGTAGCTGGGAGTGTTGGTGAGCCACAACCACAGGCAGCTATTTCTTCTTCTTCTTCATTTTTAAATTTTTATTTTCAGTAGAGATGAAGTCTTGCTAGCTTGCCTAGTTTGTCTTGAACTCCTCAGGTCAGGTGATGTTCTCGCCTGGCCTCTCAAAGTGCTGGGATTACAGGTGTAAGCCACTGCACCTGACCTGCAAGGCTTTCTTAACATCATGGTAAACCATGTGATGTCATTGAAATGGTGCAAGTATTAGTATTGGAAACACCAGTATTAAAATGTAGGCTCCATTACTAATAGCTAAGAAAACTTAATCAATATACACAATTTCTCTGTGTCTTGGCTTCCTCATTTGTGCAATGGAATATTGTTTTTCTGCTATAAAAATTAAAAAATGTAAGTGAAAATGCCTTGAATATGACATGTGCTAAGTAAATTTTAGAGTCCTTCATACTTCTTTTTAGATAAATTTACAAAACAATACTTCCGAATATTTTAAATAAAATTGGCAATATTTGTAATATGTTTTTCTGATTGGCACTGCTAAAAAATTAATTTAATATAAACCAGAATAACCCTAGGATGGTTATCAGTGTTGCTCTTAGAATCATGTCATATGGTAAAAAACGAAAAAAAGTTATGAGTTTTTAGCATGCAGTTGTCCTAGCAAAGTGAAAATGTTATAGTAATAGAAAAAATAAAAATAGTCTCTGACTCCTAACATCAGAAATAAGACCAATTAGTAGAAATTAGAAGAAGTTAGCTCAGTATAATGGTACATCTTCTAAATATTAAAGCTGTTTAACAATAGAATGAGTTGCTATACAAAGTAGTGGACTTCCCAAACTGAAAGCCATCTAGAAGAAGTGAGAGAGATATCTGTTTGCCTCATAGGAGTGAGGAATTTCTACTTTAAGTGTGAAGTTTCTGTATGATGTTGTTTTTGAACCCTTTAGTTTCAAAGAAAACATTCTACTAACTTTCTAAATATCTTTACATTCTTATTTCTCTGTTCCTTTCTGAAACTACTCATCAAATTGTGTTTACCATACTCCCAAATATTTTTCTCATTCTTATCTTTCTTGGAATACTCTATAAATTTCTATTATTTAGTACATACAATTTCCTTCCTCTTATAAGATACTTTCCCTATTTAACTCAGCTCAGCTGAATCATTGCTTTGTATTCCATATAACTTTTGAAAAAGTATTTAAGAAATATTTATATTGCTTTCACTATGGGCAGATGACGTTTTAAATTCTCTAGAAGTGTTGATATGTATCATCCTCATATCAACCCCGAGGTAGGTACTTGTTGGAAGTCCATATTTTATTCCCTGTGTCTGGCTCTTATTTTTAAGTGTTTTTTTTTTCCTGCGGGCTAGGAGGATATTTGTCATATTTCTCAAACAGCTTGCATAATCTTTGATAACAGAGAACATACATTTTGCTACTTTAATATAATCGACATTACTAAAATCAGAATCCTGTATCAGGTTTACACTTAATAAATATTTGTTGAATACATATAGAATTCATAGTGGTCACCTTAAGTTAGAACATAATTTCCTCCTTTTTCTTGAAAACATGATATTTTGAATAACTCCAAAACTTACTTTTCCATTTTCAAAATGTCTTGCCCAACGGTAGCTTGACATCACTCGTGTAAATCCATAAGGATGAGCAAGCATAAATCCAACTGCCATTTTATACAGCCTGAAAGTTACATAATTATATTACCATAGAATCACAGAATATTCTGACCATCATTAAAAGATGTATTTACAAAATAGAGCACTTTGTTTTCTACCTAGCGTCCCAGAAGGTAAGAATAGAAGCTCCTCCAGCCCCATGTCCTCGTTGATTGTCATGGTTATCCACAAAGACAAGTGCTCTGTCAGAAGGCATGAAACCCCAACCTTCTCCCCAGTTCCTATTTTTGAAAAATAATATATGTAGTTATGTATTATTTCATAATAGCTTTAGAGTAATGTAACCATGCATCTCTTTCTGCGTGGCATCTGAAGATTAAACTCTCTAAGTAAATGGTTATTTTGTCAGATACACACACACACACACACACACACACACACAATGTATATGCGTGCACACATCATACACAAACACACGTGAGTAACCTATATATATATACCACATATTTGTGTATATATGTATGTAATCCTTGAATTCTATTCATATTACATACATAAGATTTTTTTTATTAAAAATTTCCTTTTGGAGGTTTCAGCATATTCTAATTTAGAGGTACTCCAGAAGGATCAATATCCATATTATATTATAAAGAATGTCAAACTAGATTAAAATAAGGCTTCGATAATATATTATTGTAATATAAATATTTTAATACTTTAAATTAATTAATATAGTATATGGAAGTTCTACAGTGTGGACACATTGTATATACTTTACAAATGATGGGATCATTTTAATAATAACCTGCTTTAAAAGATTATATGCAAATATCAGTCAAATCTAGTATATTCATCTCATACTTAGGAAAATCCCAGGGATTGTTTAGGGTTCTTAGGCATATGGTCCTGTGACAGACATTCTAAATACAAAAGATGATTGAATAGGGTTTGGGGCACTAGAACATTTCTCATTAAAAACTGACTCCTTGATAGCTGTCTTAATAAGAAAGTTCCAGAAAATAACTCACACCGGGATACTATGACCAATAGATCTATGAAATAATTGAGAGGAAAAGTTGTATTTATTTACTTTAAGTAACACATCTTCTCTCCATCCCACTTGCGAATCACTGTGCCGAGTTTTGCACCATACTTGAATTCTGTCACCCGGCCATTTCCAAAGTACTGGCTGCTTGTAATTGGCTCATCACCCATATCAATTACCTAGTAGAAATTTAGGAAAAATAACAATTTGCATAAGGACTTTAAAGTATTTTAAACAATAAGTTAATATTATATACTATTTATTATTAGTTTGGGTCTTTTTTTTTCCTTTTTTTTTTTTCTGGCCTCAAGCAATCCTCCTGCCACAGCTTCCCCAAGTGCTGAGATTGCATGCATGAGCCACCATGCACAGTCCTATTTGTGAAATGAAATGCTCAAAATGGTTTTTTTATTCTTATTATCTCAACAAGTAATATTCTTTTAATTTTTTTTATGAAATATATACTACAATATTGAAAGAAACATGATGTCAAGGTTACCTGTTGTCCTGTGAGAATACTTACCTAATTTTTAGTCTTGTACATCAATGATAATAATAGGAACAGCTCACACTAACACATTTACTATCTAACTGACATTTCTTGATAAATATTAATTCTTTTCATTTTCCAAAGAAAATAAAGACATAACTATTATCATTCTCCTACATTCTGTGTACCTCCATAAAACCTGCTGTGATAAAGAATTAGATATGCTGTATCTGAAGAAGAGGTTAGAGAACACTGTTTTATATAAGTAAGTCAGTCCTTATCCTATAAAAATTGCATTTTTAAGGGAATCTGCTATTGCTTTTCTAAGAAAAAAGGTGACATTTTGATGCATATATGTATGGATGTACCTCCTGGTAAATGAAAGGTTTACTTCCTTCAGGGAACCAGCTATTATTTAAATTATGCAGTTTATCCAAAATTGCCTTCATGTCTCCAGGCCATATGTGCTTGGAAGCATCAATTCTGAAGCCAGCAACACCAATGTCAATGAGATGGTTCATATATTCGGCAATCTTGGAACGCACATAATCTTTCTCCAGTGCAAGATCCAGAAGACCAACCAGACGACAATCTCTGATCTGTTGAGATAAAAATGTTGTCATTGATTCATATAACATCATTTTTACCTGAGAATACATTTGATTATTCATTGATTCAGTTATCCATCAATAGATATTCAATACTGACTTCTTTGCACCAGGCACTGAGGATGTTGACACCTTACTGTGGAAGTATGTTTGAAATATTATTTAGTAGAAAACAGAGAATTTAGGAAATAAAGTTGATGAGTTTTTTAATTGATTGGGAGTTTTTTAAATGTGGGCAAATGTGTATTGATTAAACAATCTTAAATCAATAGTTAACATTTTTAAAACATAGATTTGAGTCCCTTAAAGTAGTCAAACCTGTTAACCTGTGTCTCTAAGAGATCTATAATAGTATTTAAAAGGGAGTTCAATTAGCTGCATGTCTATAATAAAAGGCATATATCACTGTTTATTTAGATCACTATCTTTAAAAAATTACCTGAGAAGCATCATTATAGAGCTCAATATCTCCACTTCCAGTTTTACATTTACCATCATTAAAATCCCATCCAGAATATGGGACTGCTGGAAACTCCCTATTTCCAGTGTTGAAGTAACTTCCACAAGTACTGCTTGTTCCTGCACCGGCACCATTACCACACATATGATTAATTACAGCATCCACATAAATACGAACCTGGAAGACAAAGTTTCTACTTCAGTGTCACTTAGAGAGTTAGGAATTGGAAGCATTATTGAATAAAGTTCATAGTGTGTAAATAAAACTCCAAAATACGTCCTTATATTCTGTAGCTATTTTCTTATAAAACCGAAAGTCAAATGTGAAAGGAAAGTACTGTGAACTAAACACCTACATCTATTCTAGACACTTGGGCAAATATTTATAGGAATGATAAATTGAGAGATCCTGAAACTATCATCAGTAAGAGGAAACGCGAAAAGCCCATTTCAGGGAGACAAAACTCAGATTAGACTGGAAAGGTTACTGTTTTGGAAACTTCAGTTGGTCACCAGGAGGAAGCCTGTACTCTTTCTCTCTCTCTCTCTCTCTCTCTCTCTCTCTCTCTCTCTCTCTCTCTTTATTATACTTTATGTTCTGGGGTACATGTGCAGATCATGCAGGATTGTTAAACTGGGTCCCTTCCTTACACCTTATACAAAAATTAACTCCACATGGATTAAAGATTTAAACGTTAAGACCTAACACCATAAAAACCCTAGAAGAAAATCTAAGCAATACTATTGAGGTCATAGGCATAGGCTAGGACTTCATGACTAAAACACCAAAAGCAATAGCAACAAAAGCCAAACAGACAAATGGGATCTAATTAAACTTAACAGCTTCTGCACAATAAATAAACAATCATTAGAGTGAACAGAATGGGAAGGCCTGTACTCTCTACTTAGCATTTGAAGACAAATAAGGTATATAGTAGTCTCAGATTATGCTCCTCACTAAATAGAGAAACTAGCTATTCATCATGAGAAACCCAAGAATTATGGATGGAGACATAGGTCACCTAAAAATGATAACACATATTGTAACTGGAATTTTTAATTACTAACCAGAAATGTATTTCCAGCAAATATGGATAGCCATAACGGTTAAAATTTGATGTTTTGTTTTATAAGTAAAAATTCTGCTTTAAACTTTAACTCTTTAGTAGACAGACAGCACATACACAAATACTTACAAAAGTTGAACATAAGGCAAAAGTTAATTTTGAGTTATAAAGTATCAAGTAAAATAAAAAATTGAAACTACGGAAAACTTTCTGCTCCAAAGGAGCGAGAAATAGGAGAGAAATAGGAGAGAGAAATCATTTTCCCATCTGCCATTTTTGAAAGAAACTAGAATTCACTTACCCCAACATTGTTACATCTAGTCACCATGTTTCTAAATTCATCTTCATTTCCAGATCTTGTGCATAATTTATAGCTAATTGGTTGGTATCTTTCCCACCAAGGTCTTGAAGGGTTGTGAACTACAAGATTTTCATTTGGTGGAGAGATCTACGAATTAAACCATCTTAATAAGTGCCAAATTGTGTTTTACATTGTATTACTGACTGTTCTGGGAACTAATCAATAATATAAAAATATTCTTGAGTCTTTGTATATGCAACTGCTTCTTGAAAATATTAACAGCACATTAGAGGATTCTTGTTGTAGAAAGAATGTCTCAGATAGAAAATATAAAGTTGCCAACAATACTACATTGTTTTTTCCTCAAAAAACTGTTTTACTTAGAATACTTAACATGTGAGGTACAATCTTGCCCCAGCTTCACAGATAAGATCAGAACACTATTTAGTACAATACAGCAAATTCTGCAATTTATAATAGGAATAATACCCACCTGAACCCCTCCAAATCCATTGGGAGCTAAGTATCGCTCACATTCAAGAGCAATATCAACCCATCGCCATTCAAACAGATGAACAATAGATGTCCGTCCTTGTTGTGTGTTTGGGGAATACTGAGCCCAGCACAACCCGATGGATAAGAGCAACAGAAAGAACTTCATTTTGCCTTGAACTTGTCAGTGTCCTTTCCAGAAACTATTTATATTCCTGTAAGAAGCACATTTTACAAAGTGAATAGTAGTATGTATAAATACTTGAGGAAAACTGTTTATTCATAATCTGAAAAGGATTACCAATAAAAATCTTAACAGGTGAAGAATATTAAAAAGTCTTTCATGGAAATAATCTAAATGACCTTTAGAAATTAATTGTTTCTTGATAAAATATTAACCTTTACAAACATCTGGCAGTGTGTACACACACACACACACACACACACACACACACACATACACATATAGCACATACATAAGGACAGTATATATATTTACACACATAAATACTGCATATATATATGTATACACACATATCTATAGAGTCCTTATTTATGTTATTTATGTATGTGTACATATATATATATATATATATATATAGACTCGCGTGTGTGTGTGGCGAAGGGGGTGGCTGTGTCCCCACCCAGAACTCATGTTGAATATAGTTCCCATAATCCTGATGTGTTCTGGGAGGGACCTGGTGGAAGGTAACGGAAATTGAATCCCGGGGGCAGTTATCTCATGATGCAGTTTTCATGATAGTGAGTGAGTTCCCACAAAATCTGATGGTTGTATAAGGGGCTTTTTAGTTTTTGGTCAGAATGTCTCCTTCCTGCCATCAAGTGAAGACGGATGTGTTTGCTTCCCCTTCCACCAAGTTTCCTGAGGCTTTTTCAGCCATGTGGAACTGTGAGTTGACTGAATCTTTTTCCTTTATATATTATCCAGTCTGGGTCTCTTCTTTAGAGCAGCATGAGAACAAACTAATATATACTACAGTGTATATATACAGTCCATATATATAATACAGTAAATATATATAGTCCTTATATGTTTGTGTGTGTGTGTGTATATATATATACATATATATATATATATAAATTAAATAACACATAAATAAGGACAGTATTTTATTTTTGATATCCTCCACTAATAGAATTGTAGTCAACTGAATTCTCAAAATATTTCTTTAACTGTCTATTTTCAAACGTTTGTCATGTTTCCATTTCAAACAGAAATATTATGTAATATTTCCACTTTAAAAATCAGGTGTTTCTCATCCTTAATTCAAATATTGGTTATTTACATTTCCGCATTAAGATTTTAAAAAAATATTTAATATCCGAAAGCCCATGAATTGGAGAAACTATTTTCCCCTCCATCAAGCCATGTGCTTAATATAGTGCATACAGTATTAGGATTTGTGGTGGTGGTGTTCTCCCTGTAGGCAAATATTTCTTGTACATGATAAGACACTAAATAAACAAATTTGCATACCTTTTCCTTCTTAATGTAATGTTAGTGAACTGCTATGAAAGGGAATAGTAATAGTACAGGTGGGAACAACTTCATCCATCTATTCAACAAGTGTTAAGTGTGTGTCTGCTTTTGCCAAGCACTGTAGGTGATGTTCAGGAGACAATGAAAAAGACAAGTTCCTGTTCTCAGAGATCTTACATTCTAGTGGAAATAAAAGAAAATATACTAGTAAATAACAGTAATAGCAACAGTACTAACAGTGATGATAAAAATAATTTCAGCTAGTAATAAAAACTAGTATGATATAATAAAATAGAGAATGCCACTGCTGTCAGGTATTGTAGACTGGATAGTAATGGAAGCGATCCCTTAAAAGAGTGACTTTATGATGTGATATGAAGGATTAGAAGTGTCCAGTCATTTAGAGATCAGAAAAAGAGCAATTTAGATAGAGGAAAGAGCAAGAGTAATGTCCCAAGAAAAGAAAAAGTTAATACATAAGACATGCTAAAAGAAAAAAAAAAAAAAAAAAAAAAAACAGTCAGTGTGGCTAGAGCACATGTGATAAAGTGTGGGATAAAATGAGATGAGGTCAGAGAGGTAGGCCAGATCACGTAGAACTTTGTAGAACTTGAATAAAGAGAGAGCTGTGAAGGTTGTAAGAAGGGGAACGGAAAGGCTAATAGACTTAAAAAAAAAAATCACCCTTGCCTCTGGGAAGAAGCCAGATTATAGCAGGATAAGAGTGGAAAGAGGTAGATGTTAGAAGACTTTATAGGACTTCTGCCAAGATGGCCAAATAGGAACAGCTGCAGTCTACAGATCCCCATGAGAACAAGCCAGAAGATGAGTGACTGCTGCATTTCCAACTGAGGTACCAGGTTCATCTCATTGGGACTGCTTACAGTGGGAATAGCCCAAAGTGGGCAAGCTAAAGCAGGGTGGGGCACTGCCTCACCCCTGAGGTGCAAGGGGCTGGAGAACTCATTCTCCCAGCCAGAAAAGCCATTAGGGACTTTTTCGGCGTTCCAGCTCAGATACTGTGCTATTCCCACTGTCTATACAACCCACAGACTAGGAAACTCCCTCTGGTGCCTACAATGCCAAGCTAAAATCCATTGGCTGGCTTGGAACTCTCACAGCCAGCACAGCAGCCTGAGCTGGACTCGGGACATTGGAACTTGGTGGGGAGAGGGGCGTCCACCATTGCGGAGGCTCTTGTAGGCAGTTTCAACATTGCTTGTGTAAACAAAGCTTCCTGAAAGTTTACACAGCAGCTGGGTGGAGCTAACTATGCTTGGAAATATAAGGGTAAGCTTCATAAAGTGGTTTCAACTTAATGTGGAAAGAAAAGTAGTTGCTTCCACATAAGTGGGATGTGGAAGGGGATGATATGGGGAAGGAAAACACTTAGAAAAGTCATGGAAGTGTGAGATTGCATATAAAATATGAGGAACTTCTAGTTCTGCAATGATAGTATTAGGAGAAATACCTAATGTAAATGATGGGATGATGGATGCAGCAAACCACCACCATGGCATGTATATACCTATGTAACAAACCTGCACGATCTGCACATGTACCCCAGAACTTAAAGTATAATAATAATAATAATAATAATAATAAAATAAGACTTTTATAGTGGTCCAGGAAAGAGGTGAGTGGCTTGGACTAGGGCATAGACAAGATATATTTCACAAGTAAACAGGCAGTAGATTTATGAATGGATTAGAGCTGAATGATGAGGAAAACGTATTAAAGATATAGGTATTTGATGGTGATAACAATTTTTAACTTGAGAAAAAATGAGGAAGTACCAGCTTTGGTGAAGGGTATCAAGAGAGCTGTGGATCTTAACTATTTCATAATCGAGCCTATGCTGCCCCAGGTCCTTCCCCCAGTCAATCCTGTGAACTCTATTCATTGCAAAACTAGAAGTTCCACTTTATGAAGCTTACCCTCATGTTTCCAAGCATAGTTAGCTCCTCTGCTGTACAACAGCTTTTTAACTTTTATGACATTAAGCTATATTTGACTTCTATTGTAAATATATTATAAACAACTAAGAATGTACTTGTCTACCATTCTGGATAGAGCTTCTTTAAGGTAGACTTTATATCCAATATTTCCAAATCCTAGTAAAATGACTGATATTGTCTTATGTGCTCAATAAATGGCTGTATCACAAAAACTCTAGTTTCCAGGCATTGTGCAAAACATTGGTATAACGTGGGTTATGCCCTTATTGATTTTCTAAAAATCAGTGAACCCTATACCAGAAATTGTGCAATACTGGACTCTAATACTAGCAAAAATGTTGTACACATGAAGGAACTAAGGCCCAAAGAAACTGAGTAAATTGTCCAGGCTCATATGGCAAGTGACAAAGGCAGAATTTGATAATAGGTCTGATTGGAAGTCAACATTCTCTGCACTACACTAACGTTTCTCCTGGAATTCTAGAGTTGTGATGTGGTAGCCATTAGAAACAATTGGATACTAAGCAGTTGAAATGTATGTAGTTTGGACAGAGAAGGGTAATAAGTGTAGAACACACTCTGGGTAGTGTGAAAATAAAATGTAAAAAATTTTATTTTTATGATGTTTACATGTTGAAATAACATTGTGATATGCTAAATAAAGTTTACCATTAACATTAATTTCTCTAGTGTCTTTTTGTTTCTTGTAATGGAGTTACTAAAAAATGTTAAACTACATATGATTTCCATTTCTATTAGGTAGAGTAGTTCTAGAAGTTATATTCAGTGAGAGAAAGGATATGTCCATACACGGAAACAAACAATAATAAAGTAAAATATATGAACATAGTGTTTTTGTTTGTTTGTTTTGTTTTGTTTTGAGACACAGCCTCGCTCTGTCGCCAGGCGCCAGGCTGGAGTGCAGTGGTGCAATTTCAGCTCACTGCAACTTCTGCCTTCCGGGTTCAAGCAATTCTGCCTCGGCCTCCCAAGCAGCTGGGACTACAGGCACGTGGCACCATGCCCAGCTAAGTTTTGTATTTTTTAGTAGAGACGGGGTTTCACCATGTTGGCCACAATGGTCTGGATCTCTTGACCTCATGATCTGCCCACCTCAGCCTCCCAAAGTGCTGGGATTACAGGCATGAACCACCGCGCCTGGCCATGAACATAGTTTTAAGAGGGTATGTGTAAAGTGCTTCAGGATTTAATCGATAGGAAAAGTTCTTTCTGACAGAGGGGAATAAGGGAAGATAAAATTGACTTGAAGAATGGGTTTGACATCAATGAAAAGAGATAAGGCAAAATTGCTTTTAAGTAAGAAAAACAAGTAGAAGAGAGCAAAGAGATTGGCAGTAAGTCAATACAGTGTTTTAGAAATCTAAGTCAGGTGTGAGGGAGCCATGGCAGTTAAATTAAGAAAGGTATATTGGGGACACTCAAAATCAGGGAAAAGAAAAAAATACATACTTTCTTCAGAAGGTTTTTTGTTGTTTTAAACAGGGAAGTATAATTAAAACTTTCAATTATATCGGACTAGAAAACGAAGAGACCGAAACATTAGTAAGCAGAGCAGTGATGGAAATCTGAACTAGGATTACAGCAGTAAGAATGAAAATTAGGGAAGTATGATACATTGTCATACTAAAAGGCATCTAATGAATGGCACTTCCCAGTATCTGTTCCTATATGGAGTCTCTCTCTAGATAGACTATGGAATTAGCTTGATGCTTGTTTTGTCCAATGGGGTATCAGCAAACGAGATGCAAACAGTTTGATTAGGGTTTGCACAAGCGAGTTTAATTTCTTGAAACTCTGAGATCATAGATTGTGCTGTGAGTATAAGTGGGATGAAAGATCACTTGAAGTCTAGTTGTCCCTAGTCATTCCAACAATTTGAGTTGACTCACCAGCTAATAGTTGAGTGATGTGCCAGGAAAAAAAAACATGGTGCACACAGTCAGCCCTCCATACCCATGGGTTCCACATCACCAGATTCAACCAACCACAGAAGAACATATTTTTAAAGGATAGTTACATCTGTACTGAACATATAGACTTTTCTGTCATTATTCCCCATACACTGTAACTATCTGTGTAGCATTTACATTGCAGTAGATATTACATATCTAGTAATCTAGAGATGATTTAAAGCATACAGGTAGATGTGCATAGGTTATATGCAAATACTACACTATTTTATATAAGGCAGTTGAGCATCTGTAAGTATCCATGGGTGGTCCTGGAACCAATATGACAACTACATAGAGGTTGGTACTATCTGTGGTTTCAGGCACTGCTGGGAGTCTCAGAACATATATCCCTGGAATAAAAGGGAAATGTTTATCTAAAACATAGAGGGGAGATACAAGAGGCTTGGTGAGGACTGTATGGAAAATAGCGGTTAATCAGATATAAGGGAAGAGAAAATAAAGAGTCAAAGGGGACTCTGTGATTTAAAGTTTGGGTGAATGTTAGAATGGCAATGTCTTTATGATTGATAGTGCAATCTAAAGGCAGATTTGGTTTACAGAAACTAATGAGCTAATATGGGATCATACTGAGTTAGAGGTACTACTTTTAAAACAATGGGTATATAAAAACAGTAAAAAATTAGATATGAAGAAAGAAGCAGAGAATTGGGAGTTTTCAACAAAGTAATGACAATTTGAGAAATGGAGCACAAAATACTTAACTGATTTTTAACACAGACACTGAACAGAACAGATGCTACCCTTAAGCAGTTACTATACACAGGCTGGTGCACACCGACTGAATTATCAGGCCTGGAAAGCTGTATCCTTGAGGGCTGACAAAATACCAAAAAAGATGTTGGGTGAAGCCAACAGTCTATATAAATGATGGGGTATGCAGAGTAGGAAGGAGAGAATTAAAGAGGTGTCTTCAAAGTAGGAAGGGGAGTTTTATTACCTGAGAAGATGTTTAAAAATAAATAGGGAAGGGAATGTGCAAGGAGTGCAAGAGACTAACTGGATGTGGGTGAGTATCAGAATCTAAATAGAAGACTGACTAGCTAGTGAGTGATACAGGGCTGACAGTGTGAAGAGCTGAGAGTTAGAGAAGAGGGGCACCATTTGAACTTTATGCTTGACTCACGTTTCCAAATGCAAAATCTAATGGTTAAGAGCATGACCTTAGGAGTTAAGACAAACTATAGTTTAAATCCTGACTTTTCCATTTATCACCTGTGTGACCCTGAAAAATAACCTCTCTATATGTATCTATGAACTAGAAAAAGTAATACTTACCTCATAAAGTTACTGTGATTAAACAATAATGCAAATAAAGCTGTTATCCCAGTGTATGGACATGGTAAAAGCTCAGTATGGTTGATGGTATTTTTGTATTGGTATTTTTACTACTGGTCCTATTAAAGATCCTATCAACTCACAGTGTCTTCTCACCTTCACTCTACTAACACTTGGCCATTCTGTTGCCCATTCTACCTCTGCCAACTTCCAATACTTTCTACTTCTCAGACATATTTTTATTTTCACTAAAGAAACAGGCAGAGATGAAAAGAAATGACCAACATTTTCCACTTGCAATTTTTTTCCACATTTTTTCTTTCCTCTCCTCACACTATTCTTCTTGCTTACTGGCTTAGGATTTCTGGCAGATGCACATTAGTTTTGAAATATACTTTTCATCAATGCCACATCAGTGAACTCTGCTCTTGCAATAACAAATCAGCATTTTTCACAAAGCATTTGGAATGTTGGTAAAATAAGGGATAATTTGCAGACATAAGTTAGGGAATTTCATTAGCACTACAGGATAGGTAGAGTTAAACACACATATAATAAGCTTCTGCTAAGGGTCAAACATTGTCATATACTTTCTAATGTAATCTTAATTTTCACCTCAAACAGCAAGTTGAAGAGCTATATACCCAAAGGAGAGGCATTAAAACAATTAAAATATATTTATGTCTTCTGAAATAAAAATCTGCAAAACCAATTCTTGGCATCTTTGACATCAAAAACAACAACAAAAATAAGGATTTAAAATAGTTGTTATGTCTACTTTGGGAAATAGTTATCCTAAAAGAGTTATCCTTAGAGAAGAGAAGCTATTCAGTTATTAGTAACATATGTCTTTGTTGCCCATATTTTGTTTTTTTTTTGGAATGCTCTACAAAGAGAAAACTTTCCTTCACTCTGAAGCTCTAATGGTTACTATAAGGTGCCAAATGAGGTATCTTGAGAACTCCTTGAGAATATGAAATAGAACATTTAGTAATATCCTGACAACAAAGCAATAGTCATTACAGAGTATCTATATTTGGAGTGTCAAAGCATATCCTCTCTTCTCTATCTGGGCTCATATAAAAAAATAAAATATATCCAGCAAGAACGAACTCAAAATTAGCCAGTTTCTGAGGTTCTCAAAAGTATTTTTTCAATCAATACCATATGAGGTATTTATTTTATTTGACATCCATAATATAAATGGCATTATAGGGAAAAGGCTCTAGTGTAGACTCAGTATTCCTCTTAACACATCAAGTATCATAAATTTAGTCCTTTAGCTTAAAGTCTACTTAAATCACACCAAAGCCATGACTTAAATAAAAGAGCTCTATTAAAATGTTAAGCAGATAGTAGGAGCTTCCAAATAACTTGTCTTTCCAGAGCTTCCTTTCTACTAAGTATCAATTATTTGCAAGTTCTTTCCCCCTATCCAAAGTAGCTTCACATTTGTACCAGATACTGTAGTTTTTTAACAGGCAAATGAATTAACATTGACCCCAAAAGATAAGTTATCTATTAATGTCATTCATATTTCTTAGCCTAGATGCCTTATAAATATCTTTACAATAAATAATTTAAGTATGATTAAAAATTACAACTGAAATACTTTAATGTCACATTTATAAACTTGAGATCTAGTGGTTTCACTTACTAAAAATAAAAAGCCTTAATTCCTCTCAGTTTTGCACTGAATTACATACAGTTTTCTCAAAATAGTCAACCTTCAACCACCAGTCCTTCCCCCCACAGAAAAGAGTAACAAAGGAAATAAACCTGAACTTAGAATAAGTTGCATGTGAAGGTTACAGAAAAGAAAGCACAGATAATTAAGTTTGTCTACCAGACCTCTGAAATCAGAGAAATCTTTTGAGCCAAGGCTAAAACATATTTTCAATATAAACAGTACATTTTGTACTGTACAACACTGAAATATGAGTTGTCAACAAACCTAAAATAGATTGTGAAACTCTAAACTGTATCAAATCATGTGACAGAAACCACTTATTTCAAGACAAAAACAAGGTGACGGGGCGGCGAGGACTGACAAGATACTTAAAAAACATTAAAATAACTTACCACATTAGCTTCTTTCAATCAGGAATCTCCCAAACCCATAGTTGAGTGTTTTACAATCATAAAATAACAAATCTCACAGTTCTGGTTTTGTTTTTTCTTCAGTTGGAAAAAAAAAAATAATTGCTGGATTTAGAATTTTATAGATTTTCTGTAACCTTTTACTTTCAATATGTGGCACTATAGTCCTACTCTAGTTCTCCAAGTCAGTTTTGTAAAAGCAGTCTTCACTCCACTATGACAACAGGTTGGTCACGACACTCCTATCTCCTAAGCAAATCACTGTCTCCTCTCCTCTGTTCAATACGCTGCCCTGCCTCCTCTTCTTACTACCCTATACCTTGTCTGCTTTCTTTTTCTACAATATCCTCTCCCAATCTCTACTCATTTTTTTTCCCTGAACCACTTATACCAATATATAGGGAATAAATATATAGGGAATAAAATAACCTTAAAAAATACAATAAACTAATAAAATAACCCCCTCAATAAAATAACCTTAAAAACCAGATTGGCATAGGACTGGGTTAATTAGTCAAATGAGACTAGACTGTAAACAAAGTCACTAAATCAAAAATTTCACTATGCTTCACCATATACTAGATGCTTCACCATGTATTATATATTTTCTATATCAACCTTAGAAAAAAAATTAAAATCTATGAATTTCATACTAGGTCGTCATTTAATGATAGTATTGTTGATAAATATAAAAATCCAATAACCACTAACAATATATATTACTATGTCATTTCCATGCATTATCGCTTTTACTTCTAACATGTGCATACCCTACATGACAGAAATATAATTATCCCCATTTGTAAAATAAACAGAAATACTAAAAAATTAAATAATGGGTTTTATTAATGGTCAAACTGTAGTACATGTTGGGACTAAATTTCAAAGGCAAGAAGCCTAACTCCAGTGAGCTCTTATCTACCAACAGTCTTATATTCGCTTTCATTGAATTGTTAGAAAAAAAATCAAATAAAATATTATGTGGGCCAGGCACAGTGGCTCACACCTGTAATTCTAGCACTTTGGGAGGCCGAGGCAGGTGGATTACCTGAGGTCAGGAGTTCAAGACCAGCTTGGCCATCAATAGTGAAAACCTTGTCTCTACCTAAAATACAAAAATTAGCTGGACATGGTGGCACATGCCTGTAATCCTAGCTATTCAGGAGGCTGAGGCAGGAGAATTGTTTGAATCCAGGAAGTGCAGGTTGTTGTGAGCCGATGCACTCCAGCTTGGGGAACAGAGGGAGACTTCATCTCAAAACAAACAAACAAAAAATTATGTGAAAATATTTTAAAATCTGAGTTCTGCTTAATTACTTTGGATGAATCTGATTAATTTTTATAAGGTTAACAGTAGTAAAAGTTTTTCAAAAATAACATCTTGGAGGAATAAAAATATAGGAGTAATTTCAAAAATAAAAACAACTACAAACTGGAATAGAACAGTGTTTAAGTATTCTAAGCTCCATTATTGTCTTTGGCAATGGGAATAGGCATTAACTTTGGACTTTGACAATATGCCTGGTTTAATCAGTGCTAATCATTAATAAAACAAAGTGTGCTTAATTCTTACTGTGGTATAGGGTAAAAAAAAACAGATTAATAAAAATAAAAGAAGGCAAGAATACAAAAATATGAGTGAAGAAATAAGGTGAATATATCAAATATGACAATAATTATATTCAGTGTAAATTGACTGTTTTAGTTAAATGCATTTTCAGACATAATATTTAAAAACAGAGAAAAAAGGTAAAGGTAAAACTAGAACCAAATAAATGATGCAAATTCTAACCAAAGGAAAGACATTGTAGCTTTATTAGTATTGGATAAAGATCTAATGCAAAATTAATGCCAAAAATAAAATGGTTGTATATTTATAGTTAAAAATGTTTTTTCTAACTAGAAATTTAACAAATATATGTGTTAACTCGCCTTATGTTTAAAATTGCTAAAGCAAAAAATTGACAGAATAGTAAGAATAGGGAAATCCATAATTATGAGAGTTTTAATATAACAACCTTAATAAGAACAAGCAGATTTAAACAAATTTTTATTAATCTGACCAAATGCACATTCTTTTGTTAATTGTCTACATACAGTCAGAAGTTGAGCCTTTTAAAGAACTGAAACAGAATATGCTAATTGGACTAAGATCATATAGTATGCTCTTGTTGACATGAACATTTATTTCCATAGTCTTTGTTGTTATATGAAGTGTTATCATGAAGATCTGTGTACATGTTTACACATGGGTGAATAACTCTGTAAGCTGGATAAGCATATGTGAAACTGGAAGCACATTTTTATATTTTCATATTATGCAAGTTGCCCTTACAAAGGTATCAATTTTTACTCTCTAGTAGCAATGTATTATAGTACCTTCTGCCACACTCCCACTAAAAATTATCAAAGCTCTAATGTTTTGCCTAATATATTGAAAATGATTTAATTTGCGTTTTTCCAAATTCCTTGCAAAACTGAACATCATTTCACATTTTTTTTTTTTTTTTGGCATTTTGAGTTTCCTATTGAGATTTGCTTCTTCATTTTCCCATCTAGTTTTGCTTTATTTTTTGTTTTCTTCCTTATTGAATGTTTGGAGTTCTTACGTTGTCCCACAGACACATGCCACCACGCCCAGCAATTTTCAGTAGACAGGGTCTTACCATGTTGGCCAGGCTGGTCTCAAACTCCTGACCTCATGTTGATCCACCTGCCTCAGCATCCCAGAGTTCTGGGATTACCGGCCTGAGCCACTGCACCTGCCCCCCCACCCCCGGCTTTTTTTTTTTTTTTCATTTCTAATTGATACATTTTAAATGGATACAAAGGCCTCTAGTCTTTATATATTAGTCATAGATGTTCTAGTCTTACTCAATTTCTTTGTTTTTTCCTCACTGCTCAGATCTTATGCATGTTGGGTACAGGATATCTCTTTCCTGATGTTTTTTCAATGTTTTGCATGTGTGTGTCTGTGTGTGTGTGTTTTAAGATTTCCTATTAGCTTTTATATGCACACTCTATATACACCATTTGTTTTCAGAAAATATAGGGTGGGATATTTAGCAGCATAAGTAAGAACTATTTTTCTTGAAAACTATTAGTTGTACCTCTTAGGTGTCTGACACGAGGGGTAGCTCATTTATCTACTGAATCATCCTATTGAGGTCATTATTTTTTAGTATGCATTGCTAAAGATAATAAAATCTAAAAAAGTATCTCACAGTTGACACATTAAAGAACTTCCCATTACTCACAAAAGGAAGTGCTGTCTTCTCAAAGAGTAGTAAAGATAACATAATTACTACAAGCACTCAGCACATTTCTTGTTGAGATTTCAAAATTCATTTAGATAATCCTTTCAATCTCCTAGGTTATCAATTTCTTGAATTTATCTCCTTTCATCACCTTGCCTCTACGCTACTCCCATCTTGACATCCAAAAACTTGTAATCTTAGTACTATACTCTAAATTAATTTTCAGTCACCCCACTCTTATTTAAATCTCCAAAATTTCTAGTTCCTACCTCAAGAACTCCAATGCATCTTCAATAACAATGCAATCTACAATTGATCATACCATTTTCCACTAAGCCTTCTTAATTTTCTCACTTCACTCCTTAACCCAAATTACTTTCCATATCCCTCTTTTTATAATCATTCTCTTAAATGTATCAACATCTCATCACTGACCTTTATTCACCTAGCAAAATCTCAACTTTAGTTAAACTGAATTCTGTACTTACTCAGTGATAACACCTATGCTGAACTTAACTGGAGGAAACACAAAACCATGTTGACTAACACTTAAATAAACCAGTCTGCTTAAGAGTATGTTTACTCTTCTACGTTCCTAGGTATCCATTTTACATCTCCTTTTCCTTCCTTAATCCTTCAGGACATCTTCCCTCGTTATGACCTTGCTTCTTATTTCACTGAGAAAATATAACAAATACTTGACATGCTCCTTCTATCTACTGAACTACAAACATACAGAACTCCACATTCTGCCCTTCATCCTACTGTTTCTAATGAGCTGTTTGTGTGCCTATCTTTAAAACTAACCCTTCTATTTGAATATCAGGTTTATGGCTTCAGCAATATCCCTCCTTCCTGCATCATGTTTTTTTTCCTCTCTATTAAATCAGTCCCATTAGCATATAAACCTGCTATATCTTCTATCTTAAAATAAACAACTTTTTGATACTCCATTACCCTCCATTAACAAGCCACTTCTCCCATCCCCTTGAAAGCAAGACTCCTTAAGAGCTGTCTTCAATACTCACTATATTAAATTCCTCTCTAACATTCTCTTGAATACCTCCTCTTACTGCTGATACCCACCCAATGTCTGTCAAAATCAAGGTGACAAACGTTGCTCTGCTTAATCCTAAGAACTCATCTTTCCTAAGTCATCAATAGAGCTAATATATTTGATAACTCCTTCCTCTTTGAGATACTTTCTTCATCTACCTTCGAACTATTCCTCCTTCATCTCCTTTAGTAGTTATTTACCTATTTGATATCTAAATATTGGCATGCTCCAGGGTTCATGTCTCCACACGTCTAATTCCTATCTTTAATGTTCTTATTCTCCCTACTTCATGATGCTGTAAGTAAAAGGTAAGAAGCTATTATTCACAACAGCATTTTTACAGAAGAATGAGCCTTCTTGGGCAGTGCCTCTAAGGTAAAGGTGTAATCACAGATTCAGGAAAATATCTATAAGAATAAATCAAATTTAAAAGATGAGTATATATATATATATATATATATATATATATATATATATACAGCTGAAACAAATTTCATTAAAGAAATAGAATAATTTTACATGGAAAACATTTCATCTTTGAGTGATGTCCTGACAGATGAAAGGTTTAGGGGTACAAAAATGGAAGACAGTATTAGGGTAAGGATACAAATTCTCTATATTGTGATAAATCCCCCACTTCCAAAAAACCAAAATCCCAATAAAACTCAAAGCCAGACAAATATGCAATAACTACAATAAAAAAAAAGTGCATTGGTATCCAGGTAAGAAGTTTTAAAAGGCAGTATCTGTAATCATAAAAAAAAAAAAATTGTATTATCAAATTGCCTTAATAAGAAATTTATGTAATCATCTGGTTATGTTTTCTTCAATGTATTAAACCAGATAAAGAAAAAATACAAACACTATTTTATTGGAAAGAAAATAATTTATTATATTTGATGAAAATCATTAAAATACATGTAATATAGCTCCAACACACTGATTTAAAGGCATACTGATTTAATTTTTAAATACACTTTCAAAGTTGTTACGCACAGTTCCATAGTCCAGGTGGTGAATTTCTTCCTCTCAAAGTTGGAAACGCTTGAAAGACACAGGATTCAACAGAAACCTAAAACATCACAAAAGCCTATTAAAAATAATAACTATAACAGTTCACTAGTTTAAAAATAACTAAAAGCTGAATCATTTGTATTTAGAAAATTAGTGAATCATGTCAGTATAACAAAATTTATCTAAATAGCTTATTAAAAAAACGTGATTTATAACAGTTACAAAATAATTTTAACTCTGCCTATAGAAAAATAATTACAATTTACATATCAGTTTTGTACTTTTAAGGTGATAACAACCAAATTTTGAATTGTTTTCACAGTACTAATAATAGTAGCAGAATTCTCAACAAAGAAACATAAAGGCTCCAACCCTTCATTTTCCTAGTTATTAATATGAGGTTGGATGGCTAGGTTGATACTAGGTACCTAACCATTTTATTCCAAAAAAGCGGTATCCAAACTGGTCAGTCCTTAGAATTACTAAGGAAACCTTTTCAAATCTGATTCTTGTACTCCATTCCCAGAGGTTCAGATATATTAGTTCTAGGATAAAGTATAGGAATCTTTATACATAAAGACTCTTCCTTGGTGGTTCTCAACCGTGGTTGCACATTAAAATCAGTCTGAGAGGTTTATGCCAATATCTGTACTACACTCCCAACACCTTAAATCTAAATTCTGACTGAGGAAAACAGGGACCAATATATTTCTTAAGGATTTTTTTAGGAGAGTTTCACTCTGTTACCCTGGCTAGAATGCAGTGGTGAGATCACAGCTCACTGCAACCTCAACCTCTGGGGCTCAAGTGATCCTTCCGCCTTAGCCTCTATCACCGCTCACTGCAACCTCAAACTCTGGGGCACAACTGATCCTCCCTGCCTTAGCCTACCAAGTAGCTGAGAGCTGAGGTGCACACCACCACACTCCGCTAATTTTTGTATTTTTTGTAGGGACAAGGCCTCCCTACATTGCCCACTGTCTCAAACTCCTGGGCTCAAGTGATTCTCCCATCTCAGACTCCCACAGTGTTGGGATTAAAGGTGTGAGCCACTGAGCCCTTTTTAAATTAGTATTTCTTTCAACTTCCAAATCACTTTAACCTGCAGCCAAGACTGAGAACCACTGTTCTTGGTGATTCTGGTCAACGACCAGTCTGGAAACTCCTATTCCTATATACCTGCCAAGACTGTTTTTCACTTAATGTGCTACCATGAGTCAGCATTATGAGTTTCCCCTCTGTTACGATTTTCTTCTGTTTTAAAAAAGGGGAAAGAAGAAAGATACTTCTATTGCTATCTATGTCAAAAGATATTCGCAAAGACTTCAGATAAGAGGTCTGATACTCTTTGGAATTTATATAGTAATCCAGACATCTTAATTTTCAATATTAAGTACTTTTTAAAAGAAAAATAATTCCTTTGTCCAATTAAATTTCCATAACATATAAATACCTAAACCAGATATATTATAAAACAGAAAGCATATGTTATTGAATTAGGTTTAGAAAATAAATAGAAGAAACAAGACCATATTTTGGTTTAAAGCAAATGAACACATTCTCTAAGTAAGTTGACCTGATTCACTAACTTTCCCTCAAAAAATTATAACCTAAAAGGACAGCAAGGAAATTCAACAGCAAATCTATAAACGCATAAAAGATTTGTTCAATCTATACAAATAATTTTAGAAATACTTCATTTGAATAAAGTATAAAAAAAATACTGCTTAACCTGGATCAGCAGGTGGGGGAAGGATAAACATTTCTAGGAAAAAAACAAAACACTGCCCCAAAAAGGATACGACAAGAAAGGATACACTTTGCATGACAGTATTACAGCAGTATTTACGCAGGAATGCTTCTAAAGAAGAACAGCAGAATGCAGTTTAATTTTTTTCGTATTTTTCAGCATCAGATTTACAAATAAAGATTTTTTAAAAACACTGAAACTAATTTTTCCTTTAAAGTGTGTATAAGACTTGTGACTACCGAGTATCAATGTACAATAAAATTCAAGTATTCAAGCCAAAGGGACTAAACATTAAGCAAAATTTTCTTACTCATATTTGTCAGTTAAACACCAGTAATTGTGATCAATTTAATTCATGTTCTTTTAGTTTACAGAGAAAGAAAAATTTAAATAAAAAACCCAAAGGAATATATTTCCACTTATTTCTTAAACAATATAACAAACATTAACTTTTAAAATGCTTAATTCTACCATATTTAATCATCAAATTAAGTATGCACTAAAATTATTTTAAAGACAAAAGATTTAACTCTACAAACCTATATTGTTGTGAAGTTTGTTAATAATTTTATATATGTATTGTACAATTTTTTTTAATGATAGTTTTATTTTAATTTTTATTTATTTTAACATTTACTTCAGGTTAATTTTAAGAGCTAAAAAAATGCAGCTTTAAGTGTTTATCCCAGGGGTTTTCAAGTTCTGGTCCCAGGATCAGATGCCTCACAATTACCTGAAAAGTCACTAATTTAGCAAATTTTCAGGTGCCAAGAAGGGTGACCAACCTGTCCTGGCTTGTCAGACACTTTCTCCATTTCAGCACTAAATGTCTGGCATCCTGGAAATTCCTCATTAAAAGGAAAACTGGAGTAGCTAGTGCCCTAGGCCCCCATATCAGACCTACCAAATCAAACACTCTTTCAGGGAAGGGAGGAACCTACAAATCCATATTTTATCAAGCTCTCCAAGTAATTTGATATATATTTGAGTTTAAGAACCACTGCTTTACTATAGGCAGAAAGTTAAAAAAAAAAAAAGAGTAATAGGTACACTCCCCTTATAAGAGTTAGTCTCCAAACTTAATTTTTACATACAAATGAGCTTTATTCTAGTTATAGTTTTGAACTTTAACGGGAATTACACCATAAACAGATATTTCCCTAAAAAAAAAAAAAAAAAAAAAAGGGGAAACCTGAATTACTATTCTATCAAACTTTTTTCTTTATCTCAAGAAATAGTCTTGTCTTTTTATTATGTTTTATTCACACTTACCTTTATTAATTTTTAACACTTTCTTTTTCCTTCCTTAGGATCTTGCTTTGGTCTAGCAGATCGAGCAAATTGCTAATATTTTAAAATTAAGGTTTCCTTCAGGAATACGCAAATAATCGTTTCTAAATAATGCTCAAAAACTTTCTAATGTTTGCTGGGAATATGGTTTTTAATTTACCCAGAGTGCCTCCTGCCTCTCTCTATGACTTGAGAGGAAATTAAAAATTAACTTTTTCTTTATAGTCATTGTTTTTTATACATGGACTTTTGCTTCTTTACCTATCCTGCTGATTTCTAGTTTGAAAACTACAACGACTACTGAAAGCAAAATGGTTAATAATGATATACTCTGGTTACTAAAATTCTCATGTAGAAATATAAATTACAATAACATGACAAAATGAAATAGTTTTTTTGACTCCAAATGTACTTCAGGATACTGTAGGCATGACTGTGTACTTTTGAGCTGCACAAGTGAAACATTTGAACTTGGCTGATATTGAACAACCTCATGCTGCTGAAGCTCCTTTATTAAAAATTTAAATAACATTGTCATGTAACTCAGCTAAGGTAGGTGTAACTGTAACTAAATGAATATCTACAGCTAGAATGCCAATTGTGGACATTTCTAAAGGGTAACATGAAAATTAATTTCAGTTATACTCTTCTAAAAATTATATAGTTTTGAAATAGATGGATTTAAAGGATACAACCACCATGGGTTTTCCAAAAAGCACATATCCATTAGCTTCCTTTAAGGCTTTTGCTGCTGCTTTCTCATTAGGAAGTCCAATGAAAGCCTGTCCTTTCATACGACCTTCTTTCATCAAACGTATATCAAACCTAGAAGGAAGAAAGAGTTTTGATTCAAAGAAGGTCAGTTTCAATGATGTGAATGAAAATGTGTTGAACAATTCAAAAATGTGCTATTTCAAATAAAAATGACTACCCCATTTGATAGGCACGTAAATCACTCAGTTTTCTAAAAATATATTTTGTGTTCTGCACTAAAATTGATTCTACAAGTAGGTGGTATTTGAGGCATATTTTTAACTATTCTCAACTATCATGAAAGTATGTGATTTTAAAATTATACTACTAGCAATTAGAAAAGAAAACTTCTTCAATTATTATTTATCTCAATTTTTTAAAAGTTCCTTACAGTCTGGTACTAGCTGCTCAAATGATTAAAAAAAACAACTATACAACCAACAATAGAAAAATACAAAGGGCTGATAACAGCCAGTTATAAGCAATTATAGAATTCATTATGTTATTATTATTATTATTATTTTTGAGACAGAGTCTCACTGTCGTCCTGGCTAGAGTGCAGTGGCCTGATCTTGGCTCAATGAAACCTCCACTTCCTGGGTTCAAACAATTCTCCTGCCTCAGTCCCACAAGTAGCTGGCATTACAGGCGTTCACCATCATGCACAATTAATTTTTGTATTTTTAGTAGAGATGAGGTTTCACAGGCCAGGCTGGTCTTGAACTAGTGACCTCAAGTGATCTCACCCACTTCAGCCTCCCAAAGTGCTGGCATTACAGGCACAATCCCAGCCTAGAGTTCGTTATATTACTATAAGCAATTATAGAACTTTGAGTAGAAAGAAACCTCAATCATTATCTAGGCAAAACCATCATCTTACAGGTGATGTCTAGAGACAGTGAGTCACTCTTCAAAGCAGATAACCAAAATCTAATGTCAGAAACACAAACCAAATTTTTAAATCTTAATACAGTGATCGATTCCATGGTGTATTCATTTTTCAAAATTTTGAGAGAAAATCATAGTCAAAAGCAACTTAGAAAAATCAGATTGTCATTTACAACTGAAATATTACCTAATATTTAGGGTATGAGACTACCCAAACAATACAACATAAAAAGTATTAAAAAATACAGTAAAATATTTTTTTCTTTTTCTTACAATCATGACTCAAAGATGGCAACAATGAAAAAGACCTAGCATTTTGCATGGCCAGCAAAAGAAAAAATATTTTGGCATCCTGTAAAGAAGAGGTATTTGCCCCTAATGGATATAAATGTAGAATTTTAAAATATTGTTCCATTTGTGTATTTGATCTAAAAAAGTACAGAAGCCAGATAAGATTTTTAAAATATTGGTGTCACTTGAAAATTAAAATGAAATTTAGTTAGAGTCACTTCTTTATCTGTTCTCAAAAGACTATCTTTTCTACTTCTTCCTACTTTTAATTTGTATGACAGTATGGCAGGGAGTCTCTCATACTTTGGAATTACCAAATATGGTAGTGTAAAGAATGAAATTCTAACTCCAAATATTAGATATGATTTGGCTCTGTGTCCTCACCCAGATCCCATTTGAACTGTAACTCCTACAATTCCCATGTGTCATGGGAGGAACCCCGTGGGAGGTGATTGAATTACAGGGGCAGGTCTTTCCTTTGCTGTTCTCTTGATAGTGAATGAGTCTCACAAGGATCTGATTTCTTTTTGCCTGCCACCATCCACGTAAGATGTGACTTACTCCTTCTTGCCTTCTGCCATGATTGTGAGGCTTCCCTGGACATATGGAACTGTGAGTTTCCCATTAAACCTCTTTCCTTTCTAAATTGCCCAGTCTCAGGTATGTGTTTATCAGCAGTATGAAAACATAATAATAAAGCAAACTGGTACCGGTAGAGTGAGGCGTTGCTGAAAAAGATACCCAAAAATGTGAAAGCAATTTTGGAACTGGGTAACAGGCAGATGTTGGGACAGTATGGAGGGCTCAGAAGAAGACAAGAAAATGTGGGAAAGTTTGGAACTTCCTAGAGACTTGTTGAATGGCTTTCACAAATGTTGATAATGATACGGACAATGATATGGACAGGCTGAGGTGGTCTCAGATCGAGATTCAGAACCTGTTGGGAACTGAAGCAAAAGGTGACTCGTTACATTTTAGCAAAGAGACTGGTGGCATTTTGCCCCTGCCCTAGAGATATGTGGAACTTTGAACTTCAGAGAAATGATTTAGGGTATCTGGTGGAAGAAATTTCTAAGCAGCAAAGCATTCAAGAGGTGACTTGGGTGCCATTAAAGACATTCGGTTTTAAAAAGGAAACAGAGCATAAAAGTTAGGGAAATTTGCAGCTTGACAATGGTAGAAAAGAAAATCCCATTTTCTGAGGAGAAGTTCAAGCCAATTGCAGAAACTTGCATAAGTAACAATGATCCCAGTGTTAATTGCCAAGACAATGAGACAAATGTCTCCAGGGCATGTCAGAGGTCTTCATGGCAGCTCCAATTATCACGGGCCTGAGGCCTAAGAGGAAAAAGTAATCTTCTGTGCTGGACTCAGGGTCCCCATGTTGTGTGTAGCCTAGGGACTTGGTGCTCTGCCTCCCAGCCTGTCCAGCTCTGGCTGAAAATGGCCAACATAGAGCTTGGGTGGTGGCTTCAGAGGGTGCAAGCCTCAAGCCTTGGCAGCTCCCACATGGTGTTAAGCCTGCCCGTGCACAGATGCCAAGAGTTTGGATTTCAGAGGATATAGAGAAATGCCTGGATGTCCAGGCACAGTTTGCTGCAGGGGTGGGGCTCTCATAAGCCACAGCAGTGCAGAAGGGAAATGTGGGTTTGACACCTCCACACAGAGTCCCTAATGGGGCATTGCCTAGTGCAACTGTGAGAAGGGAGGCACCATCCTCCAGACTCCAGAATGGTAGATCTACTGACAACTTGTGCCATGCCCCTGGAAAAGCTGCAGATACTCAACGCCAGCCCATGAAGCAACTGGGAGGGAGGCTGTACCCTGCAAAGCCACAGAAGTGGAGCTGCCCAAGGCCATGGGAACCCACCTCTTGCATCAGTATGACCTGAACATGAGATATGGAATTGAAGGAGATCATTTTGGAGCTCTAAGATTTGACCTTCCCACTGGATTCTGGACTTGCATGAGGCCTGCAGCCCCTTTTGTTTTGGCCAATCTCTCTCATTTGGAAAGGCTGTATTTATGCAGTGCTTGCACCCCACTGTATCTAGGAAGTAACTAACTTGCTTTTGTTTTTTAGGCTAATAGGCAAAAGGGACTTGCCTTGTCTCACATGAGACTTTGGATTGTGGCCTTTTGAGTTAATGCTGAAATGAGTTAAGACTTTGGATGACTGTTGGGAAGGCATAATTGGTTTTGAAATGTGAGGACATGAGATTTGGGAGGGGTAAGGGGTGGAATGATATGGTTTGGCTCTGTGTCCCCACCCAAATCTCATCTTGAATTTAACTCCCATAATTCCCATGTGTCCTGGGAGAAACCCAGGGAGGTGATAGAATTATAGGAGTGGTTCTTTCTTGCCCTGTTCTCCTGGCAGTAAATGAGTCTTATGATCTAATGGCTTTAAAAAAAACATGGGAGTTTGCCTGCACAAGATCTCTTTTTGCCTTCCACCATCTATGTAAGATGTGACTTGCTCCTTCTTGCCTTCTGCCATGATTGTGAGGCTTCCCTGGCCACGTAAAACTGTGAGTTCTCCATTAAACCTCTTTCCTTTGTCAATTGCCCATTCTTGGGTATGTCTTTATCAGCAGTGTGAAAACAAACTAACACATTAGCTTTTATAATATTTATAAATCACAACTCTCTCTTGCTTTTACAAAACTGGAAGGCTTGCTAATGCAGTTCTTTTAAAAGATGACAATTTACTGTCAGAATAAGAATCTAAAAAGTTTTGCTTCATGGCTATATATTCCTGGAGGATTCATTAAAAGAATGGGTTTAAAGGATAGTCTTTACATCAGAAGACTCAGCATCACCCAGCACCTTTTTAGAAACACAAATTCATGAGTCCTATCCATGAAACCTAGAAAATCAGACTCTCTGCAGATGGGCCTAGAAAACTGTTTTGCCAGGCTTTCCAGGTGATACATGGGCAATGTTAAAGTCTGAGAACCATGGATTTAGAGAGATTAGGGTCAGAATGTATCACAAGGCCTGTTTCTGTAAAGAGCTTTATTAGAACACAGCCATGAATATTTGTTCAGGTTTTATTTATGGCTGCCTTCAGAATACAACTACAAAATTGAGTAGTTCCAACAGACACAGTATGGTCTGCAATAAAATAAAAATATTAAAATTTTGCTACCTGCCCATTTGCAGAAAAAGTTTGTCAACTCCTATTCTAGACATCTAAAAGATCATTCTAGACCAACTTCTGCAAATAATTTTTTATCTCTAAAAGGAAAATACTGGGATTAAAACAGTGGTAGATTTGTAACAGGTAAAAAGAAAATATAATTTAATATTATATTTTACTGTCACTTACATGATCCGCTGTGTTTCTGATGAAAAGTCAACATATCTTCCAAAAATATATTTAAGGTCCTAGAATTTCAATTAAAAAAAGACAAATAATAAAGCCAGGAAAAAGAACTGGTAATCAATCAATCAATCAATCAATCCATCAATAGAAGAGGTCATACAGGACTAAAGTAGGCTTTAATCTAATGTGACTGTTGGCCTTTCTAAACGGGAAATTTGGACATAAATATATAGGGAGTAAGCTATGTGAACAGAAAGTCAGAAATTGTGGTGGTGTTGCCACAAGCCAAGAAAGGTCAAAGACTGCCAGCTTCAGCATAATAGCAGAAGCTATGGGAGAGGCACAGAACAGATCCTTCCCTCACAGCCCTCAGAATGAATCAATTCTGCCATACTTTTGACTTCAGTTTGCCTTCAGAACTGTGAGACAATACACCTCTGTGTTTCAGCCACATGGCTTGTGGTACTTTGTTATGGCAGCTCTAGGAAATTAATACATACCCCAAACTCTGTCTCAGTATTTACTGCCAGTGAAGTCAAGCTATGAGAATATTATTTTAATAAAAAATTAACCTGAAAATACTAAACAATAATTTGTCATGCCCTGAAGTACAGTAAAAAACCCATTCTTAGAGGTAGTTTCACCAGACTATAACATATCAAGTATAAAACCTTCAAATTATTTTCATTTACGTGAAAAAAACTTTATACCTACCTTTTCTTGAACATGTTTAGCTAAATTCTTTACATAAATTCTACAGTTTGGTTCACCAGGTTCATAACTTCTGAAAACTGAAAGTGTTTCCATTTCTTATTAAGAAACAAAAAAACAAAAATATAAAATTAAAATACTTTAGCCAAGTTTTTAAAGAGAATTATAATATTCAAATACAACTGTAAAACAGACGAAATGAGTTTTATGAAAATGTTAAAACCATAAAATTAGTAACAATATTACAAATGAGTTTAAATATACTCACCGAAAATCTGAACTAATTATATATATAAAAAAATAATTTTTGATTTAAAAATTTCAGGCATTTAGAATAACTAAACTAAAATTTGTCCAATAAAATATCTACTATTAATGGTCCATTAAGATGAGTCATGTTATAAAAAACAGTAAAGCATATATGTTATCAATTGATTTGTGTAATTATTTCGCCTAAAGTGAATTTTCCAAACCATCAGCCATCTCCATATTTAAACAAGAATGAACTAAACACAGTATCAGGCATTTCGGACTAACCATGGCCCCAGAACCCCTGTATAGCTCCTCCCATCTAATGTCAGTAATCTGTTCCAGAAAACTAAGATAGATATTTTGTATAAAAATCCTAATTGGAAGTCTATTTCCCTTTACTATAGGAAAAATTACAAATCAGTCTAAAGCCTCTAAATATTTTCTGACAATGTACTAAAACAGTGAAAGTCTTTGGGAAGTAGAAAACTATCATGTGAGGACATAAAATACTAAATCATAGATTTCTAATCACCATTTGTTTTTGAAATAATTGGTTTGTGTGTATCTCAGACACAGTATTTGTTGACAGTGTATCAGCTACATTTGGAATATGTAACTCCAGACGTGTAGGACACAGTGACTTAACTTAAATGCCACATAAAAGTTTTAGGAATGAAAACAAAAATTTTTCCCAAATATAGACTGGAAACACTGTAGGAAAAGGAAAGTCTCCACGCGCCCACATTAAGTATGAGTATTTAAAAAAAAAAAAAAAACAGAAGAGGTGATGACAAACATTAACTGGAAAGATTTAAAGTATGTGTCTTAAATTAAAGTAAATGACATGACAGATAGTTTTGTTTCTGTAGAGACAAAGATATGTAAAATGGAATATGTTCTTAGTTTATTCCGTGACATTACCTTCTCTAGAAATTCTGCCCTTTTCCAATTCTCTTCTAGAAATACATTCTGATGGCATTTCATCAGAGTCTTCTTTAATTTCCTCTGTGATGTTCAAATTAGGTTTGGGGAAGATTTTTCCGAATCCTATATTGGATGCATCAACTTCAGTAGCAGGTATATCTAAGAATTCAAAGTTAACATTAGCCGTTAAGAATCTTTCCTTTAAAACCAGTTTTTGGGTTCCCCCCTCCTATTATATATTTAGTAATTTACCTTTTGGCACAAATTCTTTGGTGTTTCTCAATATACTGAAAGACGCATATGCAAACTTTTTCTATAAAGCTCCAAATAGTAAAAAAATTGTGTTAGGCCAGGAGTGGTGGCTCACGCTTGTAATCCCAGTACTTTGGGAGGCCGCGGTGGGGCAGGGGGAATCTGAGTTTGTGAGTTCAAGACCAGCCTGAGCAGCATGGAGAAACCTTGTCTCTACTAAAAATACAAAATTAGCCAGGCGTGGTGGCCTATGCCTGTAATACCAGCTACTTGGGAGGCTGGGGCAGGACAATCGTTTGAACTTGGGAGGTGGAAGTTGCGCTGAGCAGAGATCATGCCATTGCATGCCAGCCTGGGCAACAAGTGAAACTCCGTCTCAAAAAAAAAAAAAAAAAATTATGTTAAAGGGTGACTAGCCATGATGTAAGAAAAATTTATAAAAAGAAAAATGTTAAATAAAACATACAAAAATGGAGCTATCTGAAAAGGCACTAAAAAAAGCACCACATTCTCACTCACCATGCAAAACAGGAATTAAAACTACTCAGTTTTTCACTCACTATGTTTGCAATACTTACTAGAATTCTATCCTATATTCAGAAAAGTGCTCAAAAATATATGTACAAATACATATTCCAGTAGTTTCTGTAATAGTAAAAGAATGGAAACAATCCTAAACTTCTATGAAAAAGGCATGATAAAATATTGATAAAATTATATTATGGGCTATTATATAGCCAAAAAAAAGTAAAGTATGTAAGTTTATATTCTGACATAGTAAGCTACCCCTAACTAGATTGTAAAGTTCAAAAGCGAGAACATGCCAAACTTGTCCATGGAGCCCACTAGATAACACACTTTCAACAAGTCATTATTCAGTGAATCATAAATACCATCAAAATATAACATTCATTTAAAAAAAATAAGAGAAAAATGTGTTTATACATGTAAAGGATAAGGTCTAGAAGGATACATACACATACACACGCCAAATTGCTAACAGTATTTGCCTTTAGGTAGCAGGACAGAGGAGAGGGAGGTTTGAGGTGTTAACATTTTAACAATTTTACTTTCTGTTTTGATTACATTTCTATCAACTTGTATTATTTCAGAAATTTCAAAATAAAGACTTGAACAAAAGAACACTATTATAATATCAAATTCATGATTAAAACAAGCAAAAAAGAATTATATAATTTCAATACATTGTTATTAAACTTAAGAATAGTGTTCTTGGCAAACAATCTTCCATGACTTTTGTATTAAATATATATTTACATTAAGTCTACAACTCATAAAAGTCACACTGCTTGTTTTCTAACCAATAACATTAACACAATTGCACTAATAAAACCATAGGCCACCACCTGAAACAAGCAAGGAAAAACTCAGTAGCAGAAACTCCGTTATATTTTTAGTTTAAATATCAGCAAAAAAACCACTGAATTTCATTCTAAAGGTCATTACTAGCAAAGGGCAACAGTGACGATCTCACCATTTACCATCAATTTCTGTTATACAAAAAAGTTGAAAGTGGATACTATTCCATGATTTTGAGAAAGAACTAATTGCATTTTTTAAATATAGTTGACAAACACTAAAATACAAAAACATTACATGTAAAACTTAATTGTAACACAAAAAGTATTTCATTTCAGCTTTTGAAAGAAGATTAACCTTACCATGATCTTTTTCCTCACAATTTTGTTCCTTCTCTAAATCTTTCTTAAATGCAGCTGGCATGTCAGTAGATATATGGAATGCAATTCTTTTATTACCTACAGGTTGTGGTTGGTCAAATACATCTGAGGGTAACAGCACTGGATGTAAACTGTTATTTAAAAACAATCACAGCATTAGTTTGTAATTGCAAATAAAATCCTGAGTAAAGTATTATTTCAAATTTACTTTAAATTTAACAAGTTAACACTGACAAAGGATTCACACATTTGGTATTGAATAAAGTGAGTGACTCAGATTTAATGGTTTAATAAACTTCAATGATCTCATATAGGTACTACTAAATTATTAATTTACACATAAAAAGATTGAGGCTCAGAGATGTTAATAGTTAGTATAAAGTCATTCTGTAAATGACAGAGAAGCAATTTGATGACTACTGGTTCTAAACCGCAGGATATTTACTAATATGCAAAATAGTGCATTCTATGTTTGATATTTTAAGCATATCTATGTCAGTTAACACAGTTAACACTAGACTTTGAGGACCTTTGTATGAAAATGTAATGTAAAATATCTTGATAACTCTTTATATGGATTATATGATGAAATAATATTTTGAATATAATGAATTAAATATTAATAAGTTATATTATCAATATTAATTTCATCTGTTTCTTTTCATGGTTTTAATGTGACTACTGACAATTTTAATGTGGCTCATATCAATTTCTATTGTTCAGGATCACTATAGAGATTCAAAGAGAAAAAAGAGTAACACATTTCAAATCAAACATGTATATAACAAATATCATTTTACTAGCAAGTTCTGGACTATTTAAAAAAAAAATAAGAAGGTGGGTGGGGGAGAAGAGAGAGAGAAAAAGAAAAAGAGAAAGAAATGAGGCAAGTAAAAACAGAGGAGAAGTAGAAAGAAGGGAGATAAAAAAGAGGACAGTAAAGTAAAATTAAAAGTGGAATATTCTGAGACCTGAGGTAGTCAACAGTATCAAACACTGGTCAACTGTGAGAGAATTATGAATACTTGTAAATTTGGCAAATAGGAAGCCAATTTTAAACCAAAAACATTGACAGGAAACAAATGTCAGATTGAAGAATGATGTGAATTAAGCAAGTAAACAAAGTACATCCAGAAACCCTCGTTTCACAATTCAAATAAAATTACCTGTGTGAAGGACACAAAGGTATATTCAACATATCCTTTATTTTTCTCTTTTTCCTTACATGGCGTGGCTTTATTGTTTTGGGTCTTTTGGGCTGAAGATTTGCTAGTTCCATTAGTTTGTTCATTCTACAATGAGGAGAGGGATGATAAACAAAATTTCCTTATCTAGAAGCATAGCTATATACCACTGTTTCTATTAAATTTAAATTTGTATTTGGTATATAATTTAAATTATAAAATGATTTACTTACATCAAGTTTACTTATATAGAATACCATCAATTCAGAGATAATCAATTTGATAAAACCTCAAAAAATTGCCTTGCTCAGCTTTCATCTTACTTTAAAAAAATTCAAAATAGACTTAATTACATGTTATCATTTTTTTAAATGTACATTTCATCATAAGCAGCTGCCCAAATAAAATGCCTGGACTTCATGCCAAACAGATGAAAAAGACACAATAATAAAATCTATATGATATTAATGTTCTTAAATCATTTTGATTCATATTCTAATTATTAAACAGCGCCTGGACTAGATTATGTCATTTAAAAGCATTTCATGCGTAACTGTTGCAAGTCAGTCATTATATAAACAGGGTAACTTAAAGCACTTGAGAACAGTGTTCAAATACTGTACTATGCTCTGAAGTAGTTTCAGCAAGTGACAACACCTTGTACCTAGCTTTTCTCCATTAAAAATATAAATATTTAATATTAAGGACAGATCTTATCTAGGCATTTTTGTATCATTTACAGAGCAGGAACTCAGAAACCGCTAGTCCCAGCTCTACTTCTCAGGGTTGCATTGTAAAATTTGAAAGCAAAATAAATACATATACTCAACATAATATGAAGAGAGGAAGGAGGGTATTGTTAAAATAAGCTTTAAACTTTTTCACCATGTGAAAAAAATGAAAACATAAAGTTTTAAACTGTATTAAAAAACCATGGTTACCAAAAACTTTATGAAAAAAAAATAGTTATTCAAACAAAGTGTATGTCTATATTTATAAATTGCTGACCCAAAGTACACCAAGCCTCTACAACAGTGCCAGTATATATTCAGTAATCAATAATTAGTTGCTGAATAAATGAATAGTACAGGTTGAGCACTCCTTATCCAAAAATGATTGGAACCAGAGGTATATCAGATGTTGGAATATTTCCATATACATTATGAGATCTCTTGAGGATGAGACAAAAGTTTAAACATGAAATTCATTTACGTTTCACATAAAACTTAAGCACTGAAGGTAATTTTATATATTATTCTTAATAATGTACATGAAACAAAGTTTGTGAACATAGAAACATCAAAAAGCAAAAGTGTTGGCTAGACATGGTGGCTCACGCCTACAATCCCAGCACTTCGGGAGGGCGAGAAGGGTGGATCACTTGAGACAAGCCTGTGCAACATGGTGAAACCCTATCTCTACAAAAATACAAAAAATATTAACCAGGCATAGTGGCACAAAGCTTGTAGTCCCAGCTACTGGGACTGATTAAGATCACTTGAGCTCAGGAGACTGAGGACGTATTAAGACATGACTGCACCACTGCACTCCACTTAGGGCAACAGAGTAAGACCCTGTCTTAAAAAGAAAAAAGAAACAAAGAAAACAAGCAGAGGTATCACTAAGCCAGCCAAATGTGGTATCATACTGCTACTTAAAAAATCTCAGACTTTGAAGCATTTTGGATTTCAAATTTAGTTTAGAGAAACTCAAATATTTTACTTTAGAGATATTCAAAAATACTGCATGACTTTTGTTTTATTTAGGGCTTGTTACATTTCCTGAAGATAACAGAAAAGCATGAAACTAGAGCTTGGTACATGCAAAAGCTATGTTCTCTCTCATGACTCAAGATGAATTACTGGCAGAATTCCACACTAAATCCTTTAATGGAAACCTAAGTAAACAAACAAAAAAAAGGTTTGGCCAGTTTATTATAGCATTTCTAATTACTATCATTATTTTTATAAAGAAAGTGAAGTTCACAGAGTTTAAGTAATTAACCAAGAGTTAAAAACGCTATACTATTCTTTTTTTTTTTTTTTTTTTTAAGCAACAAGTTAAAGTAACCATCTATCAGGAACTGCCAGCTTCCCTAAATGCCTCTGTTCAAGACAGATACCCTAATCACTCCAATTTTGTAGTTTCAACCCTACCTACAACTCGACTAGAAAGAGAATACACTGTACATTGTACCACTACTTAGGTGGACAATTAGTGACAGTCAAATTGCTGCTCATGATTTGTTCACGTTGCTCAGAGTCTCTGCTGGGGTTCTGCCTCATGCCAACCACTCACACCTCCTATATACCCCTTCTTCCATGCATAATCACCTAAGATTTTGATCATTTTCCCATAACAATCTTGTAGACAGGGGTAGACAAACTATAGCTCAATGACCAAATCCACCTAGCTGCCTATTTTTATAAAGTCTAGTTGGAACAAGGCCACACCAACTAATTAGGTATTATCCATGGATTCTTTCCCATTTAAGAATAAAACTGAGTAGTCACAACAGAGACCACACAACTCACAAAGTCAAAAATAATTTACTCTTTGGACCTATAAAGAAACTGTTTTGCAGTTCCTGTTCTAAGCTAGCCTGTGGATTATACACATGAACATTATTAACGTATTAGTATCAGAATCATTGAATAAAATATATAGGCAAAAAGTACCAATAAAAATAATTAATCTGCAGTAGTTACTATGAATAGTTTTGTATAGAATTCTAAAGAATTACTCTAGAAATTATTCTGACGTAAATAGAGTCCAGAAGAATAAGCATCTGTCAAAACATGAACATGACTGATGTTTATTATTTATAATAGTTACATTCAAAGGTTACCATAGAACACTAAATTAGTGAATACTGAACCACTGTCCCTAGGAAAATTCAGGGTTAGGTTCCTGGCAGCCTCTGTTTACAATATCTTGTCATCTGATCAATACATTACCTTGTTTAGTATGTATTTATGTCTAAAAGTACCTTACTTAATATACACTGTTGATTCATCAAAATCAAACTCAGTCAATACCACCATAACTCTGGCCTGAAAGAAAGCTGAAAGAAAACTATGTATTTTCTCTGTCAGGCCCAACACAGCCTTCTTCAGCTTAAGAACACTAAAGAGCACTCCCAACACCATGTTCAGGGGCCATTTTAAAAAAAAAAGAGTCACAACAAAAAACTCAAAAATGTGAAAAAAGATAGTGTTGAATAGACCATGAAAAGAATACTTGTTTGTAGTATGAAAACTCAAACAAGAAGGCGGAAGGTCTCTTTATTTGACTTCATCTGGGAACCTGTGTGTTGACTGACTCAGATTTTTCACCACATGGCACAATGTCCATTCTCATAAAAGACATTAAAAAGCATGTCGATTATTGATTTTGGAGTCACAAACAAATTTTAGCAACTAGGCAAATTTGCAAATATGGAATCCACAAATAACAAGGTTCAAATGTACTTTATACTATCATAATCATTAATCTAAAGAATTATGCATAATCCAAAAATTTTCACTTAGGTCTCCGTATCTATTCTCAGGTCTTAGTTTATAGCTACTATATGAGCTTGAGGGGCTGGGGGGCTGAGACAAATTCTAATCATCCAAAATTATGAAGCATTATGTACACAAAATCTAGGGAGAGCAAGAGTCTCTTTCTCATATTATATGTTTCTTGGAAACTAAACAAATATTTCACGTTACAAACCTCTGTCGGTCCTCATCATCACTGCTTTCATATTCTGATTCTGCGCTAGATAATTCTTCATCCTCGTCTGGCAAAGGAGGTTCCTCAGGTGGCTGGGGAGATGTGGGTGGAAGAGGTGCATGCAGTGGCATATAGTCTTCATACTAATTAAAAGAATAAAACAAAAATACTATGGCAGTCTGATATATTTATAGAACAAACCCCATTTGAATACTTGATTCTCATTTCTATTACATTTTTTAACACATTCTATACATGCTGAGGAAACACTTATTGTGACAGATCACTAGCTGATCACAAAATTTGTCTCGTCTTCCTTTACCCTCAGCTGAACTAAATTTTCAAACCTCCTCTGCAGTTCTGTTTCTCCCCTTGTAAGTGAGTTATAGCCAGTGAAATGAGCCCATTAAAAACTCCCACATATAATTCTTCCTTCCTGATCTGTAGACTGTGTAGTATTGTCTTCATCAACCTCGGAAGGCACGTAGTAGAAACAACTCAGGTGATTTTCATGGCTCAGTAGTGCAAAATATCCCTGCGGTCTACTTTTGGAAAGGATCTGATATAACCAAAAATAAATTTTATTGTATTAAATGGCTAAGAATTTAAGTTTTATTTGTTAACAGCAACCATTATAACCTTAACTAATACTCCAACAATGCATCAACCAATGAGTAGGAGTTGGGATTACAAGGAAAAAAGAATCCTCAAGTTAATAGTACATACATTAGAAAAGCAGCAAATCCCAAACCAAATTCGCTTCTATTCCTATAAAAACTTTCAAAGTATTAATAATTTTGCACTGCTATTATTTATAAATATACTAAGAGTACTACAGAAAAATAACTACAATTATTCAAGAGCAGGTATAGCCTACTATCTAAATTACTGACAGATTTGCATAGTAAAGTCTAGTAAAAAATATCAGCACCCTTTTTTCTTTTGCAAACAAAGCTCTATTTGTGACAAAACCAGAATAATGAAATCTTTAGGTAATTTAGCTAAGTGTAATTAACTAATAAGATGGCATAATGGTTTGGGTCAAAACACTTAACATACTAGATGACATGATAGCCTTTATTGCCAAAAGCATTTCTTTCATATTCTGGCTTTTCCTCACTTTCAGTTCCCAGTTCTTCTATTATCTTCATATTACTTTATATACATTCCTTAATTTCAATGTACATCAGAGGTTGCTACAACACCTGTATAATTCAGCTTTAAAATCCCATTCAGGAAGAGAAATTTTGACTTGAAAATTCTAAGAGCTTTCTTACCATGGGAGGTCGCGCAGTAATTGGTCCAAAAGGTGTGGGCAAATTCATTTTATTCATAAGATGAAGGACCTTAAAGTTGTAAAACATTTAAATTCACATATAAAATGGTTTAACTCACATCTTGTATTTTAGGTACTAAAAAACTTTCCAATAATAGTATTTATTAATTTACTGTAAAGGAAGACCTGTCCGTCTCTTGCCTTTATAATCTCTGCATAACGTAAAACAAAGCGTGGGCATATCTCAGATCAACCTTCCTAAAATGTTTATCAATTCTACATGTTCAATTATTCCCAAGGCTAAGAATGTAATGTTCTTGCAATATAAAACTTACTATAATGATTTTATATCTTTACCCCAATTACTGTAAAATTATTAAACAGAGAAATACAATAAAGAATATAAATACCTTCTATACTTTGAACTTCAAAAGAAAATTACTACCAATATTTTTAAGCATTTGCTCAGGAGTCTACTATACTTTTTCTTTCCAGAATCTCTATGTTAATACTGTATTCTAAAGTAATAGAGAGAATTACCACAAATTACATTTCCTAAACTAACTTCTGTTTATTAGTATCCACTTCTATCTTATAAAAGTGTTTACTTAAAAGTAGTAAATATTTCATTACATTTAAAAATACTGTATCACTGCCTGTCTGGAATTAGTCTGATTACTACTTTTATGAGAATCAGCATGAAAAATAAAGTACCAAGCTATATAAAAAAGTCCTTTGAGGAAAAGTTTTATTCTACTTACCTGTACATAGAACTTAGGCACGCTTGCCAAAGCATTTACTATGTTTGCTAGGATTGTGCTGGAAGGTGGTGGGTACATATACTTGAGGCATGAATTTAAAGGAAAAGTCAACCTATAAAATAAAAAATAAAATAAAAAACATTTAAAATGCTTATGTTTTCATAATTTCATATCAGTAACTAATTTTAGGTGACATGATAACAAACACATTGCTCAAATAATACAGTACTATTAGATTTACCTTGTTCCTAAAAGATCCAAAGTACATTTACAAAGAAACTTGTTTTCTGATTTCAGTAAAGAAAAATAAGGCACTGTATTTCTTAGCAGAGGTTTATCTTGTAGCTCTGAGATTTTAATAGATGCTTTCTCTGCACTGAATTCAGTGACAAACTAATAACTCAAAATGTTTATTCAACATATTAAATATATGACATCAAATATCTTTGTTTTTAAAATTATCTTATTTGCAATATAAGATATTATAACGTAACACAAAACAAAAGCAAAAGAACAAAAAGCAAATAAAAATGCTAACCCATGGTTCGGTGCAATTCCATTTTCTACTGTTAAATAACCCAGTTCTTTCTTTTCTTTATCATCTTCAACAGGGTCATCAGACCTAGGACATACAGAATCAAAGTTGATCTTATCTTTCCAAAGAGTGAAAAACTGCACACAGAACAGATAAATTACCTTTTCAAACATCTCATTATAAAAACAGTTTCATTTTAAAAACAAAACAAAACCAAAAAAAAACAAACCTCTCAAGTATTTCACAAGCAAACACCAATAAATGGAAAGGGAACTAAAATTAACCTTTACTGAATCCCTTCTGCATTATTATTACATTGAGCACTGCACATTTTCATTTACTCTTCAGAACAAGCCTATGAAGATGGGATGGTAACTGTCACTGACCAAAAATAAAACTGAAGTTTATATGGTATACAATAGTGGTAATCAAATGTCTTTAATATGTGTCATATTCTCTTGGAGAGTTTATTAAAATGCAGACATCTAGAACATCTCCCCATCCCTTCCATCGCCAATTTAAGTTTCTGATTCAGTAAGACTGGGTTAAAGCTGTAGTTCTGCATTTTGATCAGTTTTCCAGATGATACAGCTCATCTAGGAACCACACTTTGAGAACCATTAGTGTAAAGCAAATTTGTGAAGGTGTAACTACCAAGAGTCACAGGTGGGAACCAAATGCCAGTCTTGATTTGATGACACTGACAAAGACTTTATCCTAGTTATTTTCCCTCCATTTAAGGTTGAGGATGAATTCATTTAAGCCCATCCTCTTCCCACTTTACACTGATTAACTTGTAATATTAAATCTGGTTCCTAACGCACAAATAGGAGCAAAAATAAAGATACTGTTTTACTGTACTAGATTTAATGAAAGAATCTGTCATCATTCATCCAATTATTTACTTGCTAGTTTGAAAACAATACAATAACTCTATCACTGATTAAAAAACATTTTTAAAATGTTACAAGAATGTATTATCTGCATACCTTTTTTTTTTTTCAGAGCCTGAAGTGGGACATGGGGAGTGAACATGATCTTGCTCTTTTGCAAATTCAACGACTAAAGTATGACCTAAAAGTTTCAGCTGATGGAGTCTTGTCAATGCCTTCAGTTAAAAGAACAAGAGCAAACATTTTATAATTGTACCAAAAATGATTTATTAGAGACCAGTTTTCATACTTTTTTTTTTTGCTAATGCTGTAAACATTTCCTTGACTATTTCCTAATTTACTTCTAAACTCAGGCTATCAAGCCTTTGTTACTAACTGAAGGACTATTTCCTATAACTTAGCAAAACACAAATCTGGCTAAATCCCACTGTATGCCACCTCTGCTTATACCCAGGCAGCTGAAAATGGCTAGAAAACTAACAAATTTTCCTGACCTCAATTTAAATTTGTAACAACTACCACAAATCTCAGGGTGACCTTTAATGGTGCCACAAAATTACTTGTTACAATCTTAGTCTGTTTTTTCTACAAATATCTAAGATAATATTTTGTACTTTCTCCTTGTTCCTTAACCTCACAATATTTCGCCTGCATTCTGTTAGTCTTGCACCTTGTTTCCAACTTCGAGACAACTGAAGTGATGACATGAGAATGTCAGACTCCCACTCTAACTCCCCATCTACCAGCATATGCAAGCACAAATTCTATGTTCCATCTGTTATCATTTATTAACTATCCACATGCCTACCTAAATCCAGTTGCTTGACCTACATACTAAATTCCAACCTCTCATCTACTCAAGGGTCTTTATTTAGCTATGCTCTGGAAATGTGTACAGTGGGGGGTGTGGGAAACGAAAAACCAAACATTGTATGTTCTCACTCCTAAGTGGGAGCTAAGCTGTGAGGATCCAAAGACATAAGAATGATACAATGGACTTTGGGAACTCAGAAGAAAGTGCAGGAAGGGAGTGAGGGATAAAAGACTTCACAATGGGTACTCTGTATATTGTTTGGGTGATAGGTACATCAAAATCTCAGAAATCACGACTGAAGAACTTATTCATATAAGTTCTTTAAACACCACCTGTTCCCCTCAAAACCTACTGGAATAAACAAAATAAGAAATGCTTGCTTCTATCTTCAAAATATATAAAGAATCTAACCAGTGCTAACCACTACCATTGTGGTCAAGGCAACCATGATTTCTTGAGTGAATTACAATATTTTAACTGATTTCCCTGTTTCTACCTTCTCTCCCTTCAGTCTAGTCACAACAGCCAAAGCAATCCTTTGAAATATGTCAGATCATGTCACCCCTTTGTTCCAAAGGCTCCCTATTTTACTCACAGTAATCTAGGTTCCTTCCTATGATCTACATAATATAGATTCTATGATTTCTCTGACTTCAAATTCAATGATCGCTCCCACTGTGTCTGCTCCAGTCACAGTGGCTTCCTTGAACAACATGACAGGCATGGGCACACCCTACAGCCCCTGTTCCAGCTGTTCCTCTAATTCAAATGCACTTCTCCCAGAAATTTCATTAGCTAACTTCTTTCACATCCTTCATGCTGTTGTTCAAATATAACCCTAACTACAGCCTGACCTCCCACTTAGCACTCCTGATCTTATTGCTCCACTTGTCCTTTTTCCATAGCTTCTATCATCTTATAAAATATTAAACAATTAAGTTTATTATTTATCTGTCTCCCCTTTTGAGAATGTGAACTATAATGATCTTTGTTTTGTTCACATATATCCCAAAACCTAAAACAGTATCTAGCACATAGTAGGCACTTAACATTTTTGAACACATGAAACTACAAGCTTTAACCAGGGACCGATTTTGTGAAAGACAATTTTTCTACAGACTGGGGGAAGGGGAAGGAGATGGTTTCAAGATGAAACTGATTCACCTTGGATCACAATAAGGCATTAGTAAGATTCTCATAAAGAGCACGCAACCTAGATCCCTTGCATGTGCAGTTCACAACAGGGGCCAAGCCACTGCTGATCTGACTGAAGGTGGAGCTCAGCAGATGTGGAGAGTGGCTGTTAATACAGATGAAACTTCCTCAGCCTGCCAGTCACCTCCTGCTGTGCTGCCCAGTTCCTAACAGGCCATGGCTGGGTACCTGTCTGTGTCCCGGGGTTTGGGGATCCCTGCCTTACATCATCATACAAAGTTAGTTTTAATATTTCAGTAATTTTCAAGACCCTAAATGAACTGTAGGCCTCTTCATGATCAGTGAAGCCTTGATTATCTCAATGGAGGTCATCTAACCTGACTTGCTTCAACTTTCTTCCTCTAAAAATGGGTATTACATATGTTCTTATTTTCAAAGATTTATGGATTTTCATTTTTAATGTTTACTCTCCCTACCTGACTCAGCTACTTACTCTATTCTTCAACATTTCTCTGTTTTCTTAACCCATCACTTTCCAATAAGGCCAAATATTCTCGGGCCTAAAAAACCCTATCAATACTCTCATTAACCTCTTACTGCTTCCTGTCACTATAAACATTTCCAAAGACAATGACCGGCTCCATATCCTCTCCTCCAAGTTATCTTTGACCTAAAACAATGTGTTTTTCATTACCATACTTTATTTATAAAGTAATATGCTTTATTTTTCAGAAGTCTTCTTTTCCTGAAAAAAGATTACATAACATTATAAAAGTACATATTAATGTAATGTGAAAGGCCTCTGTAATTCTACTCTCACAGCAAGATGTTTTCAACATTTTGGTGTATAGTTCCACCATATTTTTTTCTGTACATATCATGACATGTATAATACTAATTTCAAAAACTCTGAGGTTATATCTACACAATGTTTTGCAAATCTATTCATGTACTCTATCTGGGCTATCTTTCCTATTAACACATACCATTTGACATCATTCTCAGATAGTTGCAGTCCAGTATACGGATATAATGTGATTTAAGGCTTCCCTTCCTTTTACCAATGAGAATGTGGGTCATTTCTATTGTTTCGTGCCAAAAAGACTTTAATAGATGTGTCCATGCCTCATTTTGTATCATCACAGGATTTCATCTTCTTAAAACACTTTTCTCTTTGCATCAATGATGATTTTTGTTATGGGGTCTCCTACTTGAACTGCTCCTTCCCATTCTCCTCTCCTAGTTTATGATCCTTTGGGCAATCACATCTATTCATATGGCTGAAGAATCTTTCCATTTTTCACCTTGCCTCAGCTCTAGACTAATATTTTTAAGTATTTCTATAAAAGTAGCCCAATGACCCCTTCAAGTTAACAGATGACATGTGAATTCATTACATACCTTTGCAAACATCCTCTGGCTTCTCATGTCTGCTAATATAACAACCCAAATAACTCAATCCAAATATCCTGAACTATTTTCTCTCTCAACCCCTACATCATAAAACCTACAAACTAAATCTCTACTGAGTATACATATGCTTTTTCCTTTGTCTTCTTCCTGCCTTTTTCAGTTAGTTATTCTTGCCTTGGCCATTATAACAGCCTTCCACTTGGTCTCCTACCTCTAATGATTCTACACATCCATCCATGATATAAACTATACCAGATATTTTTCACAGGCCCGATCATATTATGAGCCAGCTCCAGAGTCTCAAGTGTCCACCTACTAAACCAAACTCAATACCTCTCTCCCAGACTCAATCTATTTTACAAGTTCCATTTCCATTTCAACACTTAGTTCCTGCCCCACTTACAACTTTCAATGACTCACAGCTTTATTTAGTGTTCCCTAACTGCAGAAGTCCCATCTCCCCTTGTTTTCTTCTGAAAAAATCCAATTAATCATTGGACTTCCAGCTTAAAGATCACTTCCTTTGTGAATGATTCCCTAGAATTTTAAAGAAATGTATATTCTCCTTTTAACACGTGAAACATCTTACCTTGTAATAGTCATAGAGGTATTTATCAATCTACATAATTTAGAATTTTTTATATTAATTACATATGCAATTAATTTTGCTTTATAGATAATCTACTAATGGAGCAAGATCTGCCAACTGACAAATCAAGTGTAGCCTTTTGGGAAAACTCTTGGAATACAAGCGCTTTTGCTTCTTAAAAACCACAGTTTAACATTATCTCCCATTTTGGAACCAAGATTGGATAAGAGGATATTGTTGACAACTTTAATAGTCAAAAAAGTCATACCTTTATAGCTGCTTTTTCATTAGAGAATGTGGCAAAAGCTGTATGTTTCTGAAATAGAGTTAAGGTACAAATTACTTCCAATATAATTCAGCTTCTCATAAAGAAATTTGACATTTTACCAGTGATGTGACATGTCAATAAAATCATGGGAAAGGATGAAAAATCAATACCATTTAACTGATTACTAATTTCAGTCCAGTGGTTTTAAACATTTTTGGGGGTCAGACTTCAAGATAAAAACTATGCAATCTCTATCATATAAAGGTGTGTACACATACCCATTTTACACATGCAAATAGCTGAAAAGACCAAAAGTTTAAAGACCTCTGCTACACAGAGGTTCACTTTTAAACAACTAAAAATTTACTTTCCCCATTTATGACAGACCTAAATCTTTTAAACTTTCCTCTATCCAAAACAATGCAGTTTAAAAACATTCACCAACAGGAGAAATCGTTCTTCAAGGTGCCTATCTCCTTTGTGCTTTAAATTTGTAACACTGTTAGATGGGAGAAGTCTATTTTTAAATATAAATTACAAAGATTTTAAAAAGCATCAGAAAAGAAACACAAGTCAAAAATAAAAGAATCACTATGCTAAGGAAGGGTTCAGGTCAATGCTCATTAAATTGCTTTAATAACTATCTCGCACATTCTAATTTTGTCTGATACACGATGACTTAATTAAACGTACTTAAATTGGGCCATATATAATTTATTTTTGAATTTGCTGGTGTAAATGGCACTTAAATTGATCAAAATTGGCCTTTCTTCTAACTCAGTGACTCTCAATTTGGGGTGCATATTAACATTAAAATCACCTGGGGAAACTTTAAAACCACTGATGTCTCGCCCCATTGCTATTCCTGTTTAATAAAGAGAAGTCTAAAACAGCTTTGGGTATAAAGCAATACAAAGTAATTGTGTAAATTTCTCCAAAGACACTTTTAACAGTCCTAAAGAATTTTTCCCGTCGGGAAATTTTTGTGAAAAGCTTCTCTGTGTAGCAGAAATCCTGTATTTAACTCACGCATCACCAACGTAATGTCTCTTCTACTTTGACGAACGATTTAACATTGGCTTACAAATGAACCAGGACTTTAAAAAATTCCTTGATGCATTTGTAAGAGTACTCTAGGTCCAGGAGAAATAACCCTAAATTCAAAAAAGCTGTGAGGCTCTCAGTATGGATCCAAAAAGGGAATATAAATAAGCCAATTTCCATTCCTCTGCTTTGTCGTTCTCACTTGCCCTTTTCCGCAGTGCTATGACTAATCTAGACTCCAGCCGATTAAAACTCCACTTTGCAGAGCAGATACTCTGACACAAAAGAGGTCGGACAGGGAAGCTCCCATCACACAAGTACATCTTCCCCGCTAGTTTCCCTCTTTCTCCAGCCAGCGCTCCCCGTCCCAGGTCACTTGCTCCCCCTCCCGGGTCACTTCCCACAGGCCTTCCCGAGAGGCTCGGGGTGGGGCGCGCCCTTACCAGTCGCCCCTTATCCGACAGGACGCGCACCGACTGCGCCCCGAAGTACTTCAGCAAATCCTCTTTCTCCTCAGCGGTCAGCTCAGCCGGCAGGTGCCTCACCAGAAGGGTTCGGTCGCCCCGAGGCGAGGAAACCGAGGCGCTCGTGCATCCCCTTGATATTACGAGCGGCTGCTCGGACGCTGCCATTTTCCTTCCAGAAGCAAAAACAGAACGCGTGGGACGAAGCCTCAGTCAACACTGCAGCATCAACACAACGTGGGATAAATATTTTTTCCGTCTCGCGCTAAGGATTCTGGAAACCCGGAAATACGAGACAGAAAATCACCTTCTCGCGAGAACGGTGCCTCCTAAACGCCCAAAACCTTCGGACACTTTTCTCGGCGAAGGGCGCGGTGCTGATGACGGGAAAACAGAATGATCTAAATTCCAGGTAGCTTCGAAAGACTTACAAGCAAAAATTGGCCCAGAGACGTGCGAGGGTTAATAGACGTTGTTAATCAAAGAAGGAACCAGGAACCCCAGCCACAAGATGGGAGGAAGCTGGACACCCAAGGACAGCAGAACTCACGACTGCGCATGTGCGGGCTGGGACCGTCGTGGGGCGGGGCGCGGGGCGGGGGCGGGGCGGGGCGCCGGGCGGGGCGGGGCGCCGGGCGGGGCGGGGCGCCGGGCGGGGCGGGGCGCCGGGCGGGGCGGGGCGCTGAGCGCAATCCGGAGCTAACTTAATTAATCCCTGGCCGAGGGAAAGTGAATTGGCCTAGCTAACGGTGAGAATTTGGGTGTGGAAATATCGGGTGTGTTCTTATCGTCTTTGGATGGTAAAACCTAAAGATAGCCAGTTCTTAAGTCAGATCATTAGGGACCATGAGTTTCATTTTTGAGAGAACTTGGTTTAAGGGGCAAAAAGTTGAGACGGTATTTCCTTGAATCAGCAGTGATTTAGCCGACGGAGAGGCCCCTGCCAGGGGGCCTCTATTAAAAGGCGGCCTAATAAATAAATTATAGGGTGCCTCTGTGTGTGTGTGTGTGTGTGTGTGTGTGTGTGTAGATGTAGGTGTAGGTACTCTTCTCCCCATTTTACAGCTGAGGACACGGATGTAAAAAGAGGTTAAGTCACACAGCTAGAAAATAGAAGAACCAGGATTTGACCGCTGATGTTCTGACCTGAAGTCTACATTCTGTTCAGCCCCGATTCTGAATGGAGTGAGGTAGAGATCATCCCCAGAGGGTCAGAAATGTACCCTTCACACCATACAGAGAGGGCCTTGAGGAGTCTAAAGAGAGGTTTTATTCCAGATGCAGCTGCTACAGTCTGGAGAACCAGAATTGCTCCTACAACTCTTTTCGCCTCTTAAATAGATGTTAGAGATACAGCAGGAGGCAGTACACCAAAGATCTGCTGTCATCCAGCATTGGTTGGGGAAAAGGAGTGGGACAGATATTAATGAAAACTAGATGACAAACACAAGAAGAACCTTCCCGCCCCCCCACCCACCACACACACACACACATACCAAAATATCAGATAGGCAGAGCCAGACCATGTAGACCCTATAGGTTTGTTAGGAGCCCTATTTATTTGAAGAACAATTATAAATTGACAGATTCTTTAAATAGGTGTGTGTTGAGGGGAGGGAATCAAATTTTAGGTATGAACATTTCTCTGGTTACAATGTGAAAAATAGAAGCAGAAAGACCAGTTGGACTACTATAGAAGTCTGGGGAAAAACACTGCCAAAAATAGTTTGGTGAAAGTAGACATGTAGAGAAACTGAGATGTTTTAGAAGTAGAATTGATAGAAACTTACAGATGAAGAACAGTAATCAAGGATGAATTCTTGATTTTTGGCTTAAGCTCCATATTATCCATCTGTAGATGATCATACCATTTACTGAGTGTGAGAAGACTGACCAAAGTGTAGCTAGGTTAGAAACTGTAATGGGACATTGGGAATAGAAAAATGTTTATTAAATTTAAGGTGCCTATTCAGTATACCTGTTTCAAGTAGGAAGTTGAATGTGTATGGCTGGCATTCTTGGGAAAGGTCACCACTAGGTATGGCATCAACCTATATGGTATTTCCATTGGAAGAATGAGAAAGGTATAGATAAAATGGTGCCCAGAACAGAGCCATGGGACATGCAGATGTTGAGAAGTTGAGGAGAGGGAGAAGAACAAGACAATCAATTCCTGCCCTCTCAATGCTTACTTTCTAAAATTAAGGCAGATTAAACATGTAAATAAAGTTATTTTCAGAGAATCATTAAGTGCTTTGGAAAAAATAGGTAGTGGTATAAACCAGTTGGAGTGGCCATGCTATTTTAAACACTATCTTTCGCAGGCTTTTTCTTGGGTTCTTTGAGGACTTGTTTGGAGCATCTAGCAAGGGAGTGCTGCTGCATGTATACCCTTATGGAAGGATCATTCTCCTGTATTGGGGAAACTCATCCTCCTCAACAGAATGTGCAGCTTTGGCAGAGACATATATGGGGCAGTTAGTAAGGAAGGGGAACCCATCTAGTTAGCCAGATCAGGCAAATCAACTATTGTGATCAACTGGTGACAGGTATCCCGGCAAAAGCACCCTCATATCCTCCCTGTGACTCTTACATTTAGTAAAATGCTGCACACATAGTGCACATTCTGTAAATATCTATTCAATGAATGAATCCATGAAGGAATTCATTTTTATATTTATCACTGACTCCTCCGGTTAGGAATTCCTACAGGGGCTATTAAGTAGAGTTTAATGGTCCTTATCTGTAATTCAGATATCATGACTGAATGGAATAGTTACATGACAGAATTTTATTTTCTCTCCACTTAATTGCTTTTAGTTGTACTCAGTGAAATCTACCTTATTCTTTCCTGGACAGAAGGTCATCATTTCCTCAGTCAGAGGTCATGATTTTCGAGTCACTTTCAGTTGCTATCAGTATAGTTGGTTTGAGATGTCAAGTTCTAACTCCATTAAGGTGTCTCCTCTTATACTCCCCTCATGTCAGGCTTGACCTAAAGGATTGCAGGAATATGTAATACACTTTCATGTTTACTGTGTCTGAGTGTAGGTGTGTGTGGTCGAATCTGAGAAGCACCTTTCTCATTCCCTTCTCTTTGTCTAGCTCAGAAGTTCCCAAGCTTTCTCAGTTCATGGTGACTTTATTGTCTCAGCAGCTTTTCCCAGCACCCCTTGATGCCACCTTATTTCCTATTTCACTCTAGTTTTTCGAGAAGCACTTGTTTTAAATGAGAGCAACTTTGCAAAGATTTGGCGTTCTTAGAAGGAATTAAACAGGATCTAATGTTCAAATTGAGAAGCATCTCAAGCTGGTAGTTCAAGTAGTGTCTTGTGTATATTGAGTATTGCTACGTTCTTCTCAAATATTTAAAATGTCCTATAGTACCCCTATGAGGTGGCAAGGGTGCCTGGGACACCTCAGCACAATTTGGGAATTGTGAATTTAGCTCATTTTTGGTCTTGATTTTCTATGTTGGGGAATGGGAGGAGGAAAAAGTAGTGGAGCTTGGGAGTGTCTTACTTCACTGACCGATTGTTGGTTCTCTATCTCCTTCTTATTCCCAGTGTTGATGGAGGTCCCCACGAACGTGGTGATTTTCTCGGGTTCATGTTCAACTTCATCAGTTCCCCGTATCACTGAGTACCTTTTCAAACAGAAGTACCTTTTTTATTTTGGCGTTTCCTTTGGTTTGTGTCCCTAGTTTTCCTCACTTGGCCATGTGGCTATTTGTACTTCCCTATTACCCCCCCAAACTCCCTATTTTTCCACATGAATACTGGAAAACTGCTGGATCCTATCTCTGGCATGCTTTGAACAACTGTAATAGAGAGAGGGGTTGATCCCAATATTTGTCCTGGCTTCGTGCCAAGAGCATTGCTCTCTCCCTTCACAGCCAAACATCTAAAGAGAGAGACCTAATTGTTCTTATTTCTTCACCTCCCATTCACTCCAAAGTGTGCTTCTACCTGGCTTCTGATCCCATCAGTCCACAGGATAGTTCTTGTTAGGGTCAGTAGTTACCTCCAAGTTACTACATCCAGTAGGCCTTTTCTGTTCTCATTTTCGCTTCTCAGCCATGTTTGGCACACTTGACCACTTTCTCTTTGAGACACTATCTTCCTTTGGTTTCACACCACTTCTCCTAGTGTTCGAGCTCACTTTCTCTTCTATCTTTCTCCAGCAAAACTTTGACTCCATGTTTTCTCCTCTCTCCTGTCACCTTGAATCCTTCTCACTTTTATTTTAGATGGTAACCTTGCTTCTTGATCTCATTGGGGAAAAAAATGAACCAAGTGATAGAGAGTTCCCATAACCATTAATCCTACCTGTATCTGTGAGTATTGGTTAAGCTAACCTCTCCCTTGGGAAGTAAATCTCCTGCCTTCTCATGTACTCCACTGAGTCTTTTTCAACAATATATACAAATGCTACTACTTACCCTTTTTGTTTAAAAAAACCAAAAACAAATAAAATAATTTTCAAAAACTCTATTGTTTCCACTTTCTTCTTTGGCTACCATTCCATTTATTTTTGTTAATAGCAAAACTCTTGGACATGGTGATTTATATTTGCTGTCTCCAATTTTCTTCTCCCATACTCTGTTTAGAATGTTCCAATCAGATTTGTATCCCAGTCGTTTTCAGAAATTGCTCTTCTTGAGGTCATCAATGACCTTTACACATTGCTAAATCCCGTGGTCATTTCTTAGATCTTACCCTGCTTGATCTATAAGCATTGCTTACTAAACACAATTGTTTACTCTGCTCTAAAAACAAACAAAAAGCATCCTACAAACAACCAATAAACCAAACTTCCTTCACTTGGCTTGTTGGGTACCACACTTACCATGTTTTTTCTCCTATCATTCTGATCACTCTCTTCGTTTCTTTTGCTGATTGCTCTTCATCTCCGTGACCACCAAAGTTTGGAATTTCCCTTGCTCAATCTTTTCTCTTTTTTGCCCTACAGGTACCAGAGAGGTCATCTCATTCAGTTTTATGGCTTTAAGAACCATACATTGATGACTATCAAATTATATCTTCAGCCTGAACCGCTTCCCTAAACTCCCAATCCTTATATTGAACTCCTTCCTGGACATTTTCTCAATGTTGTGTAACAAGCATCTCAAAACCAACAGGTCTAAAACTGAGGTCTTGATAGTATTCAAAACTTCTCTTTCAGTTTTTCCCATCTCAGTTACCTGTGCTCCACTCTATCGTTTATATCTCATGCCTTGACATTCAGCAAATTCCCTTTATCTTACCTTCAAATTACATTCAAAATTTGACCATTTTTCACTGTCCCCACCATTTCTACTACCCTTGTCCAAGCAGCCACGATCTATCTGGAATATTGCAATAGCCTCATGGCTAGTTTCCTACCTTTGCCCTTGCTGTCTGGACAAAACAGTAAGACTCAGCAATTATTTGGTATATTCCTTTGCATTTCCCAGCTCCCTGTTGTTAGTTGGGACTGGGTGATTCATTTTGGTAGAGGGGGTGTTAGTGAAAGCAATGTGTGTCAATTCCAGAGTATTACACGGAAGAGGGGGTATGAAAACAGTGATCATGTAGGCCACATATTGAGATGGTAGAACCTCAATCTAAACATGGCCTAGAATACCAACTCACCGCATCAATGACAGCTGCCCCACAAGTCACTTGACTCCCACCAAACTTCACATAAGTAGTAAATAACTTTTTTTCTTAAAGGCACTGATAGTACGATTAATTTTTACCATGCAAATTCTATTCTAACATGATTAAAAATATACTCCTTCTTCAATATGTTTTCATCACAGCAGCTAGAATGATTCTATTAAATCTTCAAAACCCTGCAGTCACTTTTCCCCTCACTTAGAGTAAATGCTGAAGTTCTTTTGATCTGTGAGAATTTGCATGATATGACTCCTCCAGTAAATTATTTTATGACTTCATCTATTCTTCCTCTCCTCCTCCCCTCTACTGCAGACACACTGACCTTCTGGCTGTGCTTGCACACTTCAGACCCATGACTAAGACCTTTGCCTTTGCCATTCTGTCTTTCAGGTATGCTTTTCCTTCAGGGGTGCTTTTCCTACATACTTAGCTCCCTGACTTTCTTCGGATGCTCAAATGTGACTTTCTCGTTAAATTCTTCATTGTCAGTCAACACCATCTCTGCCTCTTATATTCTTTTCCCCTACTGCAAAAAAAAAAAAAAAGCCACAAAAAAACTGGACACTAGATTTTTCAGTGTTTTTGTTGTCACTGCGTAATAAGCCATGCAAATACTTAGTAACTTAAAACAACCATCATCAAAGTCATTTTTTTTCCCCAACGTAGAATTTATGTCTTCATTCCATTTGTTATTGTGGTACTTTTTATCTCTGTTATAGAAGTTATCATAAATAGATTTTATTATAAATAATTTTGTACAGAATTTCATTATTACTAATAAGCTCCTTGAAGAAAGGAATTTCTATATACATCTTTATATTCTTCAAGCATTAACATATTTATAAGTACCTTACAAATAGATTAATAATCATTGAATGTTGAAATATATATCAATGAATATTTGATATATGTCTTAAGACATATATCAGTGAATAAATTAATGTTATTATGAAGAAAATAAAAAACACTGCTGACAACCAGGAATTACATATACGTTGGTTTGCACAATGTCTTTAGGAAGCCAGTTTAAAGATTTCTATACAAAGTGATCAGAAAGATAAAATCTCAATATTTATCATTTATTGATAGATTAGATTATGTGTGGATCTCACACATAGTCATTTGTACACTTATCTCTGCCTTTAAAAAAACAAATGAACAGAGGCAGGATTTATGTGAACTTTTGCCTATTGCAGGGGTAATCAGCCTTTTACAATGGGATATAACTTGCTTGTGCTTGCTGTTCTGGGATGGAATCTAGAGAAGATTTCAGCACCCCAAAAATATTTCTATGCTAAAGTATTTTCTTAACTCCATTTATAATTTGGAATACGCTTAGCTAGCAAAATTTTTTTAATGTATGCAACCGAGAAAGGCTATTTTTCTTAATATAAACCTATACATTTAAGTGTTTATCAGTTGATATGGTTTGGCTGTGTCTCCATCCAAATATCCTCTCGAATCGTAACTCCCACAATTCCCACATTTTGTGGGAGGAACCTGGTAGGAGGTGATGGAATCCTGGGGCGAGTCTTTCCCGTGCTGTTCTCATGATAATAAGTAAGTCTCATGAGACGTGATAGTTTTTAAAAAGGGAGTTTCCCTATACAAGTGCTCTCACTTCATCTGCTGCCGTCCATGTAAGATACCACCTGCTCCTCCAAGCTTTCCACTGCGATTGTAGGGCCTCCCCACCCATGTGGAACAATAAGCCTATTAAACCTCTTTTTCTTCCCAGTCTCAGGCATGTCTTTATCAACAGTGCGAAAACAGACTAATATATGAGTCAATCAAAAAAATAAAATGTACTAAACATTTCAGAAAATGCCTAGAGAAATGTTTTAGCCAATAAATCGTACTGGCATAAATAGTTGTCTTTCTGTAACATGACAATGCTAGATTATCTTCTCTTATGTAACAACTAAATTACACACAAATGCTGAAGTGTCCGAAAATATAGCTCTTACAAAAAAGTTGGAAAAAGACAAACTAATAGAAAAATACGTTTAAAGAATATAAGCAGGTGATTTTACAAAAAGGAAATCTGAATGGCCCATTAACATGGAAAGATGTTTAACTTTACTAATGGTAATTGGAATGCCAATTAGACCCCACAAGAATATGCAACTTTTCATTTCTCAAACTGGAAAGCATTGTACATAGCTACAAAATCTAATGTTGGTGTGCACATGAAAGCAAATGTTTGTCACAGGCATTTAGAAAAATAAATCTTCATACTTATTTGGATACATGTTAACATACTTTTGATCCAGTAATTCTGCTTTTCAACTCGATCTTACAGAAATAACATCTGTATACAGATGCTGAAAGGTTGAATTAGCTGGACCTAACGGAGCTACCAAAAGAAAATGAGAAAACAAAACAAACTTTATTTTACAACTTCAATGTGCTTTATTGGATCTCCCTTCTCCGCAGTCACCCTTAGCATTCCTATTTATCTTGATTTTAAAAACAATCAATTATTGATAGTTAAGATCCACTTTCAGTTCAGTTTTTAACACTAATCTCACTTCTAAACATACACCCTTCTCTAAGCTTAGGGAACCTATGGTGGGGACGGTGACATAGTCTTTTATTTTCTCCATCTCTTTGTCTCTCTGCTTTAGAGTCCACCAGGAAAAGTAATTCTTTCTTTGCTATTGGTGTCCAATCAAGGCAGGCAACCAAATATATGGGTCACCTTTGCTGTCCTTTTGCCCTTCAGCATATAGTTTCATGATATCAGTAATAAACTTGCTGGTTGACCACTCATAATTCCCCTTCAGTTTCTGCCTCTAAACCCTTTAAGTCATTCAGCCCAGGAGATAAACCTCTTGGGTAGGGCCCTATGCACATCGAACTACCTCTTACAGTGATTTGCTGGTCTGGATGTCAATTATTTTTCAGGAAATCTCAAAGTTTTTAGGACTAACTTGCAAGTGGCCTGAAGGAATGACAATTTCTCCCTCACTTAACCTTTCTAAGTTTCTCTTTTATACTTATTCTGTCGCAAGACAGGCATGCTCCTGATTCACAGCAAAACCAAGGTATTAAAGGTAAACTTCAACAAAATATGTTAAAAGCTATAGTGTTGCAAAACTGTAAAATGATTTGTTTTGTTAAATAACTCCAGTGATAGCATTGAAAAGCTTTGTTCTGTAAAAATCACGAACTATCAGAAACTTCGCTTTTTTGGAATTATGTTAGTGAGACAGGAACACCCCACTGTTGCCTGAGAAGCTAAGCTGTGTGGGTACTTTCATTGGAGGGGAACCCCGCAAGTGCCGTGGCAAGAGTCTGAAGCCTCAGCCTGTTCCCATATAAATATTGATTTAGAAAAGAATTAGGAATATAAGCACATAGTTATTCCTTTATATAATCATATATAATCTTATAGTTACTTATAATCATAAAGATATATACTCAATATAACCTTTAATTTTACTAATGACTATTGGGTTATGAAGCATGGAACTGAGGGGACATTGTGAACAAAGTGACCCTAAGGCCTCTGTCACACCACATAAGGGCTGCTGGAGGGTGCCTCGGCTGTGTGGCAGCGCCAGCGCTGGGAAAGCGCCCGCTGTTTAGCCAGCTAGGGAAGGAGACGACCAAAATGTCTACTAGACATTGGATGTCTCCTTCCTGGGGGAATTAGGAGAAAACTCCACTCTTCCAAGTTCTTGTGGTAGGCTTGGCAGATGTCAGGGAAACCTGCAGACATCCGGGGCCTAACTTTCTCTATGTGATGCTGTGACTCAGTGGTCACGTTCCATGTCCGCTCTCACACTCTGCTTCTGCACCTGGTGTCTCTTTTTCTCAGAGGATAAGAATTAATCATGATAACATAATCTTAATGTCCTTGATATTTCCAACAAATATGCGAAGAGTGTTGACACATTAGGTTTTCTCCGCATCTAGGCTACTTGAAAGTCCTGGGCCCCCTATCTCCAAGACACGTGATTTACCTGACCCTGTCACTGACCACCAATAACTCACCCTGCCTTCCCTGCCCCCTGCTTTGTACTCAGTAAAAGTCAGAGCGTCCAGGAGGTCCATGCTTTGGCTGCCAGTGGACCCCTGAGCCCAAGCTCTCTTACCTCTATCTCTGTGTCTGTCTTATTTCCACAGTTTCTCATCTCCACACCAGCAGGGAGGAGCTCACAAGACCCTGTAGGGCTGGACCCTACGTACTTATGACACAGAGAAGCAGCCTCAATTTTTCACCCAGGTGCAAAGCTGCAGATAATCTTTTTCAGATACAAGATTCCACAGTCATCTTAACTTTATAGTTTCAAGGCAACAGATCCCTATACCCACTTCGTACTCCAGGCTTGATGCTAATACAGCTAGGCTGTTCTTTCAGCCTATCAGAGAATTGTTCATTTAAATTTTATTTAAATCCCACGTTACTCTTCAATGAATCAGAATGCTGGCTCTTCCTTCATGTTTTGGCAAAATCCCCCAGCAATTGTGTAGTCTTTTCTACTGCCGCGAAATCATAGACTTAACTTTGTCAGACCATAGATGCGTCACAGTCTGGTGGTCTTTGGGTAGGTTTATTAGTAACACCTGAATAACATTTCCTGTTCCCAACACTCTCAAAGATATTTAAAAAGGCATATATCATGAAAACCAGCATGGAAAATGAGTTTTATAGGGCTGGAAGCTGCCTAAGAAAGCAGAGGAAAGAAATAAAGCAGAACCTAATTTTTATCTCCTGAATCCTTTGGGTCCCTTCATTTAGTTGACTTTTTATGTTTCCCCCTTACATTCACCTTATTCTACATGGAAGCTAAACTATCTATACTTTCTTAAAGACATCCACATATTTTTATCTTTTTATACTCAGATACGCTTCATATGCCACACCCATAATGATTTTCTTGATTCTCATCTAAATGTGACCTTTTATTTGATTTTCAGTAAGCTCTTTGGCTTGTTGTGACACATATAGTTTTTCTTTTATTATAATTATTGGAAAATTGGATTTGGTTGACTTTTAGATTTCATCATTATGTCGTCATTATTTTCTCTTACCTGGAATGTTGCAATAGCCTTTTGATTAGTTTCCTTGCTTCTATTCTAGCATTTTACAGTCTATTTTCATCACAATAACCCATGTGCTTTTAAAAACATAAATTATATCACATGACTTCCCTGTTTGCAACCTTTAATTGGCTTCCCATCGCAGTTAGGATAAGACCTAAAGTCCTTCTCTTGCCATACAAAGCCTTTCTTAGTACTTCTGTAGTCTCCTGTAGTCTTCTCTATTTCGTGAGCACTCCACATTAGTCCTTCTTGCAGCAGTGGGAATAGGGGTATAGAATAAAAAATAGAAACTCTTCAAATGTCCTTTATCTCTCTAACATTCCTCTTCCAGATGCTCATATCCCTCATGTTTATTCAGTCTTCATTCAGATGTGCTTTCCTCAGAGAGGACTTTCATGCCATCTCTGGAAATATCATTTCTCCTCACCTAACCAACACTAATAACTTATCCTGCTTTTTAATTTCTTGCACAATAACAGCCTAGAAATATATACTAATGTGTATGTGTTAGAAGCGCCATGAGGTAAGGGTTTTTGTTGTGTTTGCTACTTTGTCTACCTGCCAAAAGTATACGTGGCATATTATGGGTATGCAATAAATACTTGTTGAATGAGTGAATAAACAGATGAATGGATGGATGGACGGATGGGTGGAGGAATGAATGAATATTGCCCAATCATATATTTACCTTGCTTGGGTTTATCACACTATCACACTTTCAGTTTTACATTCAGAAATGGCTAAATCACAGATTTGGGGGTCAAAATATCTGGGATTTATATACCTGCTCTGTTATGTGACCTAGGAGAAGTTACTTAATGTAACTAAGTAACTTCTCTTATAAGAAGTTACTCAATGTTCAAATATATAACATAGAGATAATAATATATATACCTCATAGGATTATGAGTATTAGATGAATTAATGTGGCACATTTAGTGCTATAGAAGTTGTTTTATTTGTTATTTTTACATTTAATTGGTGATTATTTGGCTATTGACTATTGGTGATTATTTTACATTTAATTGGTGATTATTATCTAACTTCTTCACTAGACTTTTGGGAACTATTTTAACTTTTATACATCTCTTTTATCTTCATCCCACAATTCATAATATATACTCTATAAATATTCTTGAACATTTTAATAAAAAGCTGGTTTCAGTTTTAAGATCATGCCTGCATATGTATTTGAGTGTACTGGGCCTCTTTTCATACTCTGTAGTTACCAGTCATTGTCACTAGATGGCAGGTTTGTCCCAGGTAAGACAAATGTTTAAGACCAGACACTGAAGAGTAGGCCAAAATAGGGGAAGATGTCATGGATGTGTTTTTTTAGGCTGGTAGGATGATAAGATCATAAAAAATTTACTTACAGATAAGAATTTCCTGTATTTATTCTTTTTCCTGAGGAGCTCATCTTTTGTACAGTGATGCATTTTAGTATTACTGTCATGCCATTGACCCTTTGTTACCATATTCACGTTTCTGTTTAAAAAGATCTTTTAATGTATTATTTAGCAACAAATGTTTTCTAAGTCTTTCAAAATTATACCGTTTACCTGCTGGTTCCAAAATATGTTTTGATTTTGGCTAAGACATAAGCTATCCTTTTTGAGCAAGATCTTTGTCTTTTTTCTGGATTACTGGTTATCCTACATCGATGTGAAGTAATGTCCCTTTTGGTTCTTTTAAACTCTCAATGTACCGTCTAGGAAAAAGAAACTGTTAGGCTCAATGCTGTCGTGCCTGTCTGACTTCACCTTTGTTTAGCAAAATTATCAAAAGGCTCCTGGTATAAAGGAACAAAAAAAGAGTGTTAAGGAACCTAAAAATTAGATAATCAATCTTTAAATGATCATATTTTTGAATTATTACAATTATCTTTATGAATATAAATTTTTTAGAATTGGTTAAATGTATGTATATTCTTTGGCAAGTTAAATTTACCAAAATACATTAAAATTGTGGGCATAAATAATAGTACCTTTAAGATAGTGCTAATTGTTTTTAATACATCAACATTTAGAAAGAAATTATTTTCCTACTTTTTGAAAATTAGGTATTTTGAATAAAATAGACCTAAAAATTAACTATTTTTTATTAATATGGCTAGTGGTCTATCTATTTTGTTCTTTTCAAAAAATCTGCACCTGGATTTATTGATTTTTTGAAGGGTTTTGTGTGTCTCTATTCCTTCAGTTCTGCTTTGATCTTAGTTATTTCTTGTCTTCTGCTAGGTTTTGAATTTTTTTGCTCTTGCTTCTCTAGTTAATTATGATATTAGGGTGTTGATTTTAGATCTTTCCTGTTTTTTGATGTGGGTGTTTAGTGCTATAAACTTCCCTCTTAACACTGTTTTAGCTGTGTCCAGTAGATTCTGGAATATTGTCTTTTTGTTTTCATTAGTTTCTAAAAACTTTTTTATTTCTGCCTTAATTTTGTTATTTACCCAGTATTCATTCAGGAGCAGGTTGTTCAGTTTCCATGTAACTGTGCAGTTTTGAGTGAATTCTAATTTCACTGCACCATGGTCTGAGAGACTATGATGATTTCCATTCTTTCGCATTTTCTGAGGAGTGTTTTACTTCCAATTATGTAGTCAATGTTAGAATAAGTGGTATGTGGTGCTAAGAAGAATGTATATTCTGTTGATGTGGGGTAGAGAGTTCTGTAGATGTCTATTAGGCCCATTTGGTCCAGAGGTGAGTTCAAGTCCTGAATATCCTTGCTAATTTTGTCTTATTGATCTATCTGATATTGACAGTGGGGTGTTAAAGTCTCCAGCTATTGTTGTGTGGGAGTCTAAGTCTCTTTGTAGGTCTCTAAGAACTTGTGAATCTGGGTGCTTCTGTATTGGGTGCATATATATTTAGGATAGTTAGCTCTTCTTGTTGCGTTGATCCCTTTACCACAAAGCTGCAGGCATCATGCTCCCTGACTAGGATATAGATATATAGAGAGATAGATAGATATATAGAGTAGGATATCTCTCTGCATGTATAGATAGATAGATAGATAGATAGATAGATAGATAGATAGATAGATAGATATAGATATAGATATAGATATAGATATAGATATAAAGATATATAGGCCAATGAAACAGAACAGAGGCCTCAGAAATAACACCACACATCTACAACCAACTGATCTTCGACAAACACGACAAAAACAAGCAATGGGGAAAGGATTCCCTATTTAATAAATGGTGCTGGGAAAACTGGCTAGCCATATACAGGAAACAGAAACTGGACCCCTTCCTGACACCTTTTGCTTATGAGACTATGAGGTTTTCTAAATATATAATCATGTCATCTGCAAACAGACAATTTGACTTCATATCCCTGAATAGACCAATACGCAATTTGACAGATCAACAAGGCATTCCAAAATTAACTCCAGATGGATTAAAGACTGAAACCCTAAAGCCATAAAAACCATAGAAGAAAAAATAGGCAATACCATTCAGGACGTAGGCATGGGCAAAGAATTCATGAATAAAATACAAAAAGCAATCGCAACAAAAATAAAAACTAACAAATGGGATCTAATTAAAGAGTTTCTGCACAGCAAAAGAAACTATCATCAGAGTGAATAGGCAACCTACAGAATGGGAGAAAATTTTTGTGATTTATCCATCTGACAAAGGTCTAATATCCAGAATCTACAAAGAACTTAAAGAAATTTGCAAGAAAAAAAAATACCCCATCAAAAAGTGGGTGAAGGATATGACCAGACACTTCTCAAAAGAAGACATTAATGCAGCCAACCAACATATGAAAAAAGCTCATCACCACTTGCCATTAGAGAAATGCAAATCAAAACCACAGTGAGATACCACCTCACACCAGCTAGAATGGCAATCCTTAAAAAGTCAAGAAACGACAGCTGTTGGCAAAGATGTGGTGAAATAGGAACTCTTAAACTGTTGGTGGGAGTGTAAATTAGTTCAACCATTGTGGAATACACTGGTGATTCCTCAAGGATCTAGAAATAGAAATACCATTTAACCCAGCAATCCCTTTACTGAATACCCAAAAGATTATAAATCATTCTGCTGTAAAGACATATGTACACATATGTTTACTGCAGTACTATTTACAATAGCAAAGACTTGGAATCAACCCAAATGCCCATCAATGATAGACTAGATAAAGAAAATGTGGCACTTATATACCATGCAATACTATATAGCCATAAAAAGAATGAGTTTATGTTAAAACATAGTTTATGCTAAAACTTATCTGATGGGTTGATAGGTGCAGCAAACCACCGTGGCACATGCATACCTATGTACAAACCTGCACATTCTGCACATCTATGCCAGAACTTAAAATTTAAAAAAAAGTATCTGTTATATGACCCTAATTGTTTAGAATGTCTTAAAAGAAATATTAATTACTTAATTGATGGCATTGAATTTTTTTCCAAGTGAACCCAAACATAGCTGAGATACTACCATTAGCAATGTTGGCAGGGATTCAAACATATTGATAGTCTCTCTCAATGATTCAATGTAGAAGAAAACATTCATTGATAATAATTTCCTGCATTATGGAAGACTTGTTTTCTATGAGACTTGCATTGACTTCTACTTCCTCTTTATTTTTCCTACCCCATTTTCAACTTCCCTTTCAAATATGACTCATAAATCTATTTTATATCCAACTTGAGAGGATATTTATGAGATAATCTAATATAATGAGAAGGCATTATCTAAGTACATTTTCAGCTATATTACTATGCTGCAAGTATCCGAGATTTTGTCACTGACTCACAATGATAACATAGTTTAAGTTACACATTACTGTTATCATTAATACATAGTTATGGTTGAGTCTCTATACTGATTCACAAAATGAAAACAAAATGTAACTCTGCAAGTATTGATAATCTTCCAACAATTTAGTATAATTCTTTCTACTCCTTTTTCTTCCCATATTATTCATATGTATTTGTGAAAATTGAACTCAGTATTACCATTCATATTGGTTTGTAATGGTTAGCAATGTTTAGTGAACTTCTTTGTGTTTATACATTGTTCTTTAAATCATGTTTTGTAGGATTCTGACATTGCATAGCACTGTGCATCTACCTATCTGTACCTCCTGTGACATTATGTTATTGTATCTTCTTTTGAAGATGTATTGGTTTATACATCTTCAAAAGTCATCTAAATTTCTGTTCTGTGTGATTTCAGAAGGCTTGGTCTGCAAAATGATCTTTACTTCAGATGCCACCAGGTTATCCCTAAATGCTTATATGTCCTACAAATTTGCATGGGTTGCTAATTGCCATCTTAGTTCCCTACTTTTCTTGTTTTACATTCCCCTCCTCTGCCACTTTTTGGTGGGTGTGGCAATAGTGTTTTAAATATAGATGGTCCCTTCTCTCTTTAGTTTCTGGTTATAGAGTTCACTTCTTATTTAAAAAGGAATGCCTTTGAGAAAGTTTATTTTGCTAGATGTTCAAGTCTCGATTCCAAATCCTTACTTCCCATCATGAATCTCCTTCCTTCCAAGATGACTGACAGTTGGAATTCCAAATCCTTTTGGAAAAACCTTAACTCCTATTAACATGAATGGATCTTGTTCTAGAAAGCACCACCAGGGACTGTTCAGCAGGGTATATTGACTAGGACACAGTATCATTCTACAGTGGTAAATTTCCCAATGTAGAAGAAGACCCTGTGAGGGAATTCCAGCTGAATAGTCCAGGTTGGGCACCAGCAACCTCAGTCCTGCTCCTGAAGAGTCTTTCCATTTGCTTAAGCTCAAATTTTACCTTCTCACTTTTATCTGGTATCTAGTATTTTCATTTATTCCTGTGAGTAACTGTTTGAATAAGGATAGGCAGACAAAGGAGACAGATTTCATATCTCTGCAAAATGAATACTTTTCAGAGACATTATCTTAATCTAAATTTAGCTAAGATCTATTCTTATACAAGAAGAAAGCAACATTAATGCAATTTCTCTCACAGTAAAGAAAGTATTTAAAACATTATACAAAATAGGTAACTCTTCATCTTTTTATTTGATTTATCCCAAAATAGGATCTTTAGTTTTTTTTAACCAACAGCTCATTAAATTATCTATATATTCATTAAAAAAATGAAAAAACCCCCCACAAACTTAAAGCTTTCTTCTGAGTCTGTCAAGATTTAAAAAGCTTTAACTACTTTTGGATAGCAAGTTTTAGATAATCTTAGCTAGACTGTTTGTTGCATTTAATTAAGTCAGAGAATAGCTTTGTTTTATTATTATTATTTTTTTTTGAGACCGAGTTTCGCTCTTGTTACCCAGGCTGGAGTGCAATGGCGCAATCTCGGCTCAATACAACCTCTGCCTCCCAGGTTCAAGCGATTTTCCTGCCTCAGCCTCCAGAGTAGCTGAGATTATAGGCATGAGCCACTATGCCCAGCTAATTTTGTATTTTAGTAGAGACAGGGTTTCTCTATGTTAGTCAAGCTGGTCTCAAACTCCCGACCTCAGGTGATCCCCAACCTCAGCCTCCCAAAGTGCTGGGATTACAGGCATGAGCTACTGAGCCCAGAAAGAATAGCTATTTCATAAGGACAAAAACAACAGCTTTTACTCTTCTGGATAACTTTTATGGCATACTTAACCAATAGAAGGCTAGCTTTTAGTCAATATTTGCTAAATAAAAGATTTTAGTCAGTACAGTTATTCAGTGATACCACAGTTACCTAAAATTAAACAAACTAGCAGCCTCTCTTATATAAAATAAAACCTAGCAAGGAAAAGAAATAATTGGCAAAAGTCTCTGAGCAATGCAAATAAATGTAAAAGAAAAAAGTAATAATAATGCAATAAAGCTTATCCCATATATCCAGAACTTTTCCCTACCCTACCATTTCTCAACCACAAAGTTTGAATTAGGTTACACCACCCTACTTCAGGTCTAAAATCATATTGGCTTGAAGTAATCATGATCTAGTAATGATCAGGACTGCTGATCCAATCAAAGTACACTTCAGGGTTTTTGTGGTGAAAATGCCAAGACAGATCCTCTGTTCAACACTGGACTTGAAATGACCAGTGTCTTGAAAGTAGCAAGGCATTTTGCTAAAGGAGAGAAGATGGCAAAAGATCGGGGTCTCTGAAGGGAATAGCCCTGCTCTACTGGTCTTTATCCTGGTCAAGTTTACTTTCTGTTCTGGGAACAAATTTACCCATATGATAGCCAGTGTCTTTTTTTTTTTTTCTTTTCTTCTTCTTTTTTTATATAAAAAAAGAAGAAGCAAATTCCAACTTTGTTGAGTTTCCTAACACTTGCTATCAAAGGAATCCTGATTGATTGATTTATAGGTAACTTCATTGGTTATTTATTTAAATTCATATCTTGTTTATGAGCAATTCTAAAAACTTTGTTTTGTGGATTTCAAGCAAACACTAGAAATAGAAATTTGAAGGAGAATGATGGGCAAGCCCATCATCATTAGTAAGCCATTTATTCAGTCGGTGTTTGTTAAACATATGAGGCTGGACGATTCATGAAGGTGGTGGAGCATGTCTTCCTTTTTTATGTGTTTGTCCTCATCCTTAAAAGATGTCTTGCACATTGTACCTACTCAATTAATAGCTATTGAATAAATGAGTAAAATAATTATAATTTAGTTTAAGAATTTAGCATTATAAAATATCAGGATTATTGTTTAAAATATTTGATATAATTAAAGAAAAACAGATATATGGTTAATATATAAAGCTACAGATAGGCATAAATGGGTAAGAAAAAACTCTTATTATTAGTTTGTAATCCTAAGAGATGACTTTATTCCTTCGAACCTCATCTGCAAAATGTAAATAATATAACAGTGAGCTAATGAAGTTCTTTGAGAATGTAATGAAATAATTTATGTAAAGTTCCCCATTAGGGTTCAGTGTACATTAGCTAGTATTGTTGTAATGAGTAAATCAACTTTTTCCTAATTTAATAATGCCTGGTTATTACTGTGTTGTTATAACTTTTAAATTTTTATTGAAAACTAAATCTTATAGTTAAATTTGACACCAACTTTATTCAGTCAAGTGTGGATTTACATATTCATTATTCATTAAGTAATCATATCAGATTTTCACATCAAATGTTTCAATTTAAGAATATTGCTGACAGTTTTATAGAATGCCTAACAACAACTATGTTCTTAATTTTAATTGGCTTGTCCAACTGTATTTTTTGTAGCAGATAAAATTTATTAGAAAAGAAATAGAACTATAGCTAATTAGATCTACAGTCCTTAGAATCAAGAATATTATAATAAAATAATAAGAAAAATTATTGAAAGTCTTCAACTAGATCTAATTAGAACTACAGTCATTAGAATCAAGAACATTTTAATAAAAGAAGAGTAAGACAACAAATTATTGAAAATCTTCACTTCTACTAAGTAAAAACCAAAGAGAGCCTGAGAATCATCTCATTAGGGCTTTTCCAATTAGAAAATTCTATGTAACCACAGAGTTAGTACAAAAGATAATGAAACAAAAATTAATTTGTATCTTCTTTTACCCTGTCCAAGTGTGCTTTAAATATATTCATGTAGTGCACTTTTTTCTTTCATGTTAAAAGTACCTTCCAGAAAAATAAATATTCAAGAATCAAGTACTACTTTTTTCTCATTACCTGCTATCTTAATTTCCTTTCTTTTGAGTTTTTGTATTATTATAGATATAATATATATATATATAATATATCTATGTCACTTGTTTAGAGTTACATATATAATTCTTATATATTCTTATATATATAATTCATATATATATATATACATATAACTCTTACATATTCTTCTCACCTTAAAAAAATCACTGTCACATCTACATATGAATATATGCAAACATACGTACAAGTTTAGTATCTGTTAACCGAAATGCTTGGGGCCAGAAGTGTTTCAGATTTCAGATATTTTCTGATTTGGAAATATTTGTATATACATAATGAAACCTCTTGGGGATGGGACCAAAGTTTAAACATAACATTTATTATGTTTCATATACACTTTATACATATATCCTGAGAGCAATTTTATACTATACTTTTAACAGTTTTGCGCATAAAACAAAGTTTTTTTATGCTGAGCCATCAGAAAACAAAAGGGTCACCATCTCAGTCATCCACGTTGACAATCTGTGGGTGTTTGGCATCACCATCATTCCTGTCTCTGAATTTAAATGCTACCAAAAACAATTGTTTTCTTACACTTATTTACACATACTTAATAAGAAAAAATGAAGGCATATCATTAATATAGCAAAGAAAAGAAAAAGTAATGTGTTCAGGTAACTAAGCAGCACAAGAGCATCAGCAGAACGCCTGTATCAGCTATTAAACAACAGCAACAACAAGTGGCTGCAGGCTTTTAGTCTCTACCTACAATTCTGCATTTTGATTAATAGGTTACTCTATACTGTATTTTTTTTGAATCCATGAGATTTTCTCATTTATTCCTTGTAACATGAATTAATATATAACTACATTAACATGCAAATCTTTTTTTGTATTGCATCTTAGGTTTTGGGGTACATGTGAAGAACATGCAAGATTGTTGCATAGGTACTCATATGGCAGTGTGATTTGCTGCCTTCCTCCCCATCACTTACATCTGGCATTTCTTCCCATGTATACTGTATTTTTTTTTTTTTAAGGAGAGAAGAAGTATTAGAGGCAGATGAGAGACCGAGAAGTAAGTTTTTTTGGGATGAGAGCTTTTTCTTCAGACACATATGCTTCATTAACAATGATTTTTGCTTTAGAAGTCCCTTTTTTATTTTATTTTATTATTTTTTATTGCATTTTAGTTTTTGGGGTACATGTGAAGAACATGCAAGATTGTTGCCTAGGTACACACATGGCAGTGTGATTTGCTGCCTTCCTCCCCCTCACCTATATCAGGCATTTCTCCCAATGCCATTTCCCCCCAACTCCCCACCCCCCACTGTCCTTCCCATTTCCCCCCAACAGACCCCAGTGTGTAGTGCTCCCCTCCCTGTGTCCATGTGTTCCCATTGTTCAACACCTGCCTATGAGTGAGAACATGCGGTGTTTGATTTTCTGCTCCTGTGTCAGTTTGCTGAGAATTATGGCTTCCAGGTTCATCCATGTCCCTACAAAGGACATGAACTCATCGTTTTTGATGGCTGCGTAATATTCCATGGTGTATATGTGCCACATTTTCCCTGTCCAGTCTATCATCGATGGGCATTTGGGTTGGTTCCAGGTCTTTGCTATTGTAAACAGTGCTGCAGTGAATATTCGGGTGCATGTGTCCTTATGGTAGAATGATTTATAATCCTTTGGATATATACCCAGTAATGGGATTGCTGAGTCAAATGGATTTTCTATTTCTAGGTCCTTGAGGAATTGCCACACTGTCTTCCACAATGATTGAACTAATTTACACCCTACCAACAGTGTAAAAGTGTTCCTATTTCTCCACATCCTCTCCAGCATCTGTTGTCTCCAGATTTTTTAATGATCGCCATTCTAACTGACGTGAGATGGTAAACTGACATCATTTCTTGTTCTGTTCCTTCAGCAAGCCCATACACATTTTCATCATGGTGTCTGTAGGCACTTTTACTGTAGTGTTTACAAATATCTTCATTGTCACTATTAACATGATAACCTTGATTCAGAATCATTTTGGCTACTTCAGCATCAGTCAATCAATAAACAATTGGAGCCACATTATCAGTATTCAAAATATCTTCAATATTCACTTCTTCCAGCTTCCTGTCAGACTCTGAAGCTATATTTTTTGCATATGTAAGGAGTTAGATATTCTTTTTCACTTGACATAGAAATACTTCAAAGTCACCACCTCATTCATGGTCATCATTGAACATACTTACAGGCCAGAGATTGTGCCAAGCATGCACAACTGTATCTTTAGTTACTATTTTTTAAAACATTGGCAATAGAATGTAAGACATCCTTCATGCTAAAACCTATGGAAAACCTTTCCAACCCTCTGTTCACTGCTGCTAGCATGCTGCTCAAGAAAGGGCTTTTGCATTTACTCTTCACTGATTACATAGAGCCTGGTCTCATGGCTGAATTAATGAAGTCACATTTGAGAGAAAATGTATGACCTGAACATTATTTTTGATGAAAACTTTAGCTGGAAAGTGAGCATAATTGTCAAGGACAGCAAAATTGTGGAGTTGCCATTTGGTCCAGCATTCCTGCAGTGAGCATGAGCCACTATTACAAAATGTTTGTGAAACCAGTCAGAAGACCTATCTCTGTTGATCTGTGCATTTTGTTAGCATAATAATGGACTGGTAAGAAATTCACTCCCTGAAAACAGTGAGGACAAAGCTTCTGTCTATCACAGCAAGTCTACTTTTTATACATATCTGCTGCATTTTCAGATCCCAGAGGTTATTCTGTCCTTGGCAGCCTTATTTCCTGTAGGGGCTTCATCAGCTGTAGCCAGTATCTTTCTGGGGCAATAATGTTAAAACAGGGATGTTTCATGAGTATTTTAGACATGTTCTGGCATTACATTTTCATCAGCAGTGACCTTGCCAAACTTGTCAATGAATTAAATTTATTTGCTGTTTTGTGATAAACAGATACATTAGAAATCTTTGAAAATGTAATGTCATGTCTTTTCTTAAATGTATGCAACCAGCCTGTTGAATATTCACAGTTCTCCTCAATTTTCAGGTAATTATAATGAATTTTTGCTTGTTTCTTGATCAGCATACTATTAAGTGGCCTGTGTTTACTGTGACACTGATAGATGCACTGTTTTGATACACAACTGAAATCATTTTTATGCAGTGCTTCTCTATTTTTCATTAACTGCTGTTCACTACTTTCAGCCCGTAACTTCAACCATTTATTGTTTTATCTCTTCAGGTCACATATAATTGTCCTTCTAATACCATACTTTTCTGTAAGATGATTCACACTTACACTGCTGCCTGATTTCTCTAACAGCTTGACTTTCTGTGCTATAGAGAAATATAATACTTCCTCTTTTTTTTTTTTATCACTGCTACCAATGTGGGTATCTGCAGGCCTTTTTGACATTTTAATAGTATTTTCACTTAGCAGAGAATTTAAAAAAAATTAAAAAATGATCAAGGTGAATAATGCTTATTATTGTAATTATTATTAATGTAATTATTTACTGTGATCTTTTTTATTTATTTTTTAATTCTTGGCCCAACATGGAGCATTATGGGAACTTGCTGTTGGCTCCTCCCATCTTACTCCTTTTTGTGGGCATGCATGCGTAAGGAAATCTGGCATGCACAGAAAAGATATGGCTGAAGGGAGTTGGGAAGGTCTTCATTCCCTTAAGGATGCTGAATAAACTTTGTGTTGTGTGCCTGTGTTTTGACTATAACATGTCACATGAGGTCAAGTGTGAAATTTTTTACTTGTGGCCTCATGTCAGTGCTCAAAAATTTTGATTTGTTGACCATTTGGGGTTTTGAATTTTTGAATTAGGGATGTTCAACTTGTGTATACATGACACGCACATACACATATATGTATATACGTATGCATATATAATAGAATATAAATAGATAAATAGATCAATATTTACAGAAAATTCAGTTTTTGGTGATTTTTTTCCCTTGTAGGATAGATTGAATTATTTGCTTTAATCCATCTCTGTAATCATTTGCCATGTAACCTTTCAATTCCATCCATCCACACACAAAAATACTCTTCCTTCATTACCCTTTGTTGTTCAGCTCAATCATGTGATTTGCCTTAGCCAGTACAGTTTTAGAACATAAGACACATGTGTTTTTGTGAATTCAGCCTTGCCCTCTAGCTCTTTGCCATCACCATGAGAAGAATATACCTGGGCAACTACTGGCTCCAGAAAAAGAATGAGAAACATGTGAAGCAGAGCCACCCCTGAAAAATTACAGACATTTTTAAATACCTCTTTCAGAAAATCTTCAAGATAGTCTTTCTTTTTTTCTAGGCTGGAAAAGATGCCTTTTCTCATGTCTTTTTTTTTTTTTTTTTTTTTTTTGAGACGGAGTTTCGCTCTTGTTACCCAGGCTGGAATGCAATGGCGCGATCTTGGCTCACCGCAACCTCCGCCTCCTGGGTTCAGGCAATTCTCCTGCCTCAGCCTCCTGAGTAGCTGGGATTACAGGCACGTGCCACCATGCCCAGCTAATTTTTTGTATTTTTAGTAGAGATGGGGTTTCACCATGTTGACCAGGATAGTCTCGATCTCTTGACCTCGTGATCCACCCGTCTTGGCCTCCCAAAGTGCTGGGATTACAGGCTTGAGCCACCACGCCCAGCCTCTCATGTCTTTGTAATTGTTTTCTCCATAGCTTTATCACGAAGTTTACCACAATATGCTAAGATTGTTTTTACTTTGTTGTAATTTTTCACCAGACTGACTTTCAATAGTGCTGGAGATATCTGAAAATTTTTGGAAAAAACATTTGTGCCTCGATACCATAGTAGCTAAATAAGTATCAAATAAATTTCAAATAAATTAGTTAATTTACAGGACTAAGTCTAATATGCAAGGTGAAATTACATTCACTTTGAAATGATTCAATAAGATCTTATAGTTAGTTGACTGGTCCCAGCTTTTACTTCCTCATAATAGTAACATATGTCTGCATATGTCTATATACCTTTGTCATGCATCAAGATAGAGGAGGTATTTCAGCTCTTAATTCTGGACCTGAACATATGCCTTGTGATGGCCTATGGACCATTATCAGCCATGATGCAAGTAAAAGCCTGAAATATAATGCAGCATTTGAGCCTACCCTTGGGCTTGTCAGCACTGTCATGGGCAAAACATATCCTGGGTAGCCCATTAGTTTCACTGGTCCAAGAAAAACAGACCATGAGAATTTGGATCTGACCTATAATTTGGAGCCAAGCTCAGCCTAACTCAGTCAACCTCTAGTAAGCACACAGATTTATGAGCAAGAATCAATGGTTGTTTTTTGCCTCTCTGTTGTAGGGTGGTTTGTTACAAGAACGATTGTGGCAAAAACTGATACCTAGCTATGAAGAGATTTTTTTTTTTTTTCGTGTAACTAATGAATAAACCACAGAGTTTATTTTGTATCCAAAGAGAAATTTTCTAATGATTGCAAATTGTCATAATCAAAATGAATCCAGAATGTCTTATTCACAGTTAAATTAAATCACCATATTAACAGAGGGATGGCTATAATTTTAATTAACTTTAACTTATAAATAATGTTAATTACTTCTTCCTCTAAATATGTATATATGTGTACATGCACACATACATATGCATACATGTATATATTTACATAATTATTAAACTAAAGTTTAGATATGTGGTCAATACTGCTGCATATGTATGTCCCATCTTCTCTTTTCTCCATTTTTCACATAGTACCCCACAAGGGCCATCTGGACTAAGGAAGAGGATTCTCAGTCTCCTTTCGAGCTAAGTGAACTTGTGTACTGGACAACAGGATGTCAGAAGACATAATCTCTGCCACTTGTGTGCAATACCATAAAGGAAAGGAAAATGCTGCTTCTACCTCTTTTGCCCTTTTACTATTAGCTAGAATTTGGATAGGTGGTAGTAAACCATTTAAGAATTGAGATGAGCAAAACACTAGAAAAAAGAAGGCTGACTGATTACTTTGTATAGCACAGCTACTATATTAGCTTGAGTCTTTAACTCATGTGAGAATAAACGTCTGTCTTGTTTAAGCCATTGCTAATACTCTATGTAAATTACATGTCATAAAAAATGAGATAGATATCCTATTCATTTTAATTACTTCAATTAAGTGACCTAATTTTTTAATTAAATATTTTTAAAAATTATAAAATTAATGTATATGTGTCCATTGAGTAAAAAATAGAAATTTTACTGTCTGCATTCTCCTGTCTAGGAATTGCCGTGAGTTTGGTACTGTTATTGCCTTTGCCAGACTAGGCTAGTTGTCCTTACCATACTCCCAACTGTATAAAGTATTAGATGTCAAAAATATGTCACCAAATCCAGTGATGGCAAGCAATTCAAAGGTTCTTCACTCTCGGGCATAGGCAAAGTGATTTGGGGACCACACATGAGTAGAAGGGAGAGGAGGAGAGGAAAGGAGAGAAGAGAGGAGGAGAGAAGACAGGAGAAATGTATGATAAAATACTGCCTGCTGTATTTTGAAGGCTGAAGGTGAACTAATATTGTGTGTCTTTCCCCCGTAGGAGTGGACACTGGAGATTGAAGCTCAGATCGGTGGCAGGCAGGGTGGCACGGCTTGCACATGATTTATCTATCTGGCATTGCAGAAGTGATTGAGACAGAGATGGGTACCCGACAGTTCTTTTGTTTCTTCCTGGTAGTGATTTATTTCACTCAGCTCTTTCTCACAGGTGGGTATAATTCTAGTTCAATTTTTGAAGTTGCACTAAAACTGATTACATTTAAGGAGGGTTGTAGAGCCTTGGCCAAGTAGCCTAGATATATGATCAAACCTTATTCTGGATGTTTTTGTGAGAGTATTTCTACGTAATAGCAACATTTAAAATCTGTGGATTTTGAGTAAAGCAGGTTGCCCTTTTTAATGTACATGGGTCTCAGTCAATCAGTTGAAGGCCTGAACAGAACACTGACCTACAAAACACACACACTACATACACACATACACACACTCACACACACACGTGCACACACACACGTGAGCACACGCGCGCGTGCGCGCGCGCGCACACACACACACACACACAATTGGTTCTGCTTCTCTGGAGAACCCTGATATATAGGAGACATAACCAAAATAGTTACAAAATATGAAGCATGTTCATATGCATTTTCTAGAAGAAACTTATATTCCACATAAAAGTAAATGATGACGGTGATGAAAATGATAATTGCTACTAGCTACTTAGATTATATTATAATTCACTTTAAAACCTCACGGTGTTATATTATTATTAACATAGTACCTACCATCTACCCTGGCTCTTATGCGTTATTTATTAATTTATCACACAAAGCTATTGTGTATAGTGAACTAGTTGAACCACAAATAAAATAATTTACCATGACAGGTAAACAGGAATGTTTACCCAGTAACTTTTACCTTCAGTTTTGTATGCAACCAGCAAAAAATGTTGTCTTGTATTAATGAATAGATTCTTCACTGCTAGCCAAAGCACCTGCCAAAAACACCTTTAAAATGTTTCTTTTATGGAACTCAAAAAATTTAGTGTTCAAAGTGTTAATTCAAAGTATTAAGGGAACAAGCACATACCTTGTGTTAACCAGTATTTATATGAAGTGGGAATTCAAATTACTGAGGCTTAATTGTGTGAAGGTAGCTGGGCCATATAAATAACTTTGGGGTAAGGTGTTTGGATAAGGCACTACTCAAGTAAAGACCTTCTTTCTTTCTTTCTTTCTTTTTAACTTAATGAAGTATCTTTTTAAGTTTCCATTTAGCAAGAGGCTTTCTAAAAGGGTATGGATGCTTTTCTAATATACCATAGATAACAGGAAATGACAATAACAATGATATTAGATACTTATAGACGTGTGGGTCAAAAATGAATATTCTCCAAGTTTTAGATGGAAGCTTACTCAAGGTGGGATACTCCATGAAAATCTTTTCCCAAATATTTGGGCCTTCCATACTGATACCCATCCTTACTGCCTGTCTCACAGGAAACATGACTTAGGTAAATACCTTTCTTACACTTTAAATCCCATTCACTCCCATTTCATCAAGGATATTGTTTCACAAATTTCCATTTCTTTTTTCATGGCTTCCTTTTCTCGCTCTTTGCTATCTCCTTCACTTCAGAAAATAAATTAATGTATTCAACTTTTCCTGTCTTGCAAACATCTCCCTTAGATCTGTGTACTCCAGCTACACTCACGTCTTCACCTCCCAGCCACGCTTTTTGTCAGGGCTATACATGTTTGCTCTCTCCAACATTTTATTTAGTCAGAAATATTTCTAAGTCCAGCCTTAGGGATTGGTTTTTGTATGCATTATATAATTTAATTCTTAAGTGTCTGACAAAATACATGTAGATATTTTCTACTCCTAATTTATAGACATGGAAACTGAGACTGAGAGAGGCTGAAGGACTTGCTGAAGGCAACTGAAATCCAAAGCCTGTCCAGTAGAATGTGGATATTGTCATTCTTGCCTAAAATGTTCAACTGGTGATCATTGATTGGGTACCTATTCTGTTACGATGTATCAGGCACTGTCAAACTTTTTACTCACTTTTTTTTAGTCTTTATGACATCCCTACAAAATGTACTCTCAACTCTATAATTCTCTCAAATTCAAAATGAAGTGTTTTCATTTTTAAAGTTGTGAATAAAGTGATCACTTCTTTTTTCTTTGCATTTATTCCCTGTACTATTTGTTATTTCTGAGCATTCTTTTTGGAGGAAAATGTCTTCATGGCTTACATATATTTGTAACAGAAACATTTGAAAAATATTTATATAAAGGAATATAAAAATCAACAATCATCCTACTATTTAGATGATTATCATTATCGTTTTACTGTATATATGTTCATTTTTTTCTCAATACAGTTGAATCTATACATAATATGAAAAATATTACAAACTATTACTGTTGCAGGACCAGTAATAAAATAAAATAAATACTCTATAATGTCGGTTTCATAGTTTTGTACTTACCTTGAACATTGTTTACAATGGACACAGGAAGGAGAACGTCATATACTGTGGTCTGTTGAGGAGTGAGGGGCTAGGGGAGGGATAGCAGGGGGTGGGAGATTCGGAAGGGATAACATTAGGAGAAATACGTAATGTAGGTGACGAGGGGATGGAGGCAGCAAACCACCATGGCATGTGTATACTTGTGTAACAATCCTGCAAGATCTGCACATGTACCCCAGAACTTAAATAATAATAAAAAAAGAGAAATAATTATATAAAGGAGAATATAAAAATCAACAATCATCCTACGATTCAGATGATTACCATTACTCTTTTACTGTATATATTTTTAATTTTTGTTTTCTGGTACACATTTACACTATATTGTGTGTATGTGTGTAATATATATGTAGTGTATGTGTGTAGTATATATGTAGTATGTGTGTATATGTGTGATATACATGGTATATATAGTCTGTGGGTGTGTGTAATATACACACTATATGGTGTGTGTAATATACACACTATATATATAGTGTGTGTATGTGTGTGTGTGTGTGTGTGTATATATATATATATATATATATATATGTAATATCTTTTTTCCTCATCCATTGCCAGGTACATGGTTGAGATGTTTAGGCATATTAATAAGAGAAAAGCATACACATTTATTTTTAATATAAGTTTTACATGATATGGGAGGCATTAGAAATGAGCCAAATAAACAAGAAAAATCTGTATATTTTATAATCAGTCCTGGAGAAGAACACGGGAGACATTAGAAATGAAGAGCCAAATAAATAAGAAAAATCTGTATATTTTATGGTCAGTCCTGTATAATCTAGCAAAAAACTGGGGAAACAGCAAGACATGTCTGTTCAGATTCTTCTTGGCATCTCTGTCTTCAGATATGAGAATTTGCTTTCCTCCAAGTATAGGGAGGATCCTTTTGAAATGAGGGCCCTTTGACTCACTTCAGAGGAAGGTCAGGTGGGTTTTTCAGCCTGCTGCAGAGGAGCAGAGCAGGAGAAGGTGGGCAAGTTACCCTCTTGCTTCTGCTGTTCCCTCAAATACCAAGGTGCTATATGAGGTAGCATATTCTAAACTCCATCATAAATATATGGTAGTTTTACAGAATGGCTCTGTCATTAGGTATTTAACCAGTAGCTCTATTACTGGACGTGTAGTTTGTTTTTGAAAGTTTACTTGGCTGTTTTTAAAAATGCTATGGTTTTCCTTAGGATAATTTGCCAAAAGTGTAATTTTAAGTCAAATGTTATACATATTTTTATAAGGTTTTAGTTTCACGGGTACATGTGCACGTTTGTGTGTCACAGGGGTTTGCTATATGGATTGTTTTATCGAACAGTTAATAAGAGTAGTACCTGAAAGGTAGTTTATTGATCCTCTCCCTCCTCCCACCCTCCACTCACAAGTAGGCCCCAGTATCTGTTGTTCCCTTCTTTGTGCTCAATGTTTAGCTCCCACCTATAAATGAGAACATAGGAGATTTGATTTTCTGTTCCTGCCTTAGTTAACTTAGGATAATGGCCTCCAACTTCATCCATGTTGCTGCAAAGGAAATGGTATCATTTCTTTTGATGGCTGCATAATATTCCGTGGGGTATACGTACCACATTTTCTTTATCCAGTCTACATTGATGGGCATTTAGGTTGATTCCATATCTTTGCTGTTATGAATATAACCAGCCTTTCGTAAAGATACATGAATGTATATGTGATAGACATATGCATTCATGTGTCTTTACGAAAGGCTGGTTATATCCCTTTCCGTGTGTACTCAGTAATTGGATTGCTGGGTTGAATGGTAATTCTGTTTTGAGTTCTTTGAGATATTGCCACACTGATTTCCAGAATAGCTGAACTAAATTATATTCCCAACAGCAATGTGTAAGAGTTCCCTTTTCGGCTGGGCACAGTGGCTCACGCCTGTAATCCCAGCACTTTGGGAGGCCAAGGCGGGTGGATCATGAGGTCAAGAGATCGAGACTATCCTGGTCAACATGGTGAAACCCTGTCTCTACTAAAAATACAAAACATTAGCTGGGCATGGTGGCACGTGCCTGTAATCCCAGCTACTCAGGAGGCTGAGGCAGGAGAATTGCCTGAACTCAGGAGGCAGAGGTTGCGGTGAGCCGAGATCGCGCCATTGCATTCCAGCCTGGGTAACAAGAGCGAAACTCCGTCTAAAAAAAAAAAAAAAAAAAAAAAAAAAAGCAATACTGATTCTTTGTATCTATGAGCATGGAATATTTTTCCACTTGTTTGTGTCATTTCTGATTTCTTTGAGCAGTGGTTTGTAATTTAGATATCTTTCACCTCTCTGGTTGCTGTACTCTTACGTATTCTGTTCTTTTTGTGGCTATTGTGAATGAGATTGCATTCTTGATTTGGATGTTATTGGTGTGTAAGAAAGTTACTGGCTTTTGTACATTGATTTTGTATCCTCAAACTTTGTTGAATTTGTTTATCATATCTAGGAGCTTTTGGGCAGAGGTCTTAATATGGGATCATACCAAATTCTCATAGAATCATATGTTCTGCAAACAGAGATTGTTTAACTTATTCTGGTCCTGTTTGGATTCCTTTTGTTTTTTTCTTTTGCCTGATTGCTCTGGCTAGGACTTCCAGTATTAGGTTGAATAGGAGTCGTGGGAGTGGACATCTTTGTCTTGTTCCAGTTCTCAACGGGAATGCTTCCTGCTTTTGCCCATTCAGTATGATGTTGGTTGTATATTTGCCATAGATGACTCATTACTTTATGTTCCTTCAGTGCTTAGTTTGTTGAGGATTTTTAACATGAAGAGATGTTGACATTTATTGAAAGCCTTTTCTGCATCTATTGAGATGATCATCTGGGCTTTCTTTTTTTTAAGTTCTGTTTATGTGATGAATCACATTTATTAATTTACTTATGTTGAATCAACTTTGCCTCTCAGAGACAAAGCCTGAATCTCATTCCTTATGGTTGTAAGACTGAAGTCTTTATTCCTATGCTTGCTGTCGTCTGGTGGTTATCCTTAGCTCCTAGGGGGATTTTTCTTCTCCAGTGATTGCACATGGACACCTACAGCACAGAGCCAGCTTCTGTGTGTGGAATCCTTTGGAACCTCTCTGACTTCCCCTTCTGCAAATCACTCTGACTCATTCTTCTACCTTTAAGTGAAACTTCACCTAGTTTTATAAAAGAGAACACATTGATATCAGGACTCAAAATAGAAATCAAGGCTTCTACTTTGCTGGCTGGTATCCTAATTCCTTGTTTTTATATGAAGGGGTATATATATTAAGGTGCTATAATATATTTTTTCTGTCAAATTATTTTGGTTTTAAGGTACCAAAACCTATGTAAACTATGCCAACTGAAAAAGAGTTGCTTATTACGTAGCCACAGATATCTCAGTATTCCAAAGATTGGGAATGAGTAATGTTGGTTTTCGTGGGGACTGAATTTGGGATGTCAAGAACTGAAACCACTCTCTATTATTCCTAGGAGCTCTGTGGACTCAAGTGTTTTTTCTAGCTTTCTAACTTCTGCTTAGCTAACCCATTTTTCTCTCTTGTCACACCATCTTTTTACTCATTTATATGACACTCATTGGAACCACCAGTAACAAATTGTGACTGCTCAGCATGTATTCTTGTTAGTAATTAATTAAAATCTCTTTGTCTCAGCTCAATTCTTGAAAGACTCAGATTTACCACTAGAGTGCCAGTAGTACATCTGGCTTTGGGCCGGATGATTTTCCATAGTTAGACACAAGGAGGCAGGTGACAAGGTCATAAAGCCTGCCCTTTTAGGATCTATGGTTACAGCAGATTCTAGAAATTAATGTTTAGGAGAAGAAATGACAGACATATCTAGTATACTTGTTAAAAATAAAAAGAAAGAAGAGTTTAAAGGAGTATTTGCATAATATAAACTTTCAATTATATATTAATGATTAACATGCTCTATTTCTCTCTAGTCTTTGTATGCATTTTTTAGTTATGTGTGTATACACACATATGTGTATATACACTTTTTTTAAGTTCTATATAAAGAATAAAGATTTCCTAGATCTTAAGTGTTCTCACCAAAAAAAGAGAAAATGATAACTATGTGAGGTGATAAAAGTGTTAATTAACTTAATTGCAATAATTTCACAATGTATACATATGTATGTATATATATAGAGAGAGAGAGGTAATGTATAATATTTCAACTTGGTTGAGATAATAATTTCACAATGTATGTTATATATATAGAAATCCTTATATATATATATATTATATATATAAAAAACATCATTTGATACATATATATCAAAACATCAAGCTGTACCTGTTAAATATATAGCATATTTATTAGTCAATTAAATCTCAATAAAGCTGAAAAGAAGATTATGAATGACTATATCATATTAAATGATTTGGCTCTATAATTAACTTAGCCATACCTCTACTATTGCATATTTGATCTGTTTTCAATGATATAAATATTGATATGGTGAACTTCTTTGTTAATAAAATTTTTGCTGTATTTTAGATTTTACTTTTTTTGGAGGAGATTTTACCTTTTTTTCAGATTCCCAGAAGTATATATTAAATAAGCACAGTATGACTTGTAAAGTTTTTGAATTTTGCCAAGTTATTCCAAATTTCTGGAAGAATTGTATCATTTTACAACTTTACTTCTGTTAACCATTTTTACTTGTGCTTTAGTGATGAACCAACAAAAAATAATAGTCCTGAGAATGTGAACCTTGTTGAAATTTAATTCCGACTCCAGGAAGAGAAATCTAGTTTTGTACTTTCATTTTAACTAGATCTCTGTTCCATGGAATAGAAGCAGTTCATGAAAATTACTAGCCCTTTTTGTGAAAGATCTAAAGATCAGATGGTTGTAGATGTGTGGCATAACTTCTGAGGCCTCTGTTCTGTTCCATATCTCTGTTTTAGTACCAGTATTGTGCTGTTTTGATTATTGTAGCCTTGTAGAACAGTTTGAAGTCAGGTAGCGTGTCCTTTGCCTGACATTGATGAAGCTGGAAACCATCATTCTCAGCAAACTGACCCAAAAACAGAACACCAAACACTGCATGTTCTCACTGTAAGTGGGTGTTGAATAATGAGAACACATGGACACAGGAAGAAGAACATTACACACTGGGGCCTGTAAGGCGCTTAGTGGGGTAGGGGAAGGGTACCAGGGGATTGGGGGATTGGAAATGGATAACATTAGGACAAATACCTAATGTCAATGACAGGGGAATGGATGCTGCAAACCACCATGGCACGTGTATAGCTATGTAACAAACCTGCACAATCTGCACATGTACCCCAGAACTTAAAGTATAATTAAAAAAAAAAAAAAGAAAGATCTAATTAACCAAGATCTATTAAACAAATCTTTTGTTTGGATCAATCGTCTTTACTTCACCACCTTAATATAGGCTAAATGTAACCAGATGAGTCCTTTCAGACTGGCAGGCCTGTAGATATCCTCTTGGGCTTTTATGGCAGAAAACTATGACCTTCACACTTTTTGTACTAATATAGTGTTGTGTTATCTAGGATAAAATAATTACCTCATCAATGACTGGCACCATACTCTCTGCATCCTGATGTCTCATTATCTTAAAGTCTATGATTGGTGATCTCAGTGGGAACTCCTTAGAAGGAAAAGCATTAGCATAAAGATTGAGAGCTTGGCTCTGATGTCAGTCAGACATGGCTTCAAATTACAGATCTGTTTCTGTTACACATAGCCTGAGTGACCTACAGTAAGTTATGCAACTTTTTTTTTTCTCATCTGTAAAATAGGGGTAATACTGGAAATCATTTCATGTTGTTGTTGAAAGAAGTAAATGCATGTCAGCAACTTGAGCCATAGTAAGCACTCAAATTTTAGTTAATACTATTGATTTATAGAGATAAGAGATGTTAGCCATTGATTATTTCTGCCCTATGTGCTTTTTCTTATTTTTACTTTATCTAAACCTTGATTCCTTGAAGCGAATCAAAAATCCATGTTTCACTTCAGCCTTATTTTCTCCATATGTGCTTTTAGATTTTATTGAATTAGTAACTTAAATGATAACATTTCCCCTACATGATCCAAAGTGTAAAGTGGAAGCCCATCCAATATTATGAAAACTGATTTTTAAGATCACATTATTAGTTATAATAAAAAATAAACAATAGCAGTAATACTGAGTTTACTCTATGTTGCTTACTTAGTAGCACATCTATGTAAATACCAATGAGGATATAGCACAAAATTTAGTAAAACAAAGCCGCTATGTGTGTGTTTACTCAATTAAAATCAATTAGTGGATTTTATAAGTGAATGCTAAGAAAGGAAAATTAGCCCTTGACATCTGGGAGCTGACCCGGTACGATCAACCAGGCTTTGGTGTTTCTAGGAACTGGCCCAACATTCATAGCTAAGCCTTAGTGTTCTGTTAAGCACAGAACAATTTTACAGAACACAAGTATCAGACAAGGCCACTCTGTGACCATTGTGGAGTAAAACAAAAAGAAGTCCACATTGCAATCATGTCTAAACATAAAACACGAACAATGTAGAGCAAGGTAGCAAACAAACCCTTCCCTCTTCTAGCTATAGGAGTGACTGTTGCTTCTTTACCATTTATAGCCATAACCTCACTTCAGTCTGCTTTTTCTATAGAGCAGATTTTGTGAGATACCTAATCATAAAATTGACCCTGCCTTCTGTCAGAACGCAATCCAGGGCATCCCTGCTTGACCCTCCTCCAAATCACCTAAGCAAAGTTTTTACTAACACCCCCTTACTCCAAAGTTTTATAATTCTCCATATTATGCCTTCTTTCTCACTGCAACAAGTAATAAATCTAACTTGTTCAACTAAATGTGTTTCTGGTGGTCTTTGGATGAAGACCATTGATCACACATAAGAGTTCTCAACCTACTCAGATTTTCTTTACCTTTGTTCAACATCAGTTATTTTCCATTTATCAATAGTGAGGGTACTTTTAAAATGTCATAGCTGGTCCTTTAAAATTAAACTTTCAAAAATTATGTACAGTTTTTACAACTTAAAATAATTCAGCTCTGTATATATTTTTTTGTTTTAGTGATTGCCATACATATTACATTCTATTTAATATCCTTCGCTTATTGTGTTTACCAAAGAAATGCTCTTGGTTACTATTTAATTTACTTAAGATAAGTTCATTTAGGAGATCATTAGAGACACATTCTGAATTAGAATGCAACATTTAGTGGCATGCTGAGACGGTTAATGGCTTGTGATTTCAGAGTACAATGTGTAAACTTTATAATGCTGTATTTTTTAGCAGGACAGAGTGAGATATAGTTATACTAATTTCCATATCAAACTGCTGCCTACAAGAACTGTTTAAACACCAGTTTCAAGGACAGTAATATTTAACAAGATAAACATTTAAGTAAATGGAGCTTTTTAGTACTTTGCTATCAATTGCAAATTCACTTTAATAGGGAAACTTTCTCATAAATTCATTTTTCACTTTCTCAAATTCCTTTTTTTAATCTAGCTTAATTACACTAGTTTTGGCTTTTTTTCTAAATTGTTATATCAAAATGTCAGAGAGCCAAAAGAAATAATACTCCTATTGTATGTGTTCTAAACAAAATGCTTAATCTATCAAATATCAATTTATGTTTATCTTCTACTTTGTCATAAAGTTTATATGTAACATCAATATGATATAATCATTTTATGTTTGGGTAATTAATAGTCTCGATAGACAATAATATAACAATATGGCCAATGGAACTATGGCTATTTCATAGAAAGTTAAATTTACATTTCTGTCAATTAGATCTTTTTAATTGACTATTATGAATCAGCAATACCATGGGAAGCAAAAGAAATAGGGAAATTCTCTTTTTATTTAAAATGCTTTTAATAAGACATAGTTATCCTAAGTTAACTGGAATTTGAATGTGGGAAAATAATTGAAAATAGTAATTGTGAATACCAATTAAGCACTTACTATTAGTAAGGGATTGTTAAAGTTCTCCATATGTATTAATTCATTTAATGATCACAAAAATTCTCTGAGGAAAAGAGATATAACTGCTAAGTGCCAGCCTAAACCATAGCCTCCTCTTCCTTCTGAGCTGACAGACATTCCTCATTTTCACTGAAGCTAGAAGTGGTCATATGACTAAGTTCTAGCCAGTGGAATATGAAAGTGGTCTGTGCTCCTTGCAGATCTGGCCCATAAAACCCTCCTACAAGTGATCCTCCATGCTCCTTTTGCTCTTATGGTTGACAGAAATGAAGACGTTTCCTAAGATGTCCTTGGAAGGCCTAGGTTAGAAATGAAACACCACTGTGTTCGGTCATTGAAACTGAATTGCTCTTATAAAGTCAAACCTAATTGTAACTGATATGATTATAACACAACATATATTAAAAGATCTTTTAATTGTTAAAGTAATACAGTGCTCTTAAAATCACATCTCATCATATTTTGCACCATATAATTTTGCTTTTCATCTTCTTGGATTTTCTTGCTATAGACATTTATAACTATATACTTTAATATTTTTCACAACTTAGAACAGAATACTGTGTAATACATATATTTATCAATAAATACATGAACAGGGATTTACTACATATATTCCCTCTAATTTCTAAAGTACCTTGAAATACCTAAAATACTTTAAATACTAAAAGACTCTAATTTCTAAAAATAGAGTCTAAAATACTTGGAAGAGATAAATACAAAGAGCTAAAAAATACTTGGAAGAGATAAATACAAAGGTAAAATTAAATATCCATTTAAAAAAAAAGTACTTAAAAATGTAATTATAGACCAAATTCTTGTGGAATGTTTGTTCCCTAGTATTTAAGAACAGAGAATGACTTAGTTTGTTAGTTAAAGGTTTAAATTTGACATTTTAGTTTTAATCAGAGTATTCCTTTTGTTCTTTAATCTCTAGCGTTTATTATCTGTAAATTGTGTAGCTACGTTGAAACATTATACTGCCTTTTCTTCTGTGTGCTGTGCTAAGACAACAAATAGTATTAAAATATCGACATATTCAGAAAACAAATAGTATTAAAAGATAACTTTAACAATTGGAGCAAACAGTATAAATTTGAAAAAGATTTTACAAGGATACATGTCTTAATGGTCACTCTTCAAAAAATTATCATAAATTGTTTTTATGTTGGAGATGCAAAGATCCAATTGAATTTCAATTCTAAACTTTGTGTAAGCCTTTTCAGCAGATTTTACAGGGAAGAGCAAAATACTGATGACTAAATGATCCAAGTTTTTGAAATTTGCAATATGATCTTGAACCTCTAATGTAAAGCTTATGATTATTTCCTTACAGATACAGCAAGAACTGGGTATATTTTCACAGTATATTATATTTCTTCAAAACATGGAATAATTAAGTTCAATGATGGGCGTAGGATGTTAGGAGGAGGTCTGAATATAAATATGATGTACAAAAGGTCAACTTTTGATTAAATACAGCTCATAAGCTTTTATTTTGGTTCTTTTCATATGAGTTAGTAGACAGTATTTCCCTTGATAGCACAGTGACAGGATACTAACTATCTGTATTCCATGAAGCCTGGGAATGCTAAATAAGTTCCTGTTAAGTAGTGAAGGCAGTGACAGTGAGGTCGTGACAGCTGTGTTTATATCAGATAAACAATGTAGTAAATCAAGGTACCACATTTCATAAAATAGAAGATTCTTATTTTTCCAAATATTAACATAGCTGAAGCTAATATGCATCTTACAACTATTGTCAACTGAGTGTCAATTGTGACACCATAGTCAGTGCCCACACACACCTAAACCTGGCATAGAATATTATATTTTACTCACCTCATTAAGTTACATGTGTTGTTGTAACTAAACCTATTGTTACTGTACAGTTAGTGATGCTCTTGAAGCAGGAAAAATTGCCAAATCCTTTGAAGTAGATAAAACAAATCTGAAAGCAAAAAGAGGCTGCTATGATCAAATTAATGTATCACACTAGATAACTGTTAGAGTATTGAAACATCAATTTGTTAACATTCTGTTGTCTTCAAACAGGTGCTACTACAATTTTAGCAAAATGTAATTGAATTGAGAAAAACATAAAAGTGTGAGCCTACTAAAGTAGAAAAAAACCACCAGCATCACAACTTTTAGAATGGGTGTCAGCAACTGGAAAGAAAATCTTGAAGACTGTAATACAAGATTATTTTAAGAAATGCTGCCTTACCAATTATTTTGATGGCACAGAGAACAATGTTGTGTTGAAAACCAGTAGAGTCAGATATTAACAGAGTTTTTAATGAATTAAATTATTTTACTAACATTTCTTATGTAATATATGTTGAAAATCTGTCTAAATACAAAATGATGTTTTCAATAAAATTGTAAGTGAAATGACATTTATCACAATATAATTTGGAGCATTTTGCTAATGTTCTATAATAAAAGGTAGTGGGACATCTTATAATCAATCGCTTCTTAGATTAGATAAAATATAGTAGTATAATTTCCATGAATGAAGAGTATAGTATTTTTGAGAATTTTCTTAAAATCATAACTCCAAGGTTAAGGATATGTATTATTTGTGTTAAAATACCCATATATTGGCTGATAGTTTGCCCATCTTATGTTACAAAAGAATTGGGCTATCTCTCATTGAATCTGCCTCACCCTACTTATCTAATAGAGGGGAAGAGCTACTTCATTATCATAATCATGGCTTATAATGATTGAATACTTGCAATTATTTAGCTAAGTGCTCTATATAGGCTACCCAATTTAATTCTGGTAAGGATCTGTATTATATATCACCCCAGTATACAAATTAGGAAACTGAGGCTGAGAGAAATTATGCTCGAAGCCACATACTTAGTATGTAGTGAAGCTGGATTTTGAATTCAGGCAAGCTGGCTCCAGAGTTTGTGCTCATCACCACTATATGATATAGAGAGGCTGTATTAGGTAGTGATTAAAGGATGGGCTCTAAAGCCTGATTGGCTGGATTAAAATTCCGTTGTGCTGTTAAACATCGTGTGACCTTAGAGAAGTGATGGAGCCTTTCATTTTCACTTTTCTCTTCAACAAAATGGCAATAAAAATAATAATATTATTTTCCTCATTAGAAAGACATAAAGATTACATAAAATTATATATATATATAAAATTTTATATATATATATATATATATATATATATATATATATATATAGCATTTAGAAGAGTGTCTTGTGCTTAGGCTTATCTACATGTTAGTTTCCTCTTTGTTTTATAAGTAGCCAAAATAAAAGATTATTTGCCCTAAAGGAAACAACTTGGAGATTAAAGAAAAATCAATCAGGCATTTAAAAAAATTTCTACTGCCTACGTTTATTTTTACCTGGACACCAGATAGGATAGGTCTTTTCCAATTGCTCTATTTAACTGAACAATTAGAATTAAAGATCAGCATTTTGCTTAATGAGTTTTCCTATAACCACATTAACCCTACTATTTAAACTGGTGTTCAGTGGACTTATTCTCATTGATGGCAGCAAATTCACATGTAAAGTCATTTGTTATATTCCCTTCTTATGGAGCTAGATATGGCTTAAAGTTTGTTTTACATTGCTTACGAATTTTTTAAAAAGGGAAAATTGCCAAGAAAGATTAAAAGGACTCTGAAAATCATGAGGACAAATTACATAGTTGTAGAGATTATTGCTGAAATGTCTTTAATACTGGATTCTTGATCTACCAGTTATCTTACTGAAATAACCTCTTCTTGGTAAAAGTGAGTCACTGGTTTTAGCTCTAAAAATAGCCTAGTATATCAAAAATGAAAAATTACACAGTGACACAGATCTAGATTTTAAACTTGGTTCGATTCATTTATTAGTTGTATGATGTTGAACAAATTATTTAACCTTTTTGTGTACTGTTCCTTAGTAAGCACTAGATACATATCTATTTTACAGGCAAGTTGTGATAATTAAATGAGTAATTCATATAAAACATTTAGTACTGACATTCAAAAGTACTTGTTCATTTTACTCTTCTCTCACTGTCTTATGACCGTCCTCTGCCCCAGAATTTTCGTGGAGGTAGGGCCACCGCTAGGATATGTGGGACACCAGGAAAACATTTTTTGGTGGGATTTGCCATTGAAATAAATAATTTGATTTTAAAAATTTGCAAAATTGAGGGGTCCCTAGAAGGCAAGATGATGATGTAGAGCAGTGAATAGGGAAGAAACATGTACATTTTTATAATTGCGAAACAGGGCGGAAGAGGACTCTTCATAGTGTTTAGGCACTATCCTTTCTCATTTAGACTGAGGAACCATTTCTTTTTGTACTTTATTGTCAAAGTGCAATTCTTGGATAATTTTATATCTCCCATTACAAGAAAAAGGCAGCGACACTTAATACTCACAATGACATGGTTGTTTGGAATTATTAGTATTAAAACCATGTGGGTCTTTTCACCTGTGCAATTCTTATACCACCTAATGTTGGTTAGTCATTAATGCTAGTTAGTCATTTTGTATGGTTCCATATCATCCATCATGCTGCTATGAATACTGGCTTACAATGCCTCTCTCAAAGTATTTCACTGGTAATGATACTCGTGCAAATCTTATTCAGAGCAAGCAGAAAATGTAATGATAACTTATGTAATTATAATTACATTATTTGCTACTAGGAATTGAACAGCATAAACTTTGAACAACTCATTTTCAACATGTCTTCTCTTGAACTCTTAGGCAATATTGACTGCACTTCTAAGAAATAGTCTCTTTCAATATAGACTGCACCCCGTCTACATATACTGCCAACAGTGTGGATAAAAGATAAGAGGCTGGGATGGGTCAGTGGCTCATGCCTGTAATCCCAGAACTTTGGGAGCCTGAGGCAGGCAGATCACAAGGTCAGGAGTTCCAGACCAGCCTGTTGAAGCCCCATCTCTATTAAAAATACAAAAAAAAAAAAAATTAGCTGGGCATGGTGGCACATGCCTGTAACCTCAGCTACTCAGCAGGCTGAGGCAGGAGAATTGATTGAACCTGGGATGTGGGATGTGGAGGTTGCAGTCAGCTGAAATTATGCCATTGCACTTCAGTTTGGGCTATAGAATGAGACTCAGTCTCAAAAATAAATAAATAAATAAAAGATAAGGGGCCTGCTGGCAGTACAAGAAGAGTGTTCCCATTGCCAATTCCTCACCTGACAAGTCTTAAAACTTACCCAGAAGAACATGACATTACTACATAGATTAAAGACAATAGAGAACATCAGCTGGAAGAGCCCATTAGCATCACAGAGCTATCATTTCAAGAGCCTTCTAATAGGCACCACTGGAAGATAACGTGATGTGGAGTCTGCAGAAAAGTGGGATGACCACTCTGAGTGGCAGTGGCAGAAGTTCACAGAGTAAAGAATGTTGACTGCCACTCCTATATCCCTTGAGTATTGTTGACTAAAGTTGACGCTGTGGTTAAAATATGTGACTCCTGCACAGAGCCATACATAGAGTTCAAGGCCAAGGTTTGGCGATAAACCAATAGTAGCCTATAGCATTGAAATTGGCTTGTGTTCAACATAAGTGAGTCATCAGAAATTATCATATGAATATGATTCTGGAGCCATCTCACAATGCACAATTAAAGAAATACTACTTCGGCCAGCAGGAGTGAGTCGTTTTCTAAACCATGTCCCAGGAACCAGTGCTCAGGCATAGTTATAGCTGAAAATCTCAGACTATTCACACCATCTGGTCAAGACCACACTCAGAATGGAAATTTGGAGAACACTCGAAAGGGGAAAAATAAGAGATTGTGGTCTACATGGGTCCTGGTCTGGACTCATGATGCCTGGATGGCCCTAGATGGTTTCAAGAACCAGAAGGGAACTTAGGAAATATTAAGGATATTAGTCTGAAGTGTGGAACCTTTCAAGTGTGGGGCTTGCAGCAAGGGTCCTATGTGTCCTCATCTAAGGGTGATTCTTTTCAGGAGTTATAGTCTCTCTGAGATTCTTGAGTAACATAGCAAGGATCACTGTGTTTGTTACTTTGACTTCCAGAGTCTCATATAAATTTATTGGCATAAGCCGTTTCCCAGGACATCATCAAAATAGTTAGATTATCTCAAGCCAAGTTGCAGTAAGTGAATGTTTTCAAATGTTTAAAATCCTGTCTATATTCTGGCATCTTTCCCGCCCTCTTTCAAGTCCAGCCTCCTTCCATCAGGATTTTCAAATTAGTGGGCCTACAAATGGATCCTTTTGCTCTGTATTCACAGGCATTTTTCTTCAGAGATTTCATCAAACGATCTTTTTTCTTCTAATAGATTTTTGGTATTTTGTGCCTTACATCTCATAATCATTAACACAGATACATTCTTGACTCTTGACAAAATCTTGTCACCAGGGATTCAGCTCTTCATGTTTGGCAAACATATGTATTACATATAAAGCCTTACTCCATTGATAATATGTCACTGCTAACAACTAAAGAAAAGAAAACTAAGAGAGTTAAAGAGTTCAAAAATAAGCTGGTAATACAATATACTGAAAAGTAAAAATGCATTATCCAGGAGAACAATGAAAAAGAGAAATCAGCTCAAAGTATTTGTTGATGACTCACATCTACTTTAATTAAGTTGCTTATACTCCAGTTCATCAAATTCTGTCTCACTCTCCTCACCTTTAAAGCCTACTCAGCCATGTAAGCTAATTTTGAAAAATTACTTTTTAAATTCCTGTCCATTTTTCAGTGATTCGTCTTTGCACTTCTTTTTCTTAGTGCTTTCTATAGGGATTACAATATGCATCCTTAACTTGTCATAGCCTATTTCAAGTTAATATAATACTGTGTTGCTTCTCATAAAGTATAATAATCTTACAACAGTAACATTCCATTTGCACCCCATTCTTTTGAGTATTGTTGTCATGTACTTTACATCTACGTATGTAATAAACATCACAATAGAGTAGTCTTACTTCTCCTTTAAAATGTTTTGAAGCAAATACATTTTTTTTTCTTTTAATGTTTACCCACCGATTTACCATTTCTGGTGCTTTTCATTTATCCTTTGAATTTCTACCTAGTGTGATTCCTCATAAACCTCAAGAACTTCCTTTATCATTCTTGTAGAGTAGATCTATTGGTGACTCATTTTCTCAGCTTTTGTTTATTTGAAAATGTCAACATTAAGCCTTCATTTACAAAAGGATGTTATCATTTGATATAGACTTCTGAGTTCTTTTTTCTATTAGCACCTCAATGATGTTTCATTATCTTCTAGATTTTTTTTCTCCTAAAAGTCAGCAATAATTCTTACTGTTCTTTTCCTGTATATTTGTTTGTAGGTACTTTTGAAATATTTGCTTTTTTATTATAAGCTGAAAGTTTAATAAGTTACAAAAGTATATAATTGCTATTGCCATTGTGTATTCTAATAAATGCTTCATTTTTTAAAAATCACACTTTTACTTTAATAAAATGAAAAATGCCTTGGCAATTTAATGCCTACTATAGTAGGTTGACTAGAGTCCCTTGAAAATCCTTGTTCAGAACCATTTGTGGTATTTTGCTGTGGCAACTCTAGGAAACTAATACAGTTTTTGATACTGACAGTAGGGAACAGAGTAGCCTGCTGTAACAAACAGCTAAAAAAATGAATGTGGCTTTGGAATTGGGTAATGGGTGCAGCCTAGAAGACTTTTGAAGCAAATGATGGAAAAGTCCTAGACTGCCTTGAAAAGGCTGTTGATAAAAATACAGATGTTAAAAAAGACTTTGGTGAGGGCTTAGCTGGAAATAAAGAACACATTATTAGACACAGGAGGAAAGACAGTCTTTGGTATAAAGTAGCAGAAAACTTGGCTGAATTATGTTCTGTCAATGGGTGGAAAGTTAACTCATAAGTTATGAATTTGAATACTTGGCTGAAGAGATTTCCAAGAAAGTATGGAAAGTGTGGCCTGGTTTCCATTTGCTACTTATAGTAAAATGTGAGAGGAAAGAGACAACTTGAATAAGGAACAGCTAAGCAAAAGGAGCCAGAATAATAACTGATAATTTAATATTCTATATAAAATATTTTATCAATCCCTTATTTTTTGAATTATTTTCTAAATACATGAAAAATAGCACTAACTAATCTAATTAGCACAGTCTTCATTGTCTAAAAAATCAGCCAAATTCTGCCTGCTTTTTGTTTATAAGTCTGCCTTTATTTTAAATATAAATTAAGTGTGTACTGTGTGTATTTCAGTCATCTCAGTTCAGAATGGGTCAGTTGATAAATAGATGCATTAGATACGCAATCTGCCATGAGATTTTGAAATAAATTGAAGCTATCTTTAATATTTTCCTACAGATACTCTTTTTGCTTTTTTCTCATGGAAGTTATTCTAAGAAATTATGCATTTTTGGTGAGAGTTTGGGGGATAGAAAAAGTGATATAATTAAACAAAATTTTATCACTTCTGTGTTATATCTGAATGTACTCTACAAAATATCTGAATTCAGAGCATCTTCTCATCATCTAGACTACCTTATATCTACTGCTAAATTTAGCCTTATCAGATTATTTTTATCTTTATGTATCTGCCCTCTCTCTCCAAATCCTTTTATATAACACGTTCTTATATTCAGAATACAGATCTTCATAACATTCAGGAAAGAAGATCCAGAAAGTACTTTTCTAATCTTAACTTTGTAATATTATGTATGTGATGCACACAGGGATGCTTATTATATTATTTTAGAAATTTCGTTTATGCTTAAAATATTGCATAGTTTAAAAAATTTTAATATTGGGGTAAAAAACACATACAGAAATGTACTATCTTAACTGTTTTTAAGTGTACAATTCAGGGGTGCTAAGTATATTCTCATTGTGGTACAACAGACCTCCAAAACATCATTATTTTGCATAATTGGAACTCTATATTCATTAGCAACTCCCCACCTCCTTTTCCCTGTAGCCACTGGCAACCACCATTCTACTTTCTTTACCTATAAATTGGATTACTTTAGATATTTTGTATAACTGGAATAATACTTTATTTGTGTTTTTTGTAACTAGCTTGTTTCACTTAGCATAATGCCCTCAAGGTTACTCTGTGTACCCACAGGCAGGATTGCTGGATCATGTGGTGATTCTATTTTTAATTTTTTGAGGAATCTCCTCACTATTTTCTGCAGCCACAGCACCATTGTACATTCCCACCAGAACGCACAAGAGTTCCACTTTCTCTACATGCTTACCAACACTTGTTCTTTTATTTTCTTTGTTTGTTTTAATAGTAGCCATTCTAATGGGTGTTAGGTGATTTTGCATAATTTAAAAATAAAAAGTATAGCCAATGTTTATCATTTTCAGTATTCTACTGAAAAACGCACTACAGAGTTAATAACATAATTAGTGAAATTTATGTGGCAGGCATAAAAATAGGTTTCCAATTTTAATGACAAGATTAGAAGCAGGACATTTTTAAAAGACATAAGACAGAATGAGTACTTCCAAGATTTTTCAAAATTCGGACTCATTACTGTCGTGTGAATTTTAGTAGAATCATTTTCTTTAACACATATAAAGCACTTACTCTGTGCCAAGCACTATTCCAAGTGCTTTTCGAATATTAAGCGTTCGCTTATACTAATTGTTCTATGATATAGATATTTTTATGTTCATTTTACATAAGAGGAAATTTAAGCATAGAGAGAATATTAGCAAGTGAATGGCAGAGCAAAAATTTATTTGAAACTGACTAAAATTAACTTCAGAAAGCCAAAAATATTTCAACCGTATCTTGTTATTGTCAAGAGATTCTGCCTAATTTTACTGGGACTTGTAATTCTTAATCCTATCCTCAAATTCTCAATTTTCTCCTTCTGAGAGTAGGCCTACCAAGATAGAAAGCAGATACGGAGGGCTAGAGTTCGGCCAACCTAGTGGCACAAATGGAATGGAGTCAAGGAATGTAAGGTATTGAGAAGAGATTGTTTGAAGTGTAGGGCCGTGACTAGGAAAAATATAGAGCTGTCAGTGAACATGAGGGTCCAGTGAGGTAAAAAATACTGGAAGGAGATGAAAGAACAAGAGTTTGGAGTCAGGACAATGTGATGTATATGTTTATAGTTTTAAGGTGTTCATTAGAACATCCGGTTTAGGGAAAAATAACATTAAGACTAGAAAGCTTATTGAATTGATCTTTTTTTTTTTTTTTTTTTTTTTTTGGCTGACTTGAGTAAAAGAAAGTTTTAGAATAAAAGTCCAAAATGTAATATTATAATATTTCTCAGCTTATTTTTATAAACATCAAATTTAATATTTCAAACAGGGACACTTTATCTTGTATGGACTTATCAAAGTACATTGTCATTTAAAAACCATGCATTAGAAACATATTAAGAAAACAACAGTGTACAATGTAGTCCATTAAATAAGAATGCTCCACAATTACTCATTTGTACTACTGTTTTAAAAGGAAGTCCTTGGTAAATAAGAAAAAACATACTGTCAAAGCTCTGAGATAAGATAGATTCATTTTTTTATATCAACTTTCATATTCACATACTTTTCAGAAAAATAATCTTTAATAGAGTATTGTCTTTTTACTTTTACATAATAAAAAGATTAACATTACATTCACTTTAGGGTTTTCTGCTTCTAAGGTATTTCTTCAAAGTGTATCAATACTCTTTGACTATATCAGTTAAGACTTTGTCAAGTATTATTCTGTTTTGAAATCAGACTACACAAATGTTTATAACACCATTACATTTTTCTTGAGCTTAAAAATTTAAAATATTGATTGGTACTGAGGGTCTAAGATATTTTAAATTTAATATTACAATTTTATTTGTACTGTTACTGAATAAATCTGAGTCTAGAGCAGGGATGCTATGCTATTGTTATAGTTGACCTGTAGAGGTCACTATTAACAGACAAATGAAAGGCTTGCAATTTCAGGTTAATATAGATAAATTTTAATTTCTGTCTGCTCCAAATTACTAGAAAGATTAAATCACTAACTGGTACGAAGACATTATAGAAATGCAACACAACTTTAAAATTATATTTTTAGATAATTAAGTGATTAAACTAGATATTACTTGGATAAATTAGCCAAATCATATGATTTCCTCAACTTCCCATCTTCATAGTTCCTTAAGTAAACTGACAGAAGGACCATACTGAATTGAGTTCTAATAATTTTCTATTTAATTATCTTCTCTAGTGTTTAATATAAGAATCTATGACAAAGAGACAAAAAGAAACCAGACCTTGTTGGAATTCTCTGAACATGAGATGTATCCTAGAAAGTGTGAATTTTACCCATAAAAAAAAAAAAAAATTGAGCAGATAACACTATAAAAAGTTATATAAAGCAATCAACTTTAATGTCTGTTCAGTTAGATGGTAACCAGGTGGGTATAGGTAGGGAAAGAAGCAAGGCTATTCAGTAAAAAAAAAAACTACCCTTACCATGAATGCCAGTAAAAAGCCCTCAAAATGAAGGGAATCTGTCATTTTGTGTAAATTCTCTTCTGCTTCCATAAACACAGCCGTAATCAATTAAAGACCAACTTGTGAAGGAGCCATTGTTTGCAGTTCCATTCAGACATTGCTGAGTTGTCTTTCAGACTGCCCGTGCGGAAACCCTGGTAAGGTGATGAGAAAGTTCAAAGCACCTAACTTTTCAATGTGGATTTTGTTCCTTAGATTTTATTTTATCTTTTTATTCATTAAAAAAAAAATCAGAGTGTAGTATATGTCTTGATTTTGGTTCTGGAAAAAGAAAGGGGCTTAAGAACATAACAATGCTTGAAAAAAATACTCTAAAGATACAATTCCATGTGACTTTCAGAGAGCAATGCCTTATACATGAGTTCAAGAGGAATCATCGCTAAAAATGCTTGTTAAGAAAATAAGCAAAATTACTTAATCAACAGCCTCTTGATAGAAAGCGAGAGTGTTTTCTGTGACATCCGTAAATAACTTACTGAATTTTCTATGATTGCCGTTTTATTCTTGTTCTGGACCTCTCTCGCATGCTCCCAATTTGAGTGAGGCCATGTTATTGGCGCTGAAGTTGTCAATGTCCAGTCTTGATTGCTGGATTTGGGAGACTGGTGAAACTTCAGTGAAGAGGAAGATGTAATACTATTTTCAAACACTTTGCCATAAATGATTTTAAAAATTAACATAATAATGATGAATCAACATTAAATATTTAATGCTTTTGATATGTACTTTACTAGGAATAACTAAACTCTCTCTCTTTCTCTCTCCCTCTCTCTCTCTCTCTCTTTCTTTCTCTCAGACATAGGGAATAAAAGTTACTAAGTAATAAAAGTAAACCCTTAGATGCTTTTCTAGGCAGAAATGGTCCAAATTTCTTCCCTGACTGCCTGAAGAGTAATTTGGAATTGGCCTGAATGAAGTCCCATTTAACTATAGTTAGCTGGATATTCAAGCCCAATATAAAATTTGTGAAATGGAAATTAAAGAATAAAGTGATTCAACAAGAATATTTTTTTCTAAGATTTCTTTGCTTTTCTAGATCAAATAAAGAGAACAACTTTATTTTCTACTACAATTTAATAAAACTGCTGTCTTGTCCCCATTACGTGGGCACATAGGCCTCTCTCTCTTCTTGAGTGACATGTCTGTGGAGGTTATAAGGAAGAGCCTTAGTGCCCAGACCAGCCACTGTACTGATGACTCAGGACACCTTCACTGAATCCATTCATTACCCTGGCCCTAGTGGGAGTTACAAGCAAAGCCTGCCAATTAGATGTTGGTAATGTGGACTCTGCTTTAGGGAATTGGGTAAGACTGCCAGAATTCATTCCTGAACTTTAGCAGCCACAAAAGAGTATTTTTCTGTTGTCTGAAACTGATTCAAAACCAGGTCCCAAAAGGACAAGCTTCCTTTTGTGCACCATCCTTCCTCAAGTCCAATGACTACTAATGTCACCACATCAGGTTTTGCACAGGATCACAGGAAACATCTGATGAAGGAGAGGAGAAGAAAAAAAAGTCATCGTTTGACTTGATTAACCTCTGTTTTCTAATTTTTGACCATTCTCTTTGGAAAATTTTTCTGTCGTAGTTCACCACAAATTAATGATGTCTTACTGTTAAATGAGAATTAAACATGTGACACATTAGAATCATAATAAAAGCTTTCCAAAAATCTTCACATGTGGAATTTAGTAATAATGTCAGTTCATATTCAGGGCTGTCTGTCCTTGCCTTGAAAAAATATTGCCAAAGTCCTATTCTAAAGCTGTATTGGCATCACTACCTCTTTCTCTGTTAATAAACACACGTTAAGTGGAAATGCTTTGCTTTCAAGTTCATTAACATTATCATTGTTTTATGTTTATTTTTTTTGCTTTTTATTTTTACATGTTAGTTTGAATGCTCGGGTGATGATTTAAACTTGTTGAGGGGCAAAGCTAGATTTTCTTAATAAGGATTCTGTGAGCTTAAATATCTTATTAGTATAATTAACAAATCTTGGAGAATGTCCAAGTTATTTTGCAGAATATGTGAGAGAACTCTAAACAGTAGGATCTTTAAATAGTAAAACTGCTAGGCAGTCCCTGAGGACTCACACAAGAAAGATTTGAATCTGTATCAAGGTGATTTCTTTCTTTTTTTCTTCCTAAAGCAATGTATTCTTTTGGCTTCTTGTCCTAATTTTACTTTAGAAATTATTTTTAATGTGCTTCAGACAGGAGCCTTCTGTCCAGGTCTTGAATACAAGTACTGTATCTTTGTTTTGTATTCTTGTACAAATATATTTTATTGGGAACCTATTTCAAAATGCTTGTTAAACGTATGAGCTTATTCACTCACATAAATGCATGCAAGTGCTGTAAATGTAGGGGCAGATGTTGGAACAGAGGACCCTATGTCTCCTACTTGTGGCAGCAGCTCACTGGGGAGAGAGGTTTTTCTTCATCGGCTCACTGCTGGTGCACAGGCTGCACTTTATACATACTTACTTCTCTCTATTGTGATGTGTAAGCACAGATATGCACACACACACACACACACACACACACACACATATCTATAATTTAAAGAAAAAAGCATTAGTCATAAAGCTTAGGAGTTGAAAGTAAGCAAGTAAGTCTAGGATAGTAACTGTTCAGAACTTGAATGAATTGCCACAGTTTTCACCAAGTAACTGGCTGGCCTTCTCAGGCAGGCTCCAAATTCCTGTTGAAATGAAGACTTTCTTTCCTGGACTAAGACTGGCATTCCTGGGAAACAATGGCCCTTTTCAAATAGGCTCTGAAATTTCACAGGTGAAGGGAGAAGGGCAGTCATTTGATCCCACCCACAAGAAGCCTGTTAGTATTTTAAAAAGTGAAGACAGAGCCTATCATGGAAATACAGGCAAAGCTGGCTAGTGGCTAAGAGCTGCAATCTAGACCCACAGTTCTAAAGATCCCTGTGAAATATGAATCAATTTCAATGTTCTGTCTTCGACTCACATTGCAATTCTTTTTTCTAGGTTTTCTAAAGAGCAGAATATAGAACCCCTGAAATTGAGTTTTACTTTATATCACATGTTCTGGAAGAGCAATATAGAAGTTTGATTTAATTATGGCTTGGGATTAGAATCTATAAAACAAGGAAAACATCTACTAACATATATGTGTGTGTACAAATATATAAATACATATATAAATGTGTATTTATATGTAATAATTTTGAAAGAGATACAAGATTAAAATATTAGATACACAAAACACACACACACATACACATAATAAATATAATATACACCCTAATATAATTTACCTTGCATTCCTTCTAATATATTTGAGTTTAGTCTAATTATATTTTAATTTAATAAAGACTGAAAAACACTCAGGTAATTTAAGGAGTTCTTTATAAAACTATAGACTATATCCAATTTGAAAGAATTTGAGCATATTGATTATTATAATTATGTTATAATTAATCTCAGGTGTATTTCATAGCTTAAACTTTGGAGAATAAATTCACAGATATTCTTGAAATTTTTATTTGATCAGATCACTCAGTGATTAAGATACACTGTGTGTTTTAGTACTCTGTTTCATGTGTGAGACAACCAGTGAATGTTCCAGTTGTGATATTTATCATTAATGAAATAGACAAAGCTTATTAGACACACCTTCCTGCAAGTGGCTGCCATCATTTCTCTTTTTGTCTTTCCAACAATCCTGATAGTTGTTCCAAGAATGATGATGCACTTAGTCTTTAGCCTAGTCCTAGCTTGAAGACTTATTTTAGATATAGATTACAGAAGAATCAGAAAATACTTATTTTTTTCTTAAAGGCAAATAAAAAACTATTTGTGAAAGTATTATTATATAGGCCTTCCCTAAGAAACATAGTTACCTAACCTTTTCGTAGCAGTATAACATTTTGAAATACTTTTCCTGTTTTGGTTTCTACATGTATTCTTTACTCTACCCCAATATCTAGTAGTCCTAGCCCCAATTCTAGCAGGCAGGGAACAGGGTTTTCTGAGCTTCTGTCTAAGAAAAGAGATGAAACATTAGCCAGGTGTGGCGCATGCCTGTAATCCTAGCTTCTCGGGAGGCTGAGGCAGGAGAATCGCTTGAACCTGAGAGGCGGAGGTTGCTGTGAGCCAAGATCAGGCTACTGCACTCCAGCCTGGGCAATAGAGGGAAACTCTGTCTCAAAAACAGAAACAAAAACAAAAAGGAAAAAAGAAAAGAGATGAAACAGTAAAACAATAATAAAATTAAAGTATCGCTTTTAAAGTTTCAAAAACAAAGATGTAAATATAAAAATAATTTGAAGCACACACACTCACACATAAGTGATAGACTGAAAAAGCCAAGTTCCAATACTTATAATCAATCAAAGACAGTTTTTTTTTTGTTTTGTTTTGTTTTGTTTTTTAACCCACCAAGAAAATTTGCTGGATTTGGGAGAAAACAAGAAACAAAAGAAGAGTATTTAGATGTCAGTGTATCATTTGAATAGGGCTGCTAAGTACTTTGTTTTCCCAATGCCTGGGTTGGATTTGGGGGTTAACAATAGAACAAATACGTAAACTTGGGGCTCTAGAATTAAGAAACCTTGTCTCCCTGGTGGAACTTACAGAGTTGTCATCAAGTTTTATATTGTCCTACTCTTCCCCTGCCTCCAGCCATGACCCCTTTTCCATGTATGGAGAATGAAAGGGTAGAGATGGGTGAGAACTGTGATATAGGCCTAAGGAGGCTTTTCAGAATCTCTTGTCTCGTTAATAAAGCCTAGAAAGCAGCAGATATTTTTCCGGAGAGCTGAGAGTAGCATGGACGTGGCACAGAGAACTAACAGACTGGAGGAAATATTATGTTAAAGAGGAAGATGATGCCGCTGATATCTGCATGCGTCAATGACAGGACCAAGGAGAAAATACATCTATCAGATTGGAGATTACTGTGAAGTGATTACAGAGAACCATAAGTAACCTGCTAATTGTGTGATACCCTCTTATACACATCATATGCTGCTTAAAAATGGGGTTTCCTTCTGGGATATACATCATTTGGCAATTTCATCATTATGCAAAATTCATATAGTGTACTTGCACAAACCTGGATGGTAGAGCCTACTGTAGACCTATGTCATATGGTGTAACCTCTTGATCCTAGGCTACAAAAGTGTACAACATGTTACTGTATTGAATACTTGGGCAATTGTAACACAGTGGTAAGACTCTGTGTATCTAAGCACATCTAAATATAGAAAAGGTACAATAAGAATATACTGTTACGGTCTCATAATGTATATACGTGTTCATCGCTAACTGAACCATTGCTACAAGGTGCATGACTTACTTGTTATGAGGTACTTGACTTACTTGCAGTGTTTGTTAAGGAGGGGATTAGTAACTGAAATGATTGAGATTACTGTAAATTGATCAAGTTTATTTCTACTGCCCAGTAAAATGGGAGCATAGAATATAAATTAAGTTTATTTTTGTAAAATAGTTAGTAAATTTTTATACCTAAGTTTTAGAAACTGGAAGTCAGACCTTCTATACTTATTACAAAGAACAAAATTCAAAAGAAAATATCTAAGTCCCCTACCAGTTAATCTAAGCTAGTTTTATTGCATCATTCATCTCTGCTCTTTTACAACCTCATTTGAACTCACATTGAGACTTCTAGACATTTAGTGGTACCCCAAAGCCTTGGCAGCTCACGGTGTGCTGCAAGCTACTATCTGGATTCTACTTGCTCTTGTTGCTTCAGCCAGCACACACCAGAGTTAGCTGTAACTGCAGACACTTAAATCTTTAACTATAACCAATGCCTTTTCTATCTGTACCTAAATTCTAACAATTCTCACCAGTGATGCTGTCGGAGCAAACATCCTTCATTCTGATCTTACATGAACCAATGGGAAAAAAAGGGGAAAATGCAAGAAAAAGAAATGGATATTCTAACTACTTTGTGAAGATCTCTTATTATTATAACCATCTCTTAAAATAGACCCAAATGTTTTTACTTACCCTCATCCCTCTTGTGCTTCTTATGATTCCACTACTGTGAATATATAATTCATTTCTGTTTTTCTCTTTCTCTCCTGACTAATAAGCCATCTGTAATTCAGTAAGCACTGCTTCAACTGTCAGTCTCAAGGCTATTTCTTGAAGAGGATTCCTTTTCAAGAGTAGAAATCTTAAGTTCTTTTTTTGGCAATTTTTATTGTATATTGTGTTTTCTGATGCAAACGAAACTCATTTGGTAAGGCACAGCTTTTAGGTTATTTCTAACATACTGGACTCCCAATTGTGAGAGGAAGGTAAGGCATATAATCAACTTCCTATATCCTTGGTGCCAGGTCACTGTGAAAACACATATTTTGCTATACATAGACATTTTTTCATAAACAGACACAAAGCAGTGCCAACCCTGTTCTATAGGCCATGAAGTCCCAGCTCTCAGCACCATATGTTCTGACAATATCTTGTATAAATAGTCACTTGAAGCCGACTGGCAATATTTTAATGCTCCAGTCAGTCACATGACCTGGAAGTCTCCAGAATCACTGACTTGGTATGAACCATTTAAGAAGAAAGCTTTTACCACTTATAAAAAGTGCAAGATTTACAGATTCTTATAACCTGTTCATAAAAATTGGGAAATAGAATATTTGCATAATATTTTAGTAAGTCCACTTATCGGATATCACCAGTGAAGTCCAATTTAACATTAAGCTTATTAATAAATATCTGGTGTTGATTAGTAATAAAGATAAATAAAGTCTATGTAGGGAGAAGCCTTTGGATTAACTTGTAGGAAACCACTCGTACATGTTGAAGCCAACACACATTTTAATTGCATGTTCTAAAATCAATCACGTTAAAAGAAATATAAGCCACGTATAATTTACCTTCTTTTTTTCTCACACAGTTAGTTTACTAGTATTTTCAACCTAGAGGAACATAAACCATTAAAAATACATTGATATTTGATATTCTTTAGGCAATTCCTTCCTTTTTTATATGGAAGAAAGGTATGTAAGAATATATTTATTTTCTTCTTTCTTTTCCTTTCTTCTGTCTCTTTCTTTTCTCTTTCTCCCTTTTCTTTCTTTCCTATTTCCTTCCTTTCTTTTTAAAATCATATCTGTATAAAGAATAGATAAAAATAGCCTTATAATACAGATAATGAAAATAAAATTGGTTTTGAATGACTAAGTTACCCAGATAATTGTTAAGTTTTGTTTTATTTAGTCATAAAGTTATTTATAAAACAAGTATTACTCTATTTCTATTTTGAGCCAGATCTATTACCATTCTAGAAAAGTGGATAATAATAAATGTAATGACAACAATAACCGAAGTAGCTAAAATTTTTTACTAATTTGGCACTGTAACCTTATGAAAAAAACTTTTTTATGTACATTTTGCAATGAAGAATCCAATACTTAGAGAATACAACCACAGGTCCAAAGTCATCCAACTATCAAACGGTGAAGTGAGGAAGAAATTCATGTCTGTATGACTCTTAATTCCTTAACAGCTACAGTGGGCCATATCCTATCCACTCCCAGTGTCCAGCCTGGGCCAGCTTTCCCTGTTGATCTGTGTACAGATTCAGCTCTACATGTCATGAAGAAGATATAGATATATAAACCACGGACTGTCTGTAGAAGGAGAATATAATTTGATAGGGAGCATAAGACACGTGTAGCATACACACACACACACACTCACACACACACACATAAAAGACAAAGTAAGAAGTAATATATTGTTGTTTACAGATTGTTGAGATAAGACAGATTGAACAGATTGTTCAATCAGATCAGAGTGTTGAGATAAGACTTCTAAATTTTCACTACAGTGATAATACAATAGCTTTGAAATGAACATGGAACGGATCCCATCCTTTGCTCCTTTGTTGAGTATACAAAGGAAATTCAGAAATCCTGTTTTCTGATTTTCGGAACCCTCAGAAAATTCAAGATCATTTAAACAACTGTCAGAGTATGTAGAAGAGTAAATGCTTGGAGAACTTCTCTGAAAACAATAGTGCTATAAAATTCGTTTTCTTCTTTTTTCAGACAAATAATATGGACTTGGAAAAAGGAGGTCTCAACAAGACCACCTAGGGAGCTTTCTATATGTTTCCTGATATTGGAGGGTCTTGCAACTTGGAGTCAGACACTTACCTAAGTCTATTTAAAGGGTGAGAAGAAGAGAAAAGGGCTATCTGCTTGGTGTAGAGCCAGAAGAGTGTTGCTGCTGCTTTCAGACTGATCTGGTCTCCCAGAGCTTGTTGCCATAAAGGATGTGTCAGTGGGATAAATACAGGACCCTGCAGGGAAGACAAGTGAGCAGAAGACATTTTCATGACTCATCAAGAGATCAGTAGGGATTGCTGAAGGACTCCTATAGTGAGAGATTGTGTGAATGAGATCCCCAGGGAAATTCGGGGCTGAATCGGAAGCATCCAGCCAAGAGATTGAAATGCTGCAGCTATGAAGACTTCCAAAGCCAATCCACAAAAGCATCTCATAAGAGAATAAGCTTTGACCCTCATGTCAGGCACAGAGAATATGGCACGATCAGCAAGGAAAACATTCATTTTCTTCTCCTGCTTACTTTGACACTGGGAAGTTCTGAGAAAAGAGCTACTCAGTAAAGGAGGAGGTAGACATGGGAAGGAAAAGGGTAGGTGACCCCCAACCATTCACATTATGCTGAGGAAGGCCTTGGCTTTGGGAAGAAGTCATAATTTGAATGGTTATTGAAACATAGATTAATAATTTTGATTGTATATATGTTATAATTATTGAATTGAGATAGTGTTTTGTGACTTAAGGAGTCATAAACTACTTACGACCTAAGGGTAAGCTGGAAAGTAATAAAATCTAAACAATTTTTCATCCAGAGGCAGGAAAGATTAGCCACACTGAGTGAATTTTAAATGGGTATTGGAGATAAAACAGAATTGCGATTTGACCTTATCTTAAAAGTTTCTTGTTCAGAATACTAATTATATAGCTTTATAAAGATTTCACGAAATGCTGTGCAATCACAGCTAATGGACAGACTGACAGGCTCTTGAACCTGAATTAAAAAGCAATGTCGAGTAATATAAAGATCACTCAATAACGACTTGCTGGAGCATTGTTTTATTTTTAGCTCCCTCATCTTTTTTCTGGTCACCTTATCTAAGTTTCACAATGTTTCTTAATTTCAGCTTCTTTACGTGTAAAAATGAATAGAAGTGTAATAATGCAGTGTGAAATACTTTTTCCTTCAAATGAGATGATACAAATCAAATCCAGTAATGTAATGAACACATTTTGAGAAATAAGTGTAATACACGTGTAGTATTAATATTATTAAAATAATGACAAGCACTTTTTGAGTGGAACTTACGAACTGTGTTTTGTTAGACAAAAGATAATATTTTTTAGCCTGAAAGATTGTGTTCATATGCACTTCAGACATTTTTGGGAAATATACATACACAAAACATACATACAGTTTTTAAATAATTTTTCTTGTTATATTTTATATATAAATATCTTTATTATCTCTTACTTTGTTATTTATATGTTTTTGCACCTTAAAATGGGAATTTTGTCTCAATTTTAAGATACACATAGACTGAGAATAAAATAAATGGCAAGTCTGCACATACACAGAGTATGTTATTAAACATGAATACCTATGTGCATTCACACGTAAGCACAGGACAGAATATATGTAAGTGTGTATGTACACCAAACTCTGTGTGTCTATGTCTGTGTCTGTATGCGTGTGTACAACTGGGCAGGCATATATATTTGTGTGTATAGGGTTGTGCATAAGAATGTATATAGAGTTAATTTAATTCTCATAACTCCATGAAATTTATGCTATTATTTACTATATTTTACAGATGAAGAAATGGAGATGCAGAAAGTTGAAATGGCCATGGTCACAGTGCTGGCCATGGTCACAGTGCTGGTGAACAGTAGGGCCCCAACAAAACAGCACAAATTTGTCCTCTTATATTTATTTATACTCTGTACTCAGTTAGCCCTCCATATCTGTGGGTTCCACATTTCACAGATTCAAATAACCATTGATCAAAAATATCCAAAAAACAAATAACTAAAAAATAACTACAATAAAAAATACAAATAAAAATATAGTGTAACTGTTTACATAGGATTTACTTTGCAGTAGGTATTATAAGTAATCAAGAGATTATTTAAGTGTTTGGGAGGTTGTGTGTGGGTTACATGCAGATACAATGGCATTTTATATCATGGACTTGAGTGTCTAGGGATTTTGATATCTGTGGTGGGGGAAAGTTCCTGGAACGAACGCTCCTGCTGTTACCAAGGGATGGCTGTACACTCTATTCCTTTCACTGAGAGAGAGCTACAATACAATTCAGTACTAATTGCAAAGGAAGTGACTAAAAACCAGCTTTGGAAAAGAGGTCAGTGTTTACATAAATGAATGTTAATAATTCAGTTAGAAAGCAGGGAGTTGAAAAGACCTGCAAAGATACGGGTCCCCATGAACAGAAATGGATTTCTTTCCATTTACAAGTCAAATGAGAAAGACATATACAAGTACAACCTTGTAAGTGCCCCTTATAGCTTAGTGGACATAGAGACTCACCAGTGTCTGATTTACATCTAACAAATCAAAACAGCAAAGTTTGACTGAAGCAGCTTGTGGCAGCATAGCAGAGGATGCAGGTAGAAAGTAACTACACTCTCACTGAGATTAAACTAAAGTAGAATGTTTCCTCTGCTCTAGATGTGGGTTCTTATGATAAAGAGTCTGCAGGGGTTGTCTTAGAGCCATTATCAGACTCTTCTTGTCTGAAAGGAAGAGGAGAGACCACAACAGAAAGATGGATAATGAGGATATGTATCATAAGAAACTATCCAGTAGATATGTTTTTGCACTCATCAAAGGAGCTGTTGGTACAAGACCTCAGTGATTGTAGATTTCCAAAAAACCCAGGAAACAAGTGATAGAAGCAGGAGGCAGATAAAGGGGGGAGGTCCCAGAAAATCTCCAATCTGCCCCCCAAGTATTTACATTGTTTACATCAGATGCTTTTGTGCAGGGAGTTTGTCATACCAGTTTAAAGTTTAGAGGGAATTACAGAGAAGCTTCATCCTTGTGTCAGAGTGAATGGAAAGAAACAGACTGACAGAGGACTTACAGTGACTCAAATAATAAAAGAGAAAAAAGAAAATATGAACCTGCCCTCCAAGATCTTGTAGTTCTGGCTAGGGAAACTAGAATCTTCTTAACTGTATATAATACACTATCCTAGAAAAAATACAGCTTTAATAATAAAAATTTCAAATAAAATAAGAGTTGCAGGCTTTTTTTTTAGTTCAGTAAATTCCATTTTCTTAATATTTATCTTATGATGAAAACAAAAATAGATGCTTGTTGATCCTCTTCTATTTACTGATTTTTTTCTTATAATACTGTTTAACTGGAAAAATGCAGTAATCTTAAATTTTGTTTCTGGTGACATTTTCTTTAGGAATTATTTTATCTTAATTAGAAAATGTGTTTGCTATGATCTTTCCCTGTAGTTATCCAGAACTTCAGAACTGATACACATCTTAGAAGTCATTTTTCACAGCACTTTTGTTTTAAATATAGATAAATTGAGGAGCCTAAAGGTTAAGTGACTCAAGAATGCCAGTAAAAAAGCAATGGCAAGAGTCAACATCTCTTATTACCCAGACCACTGCTTTTCATGCAATATCATATTGCTTCCCTGCACACATGACAAATTCATTTTGGGGGAAAGAAGAAGGATGTAGTTCTAGGTAATCATCAACACAAAGATAAGATGGATTTACATTGTTTCAATGCCTTTATTTCATAAATGATTACAAATATATCCTTTAATAATTTATTCACAACTAACAGAGGCACTAAAAGTGGGTTCTTTTTTAATTCTTTTTAAATATATATTTTATTGTGTTTTAGGTTCTGGGGTACATGTGAAGAACATGCAGGATTGTCACATAGGTACATACATGGCAATGTGGTTGGCTGCCTTCCTCCCCATCACCTATATTGGACATTTCTCCCCATGTTATCCCTGTTCAACTGCCCACTCCCTGCTGTCCCTCCCCTAGTCCCCCACGACAGAGCTCAGGGTGTGATGCTCCCCTCCCTGTGTCCATGTGTTCTCATTGTTCAACATTCAACACCCTCCTATGAGTGAGAACATGCGGTGTTTGATTTTCTGTTGTTGTGTCAGTTTGCTGAGAATGATGGTTTCCAGGTTCATCCATGTTCCTACAAAGCACACGAACTCATTGTTGTTTATGACTGCATAGTATTCCATGGTGTATATGTGCCACATTTTCCCTGTGGGTTAAGTTCTTGTTAAAAATATTTAGAAGGAACAGCTAGGCAAAATATACACTGGAATTTTTAGTGTTTTCTACCTTACAAAGGCCTAGACTCAAAGGAACTATCGGTGCTGTTATTTTTACTGACTCCTTCCTGCCCTCTTGTTGGTTTTGATAATGAATACTTGTAAAATATTTTTGAAGATTTAATTTATAGATGTATATTTTTAATTCTTTTGGGACATTTCAATTAGTCTAGGGAAATATTGGGTGATTGGAACTATCAATAACCAGAAGAGAACAAACCTCCGCCTCTCTGTGGGTGACAGCATAAGAATTTGGTGGTGTGACTTCTCCCAGGTAAAGACTATATTGAAGAGCCTTGAGCCAAATTGTTTTTTTGGAAGAAGGTAGAAAATAATTGGTCACCAGCTATCTGATTAGGTTGTCTTGGGTACAGTTGGGGCCATTTGGAAAATGACTACAGCCATCAGGAAGGGATTTTTGTTGTGGTTTCCAATTGTTACAAAAGTGCAGATTGTGGGTCCCAGGAAATTTAAGAGGACTTTGCCTTCAAGTAGATTATACTCTAAAAAGAGAAATTAAACCTTATTTTGTATTTAGCATGGTACATAAAGAGAGCCAGAGGAATATCATATTTGCAAATAAATTTGTGAAGTAGGCCAATCTGGAGACCAGATTCTTCATACTTGTTAAGAATGGAATAAGGTATTTTGAGCATATTTATTCCTAGAAGAGTAGAGTTGAAATCTTCAGTTTTTCTATCACATAGTTTAGGTTTTGTTTTACAAACACTGCTCCTAATTAGTAGCTAAGTAAAGAGAAAAATAAAACTTAGAATCTACCAGACCCCTTTCATTTGTATGTGTGGAACTGGTTCATGTTTTGCTGGAAATCAGCTTTACCAAACTGGTGTTTTACTTGGCTAGGTAATATTTTTATTTAAATAAATGCAGAAATTTAAGAAATGTGAAATACAGAGTTTATTGTATTTAATACATTTCAGGAAAAAAGGCTTATAAAGCTAGTTATATATCTATTCCAAATATTAGCTAGAGACTAGCTTTTTTTATAGTCATGGCAGATAAATAATACTGAAAAATTAGTCTATTAGGCTGTTATATAGCACCCATTTTAAGGTAAAATATAGAGATTATAAAATTCAAGAGGAATACATCACATGCTTTGTTTCAATAAACCCATACAGAGATGTGCTGCACAGATACTGCATTTTCTTACAAATTAAAGGCTTGTGACAGTTCTATAGTAAGCAAGTCTGTCTGTGACACTTTTGCCAACAGCATGTGCTCACTCCCTTCATGTCTGTGTCATATTTTGGTAATTCTCACAATATTGCAAAATTTTAGATTATTGTTAACGTTTGCTATAGTAATCTATAATCAGTGATCTTTAATGATACTACTGTCACTGTTTTGGGATACCATGAACCAGGCCCATTTAAGATGACATACTTAATAGATAAATTTGTATTGTGTTCTGATTTCTTCATTGGACCAATGGTTCCCCTGTTTTTCTCCCTCCCCTTGGACCTTCTTATTCCCTAAGACAAAACGATATTGAAATTAGGCCAATTAATAATCCTACAATGGTGTGTAAGTGCTCATGTGAAAGGAAAAATTACATAGAATTACATGTCTCTCACTTTAAATCAAAAGCTGAAAGTGTTTAAGCTTAGTGAAAAAGGCATGAATGTTGAAAGCTGAGATAAGCCTAAAGCTAGGCCTCTTGTGCCAAACAGTTAACCAAGTCGTTACTGCAAAAAAAAAAAAAAAAAGTTATTACAGGAAATTAAAAGTGCTCCTCTAGTGAACACACAAATAAGAAAGCAAAACAGCCTATGGTTGATGCAGAAAAAGTTTTAATGGTCTGGATAGAAGATCAAACCAGCCCCACAACATTGCTGTAATCTTAAATCTAACCAGAGTAAGACCATAACTCTCTTTGATTCTGTGTCAACCGAGAGAGGTGAGGAAGCTACCGAAGAAAAGTTTGGAACTAGCAAAGTTTGGCTCATGAAGTTTAAGGATAGAGGCTGTCTTCATAACATAAAAGTGTAAGTTGAAGCAGCAAGTACTGGTGTAGAAGTTGCAACAATTGATCCAGATCTAGCCTATATCACTGATGAAGATGCCTGCAATAAACAACACACAAAAAAAGCCGTATACTGGAAGAAGATGCCTTCTAAGACTTACATATACAGAAAGGAGAAGTCAATGCCTAATTTCAAAGAGCAAAATTACTCTCTTCTTAAAGAGTAAAGCAAAGAACAAAATTACTCTCTTCTTAAAGAGTAAAGCAGCTGGCGACTTTAAGTTGAAACCAATGCTCATTTTCCTAATTTACAAAATCCTTGGGTCCTTATGAATAATGCTAATTCAACCTCTGTGTGAACAATAAAACCTGGATGACAGTTCATCTGTTTACAGTATGGTTTCCTGAATATTTTAAGCCTGCTATTGAGACCTACTGCTCAGAAAATAAGATTCCTTTCAAAATATTGCTACTCATTAACACAGCATCTGGTCATCCAAGAGCTCTGATGGAGATGGCCAAGAAGATCAACGTTATTTTCACACCTGTTAACAAAATGTCCATTTTGCAGTCACTGGATCAAAGAGTAATTTTGATTTCCAAGTATTTTGATTTAAGGGTCCAGGTGTGGTAGCTCATGCCTGTAATTGCAGCATTTTGGGAGGCTGAGGTGGGAGGACTGTTTGAAGCCAGATATTTGAGACCAGCCTGAGCAACACAGTGAGACCTCATCTCTACTAAAAATAAAATTTAAAAAATATAGCTGAACATAGTTGCAGGTGACTCTAGTCTCAGCTACTCAGGAGGCTGAGGTGGGATGATCACTTGAGCTCAGGAGCTCAAGGCTGCTGTAGTGAGCTATGATCACACAAATACATTCCATCCTGGGGACAGAGCAAGATCCTGTCTGAAAAAAGAAAGAAAGAAAGAAAGAGAGAGAGGGAGAGAGAGAGACAGAGAGAGAAGAGAAAGAAAAGAGAGAGAGAAACAGAGAAAGAAAGAAAAAGAAAGAAAGAAAAAGAAAGAAAAAAAGAAAAAGAAAGAAAGAGTGAGCTGCAATAGGTAGTGGTTCCTCTAATGGGTCTGGACAAAGTAAACTAAAAATCTGGAAAGAATTCACTATTCTAGATACCATTAAGAACTTTTATGATTCAGGGAGGAGGTAAAAATATTCACATTAACAGGAGTTTAAAAGAAATTGATTTTAACCATCATGGATGACCGAGCTGTTCAAGACTTCAGTGGAGGAAGTAACTGTAGATGTGGTAGAGATAGGAAGACACCTAGAATCAGAAGTGGAACTTGAAGATGTGACAGAATACCTGCAATCTAATGATAAAACTTGAGTGGATGAGCAAGCAGTTACTTCTTATGGATGAGCAAAAAAGTGGATTCTTTGCATGGAATCTACTGGTGAAAATGCTGTGCTTATTGTTGAAATGAAAACAAAGAATTTAGAATATTACATAAATTTAGTTGACAAGCAGCAGGATTTCAGAGAATTGACTCCAATTTTGAAAGAAGTTCTATTATGTGTAAAATGCCATCAAACAGCAAAACATGCTACAGAGAAATCTTTCATAAAAGGAGGAGTGAAGAGCCAGTTGATGACACAAACTTCAGTGTTTGTTATCTTATTTTAAGAAATTGGCACAGCTACCCCAACCTTCAGCAATCACCACCCTGATTAGTTAGCAGCCATCAACACCAAGGTAAGATAATCCAGCAGTGAAAACATTATGACTCTCTGGCTTGAGCCCAGGAGTTGGAGAGCAGCCTGGGCAACATGACAAAGCTTCATCTCTACAAAAAGAAAAAAAAAAAATTGCAGGATGTGGTGGCATGCGCTTGTAGTCCCAGCTACTCAAGAGGCTGAGATGGGAGGATCCTCTGAGCCTGGAAGGTCAAGGCTGCAATGAGCTGAGATTACACCACTCCACTCTGTCCTGGACCAGACCCTGTCTCAACAAAATAAAATACAAAGGTAAATAAATAAATAATAAATAGATTATGACTCTCTGAGGGCCCTGATGATCATTAGCAATTGTTTTCTTCATCTTTTAAGTTCAAGGATACATATGCAGGAAGAGTGGGTTTGTTGCATAGGTAACTGTGTGTCATGGTGTTTACTGCACAGATCATCCCATCACCTAGGCATTAAGCCAGACATCCATTAGGTATTCTTCCTGATGCTCTCTCACTCCACACCCAACCAACAGATCCGAGTGTGTGTTGTTCCCCTCTATGGGTCCATGTGTTCATATCATTCAGCTCCCACTTATAAGTGAGAACACGCAGTGTTTGGTTTTCTGTTCCTGCATTAGTTTGCTGAGGAAAATGGCTTTCAACTCCATCCATGTCTCTGCAAAGGATGTGATCTTACTCATTTTTGTGTCTGCATAGTATTCCATGGTGTATATGTACCACATTTTCTTTATCCAGTCTATCATTGATGGGCATTTGGGGTGATTCCATGTTTTTGCTATTGTGAATACTGCTGCTGTGAATATAGTCATGCATGTCTCTTTATAATAGAATGATTTATATTTTTTTGGGTATTCCTTTGACCCAGTAATGAGGTTGCTCAATCAAATAGTATTTCTGCCTCTAAGTTTCTGAGGTATCACCACATTGTCTTTCACAATGGTTGAACTAATTTACACTCCACCAACAGTGTAAAAGTGTTCCTTTTTCTCCATAACCTCAGCAGTGGTTGTTTTTTGACTTTTAATAATAGTCATTCTGACTGGTGTGAGATGGTATCTCATTATGGTTTTGATTTGCCTTTCTCTAATAATAGGCAATGTTGAGCTTTTTTTTTTTTTTTAATGTTTGTTCTTCTCATGTATGTCTTCTTTTTAGAAGTGTTTGTTCATGTATATTGCCCACTTTTTAATGGGGTTTGTTTTTTTCTTGTAAACTTATTTATTGTAGACTCTGGATATTAGACCTCTGTCTGATGAATAGACTGTAAAAAACAATTTCCCATTTTCTAGGTTGTCTGTTTACTCTGATGATAGCTTCTTTTGCTGTGCAGGAGCTCCTTAGTTTAATTAGATCCTATTTGTCAATTTGTGCTTTTGTGGCAATTGCTTTTGGCATTTTCGTCATGAAATCTTTGCCTATGCCTATGTCCTGAATGGTATTGCTTTGATTTTCTCCTAGGGTTTTATAGTTTTGGATTTTACATTTAAGTCTTTAATTCATCTTTAGATTTTGTATATGGTATAATGAAGGGGTCCAGTTTTCATTTTCTGCATATGGCTAACCAGTTCTCCCAGCACCATTTATTAAACAGGGAATCCTTTCCCTATTGCTGTTTTTTCCTTCAGGTTTTTCAAAGATCAGATGGCTATAGGTGTGCAGTCTTATTTTGGAGTTGTCCATTCTGTTCCATTGGTCTATGTATCTGTTCTTGTACCAGGTCATTAGCAAGTATTAGCATTGAAGTGTCTTTTAATGAATGTATGTATGTCATTTTTAAGACATAATGCTTTTGCGTACTTAACAGACTGTAGTATAAACATGACTTTTATATGCATTAAGGAACAAAAAAATTATGACTTGATTTAATGTGATACCATCTTGCAACAGTGTGAAACTGAATGTACATTATCTCTGAGAAATGTCTGTACAAAAAAAAAGAACCATTCCATAAAATTATTAAAGGAGTTCAAATATGATAAACACAAACATTTAAAATACTTTTAAAAAATGAAACTGCATACCTAATTTAGATCTTAATCTTGAAAGAGCAGGTAATGGCTATTGTATTTTACAGAGGATTATGCTCAAATATGGTCCAGAAATTAGTATAATAAATACTGTCAATATTTTACATGTAAAATACTGTGCATATATCCATCAATGAGGAAATTACTTTCTTTGAGCACATAATTATCTTTATTTAAAATATTATAATGTTCTTTCTTTTTCTAAGAATAATTATTCCCCCTATTATTAACATATTTATCCTATTATTATTCACTTTATTATTAACATCTTACATTAGTATAGTATACTTATGTCAACTAACTAACTACTATTGGTATATTATTATTAACCAAGCTTAAAACTTTATTCATATTTTTCTTCTGCTCCAGGATCACATCTAGGATATCACATTACATTAGTTTTATGTCTTCTTATGTGCCTGTTGGTTTTGACAGTTTCTCAGACTTTATTTTCATTTATTTCTTTTTTTGACATAGAGTATCCCTCTGTAGGGGTAATCCCTAAAACACATTGCTCCATGTGTATGTAAACTTGAGAAAAACATTGCAAAAATTCCAACTGAGGGGCATTCTACAAAATATTTAACCAATATTTCTCAAACTATCCAGTTCATTAAAAATAAGGAGAGTCTGCTGGGAGTGCTGGCTCATGTCTATACTCCAAGCAATTTGGAAAGCCAAGATGGCTTGAGTCCAGTGTTTTTCCGGTTTATCCACTGTAAATTTACTCTTTTTTGTCTCCCTTTCCATACTGTACTCTGTGGAATAAATCACTATAATTAATGCATACTTAATGAGTATGAAGTTATGTGCCTCTTTATTAAGAAAACAATTATTTTAAAATATATTTGTAATTCTTCTGCATGAGAGATTTGTCTTTTTTTCATTTATGTGTTTGCTTAACCATTTTATATCAAAATTGACTCATGGATAGATATTTTTACTTTGGTTTCTAATCCAATAATATTTCATGTTATTGCTCAAGTTTGCCATTGGGAGTTCTTCGGTTGGCTCATGCGTCCCTTTGTCGTTCCCCTCATCATTGTGATGATTTCTTTTTTAAACCCTGTTTTACTCTTTGACAGAACAAGATGCTGTGTTCATCTTGTATATTTCATGTCCCCGCTCTAGATTCGACCATTTCTACAAATATCCCAAGTTTTTTATTAGAGAATGATATTAGACCCAAAGATCTGGGTGCTAGTTGTGCTCATTATAGTCAATAAGCAAAAGAGATTGAATTTAACTCGACTTCAGATTTCTTATTTAGTTTGAATCCCACTAGCCTAGCTATTTAACTGAAGAGCATTCAATAACCCCAGTGCTCAAGTTGCACCCCACACTAATTAAATAGGAATGTCTCAGGGTGAGACTCAGGCAGCAGTATTTTTTTTTTTTTTTAAGATTCTCAGATGATTCCAATATTTGGGAATCTGTAAGCTACTAGTCTTTTTTTTTTTTTTTAATTGTAATTTAGCCTGACAAATACCTGTTCACTTTCAAAGTATGTTTCTAAGGCACCATTAACATAACTTCTCATTGGCTTTTTACCGTGAATTTTATTCACAGAAGCTGTGAATGGTATCTCTAAACATATAAAGTTAAACATGATTAGTAGGTATTTATCAATGAAATCACATATTCTAGAAACATGAGAAATAAATCGGCATTTATAGGACCTATAAGAGCAAGGGTTAAATGCTCACCTTTCTAGTTTTGCCAACCTATAAAGAAAAAGCAAACAGACAAAACATCAATATGAATTCCTGAAAAAGATTTTTAAGCCAAAATTCTTGTTTATTCCTTTTGGAAGCTACTTTCAAAGTTAGACTACTTATCTCATTCTCTTATTATCATCTCTACTCCTTTTCTGTTTTTTTCCCCCCCAAAGGGAATTTTGCTAATAAGATCAAAGGAAAAACAAGCAACTTTTGCTATCAGTGGCTATGAAAGAAGGTCATAGATACCCAAGAAGCTACTCTGCTTTTTTTATAAACCAGGAGTCCAGGAATCCAGGTCTAATTTGGCAGGATTTTCTGTGCCCAGTAGACCAAGAGAATGCAATTCAGAATACTCCAGGAAGTCTGCCCTTATTGGAACCAGAAACGAGTATAATAATACTTTTGAGGTAGTCCAAGTGGAAAACACAGTCAACTGTTCAGGTTGCCCATCAGGTACAGGTTTGTTATCAACAACTACCTTCAAAGCTTCTGTCTCTAGTCAAAGAAGTAAGTATGCTTTAAAAGCAATAATAGAAATAAACCTCCTTTTTAATGGTTCTGGGCAGGTAGACCCTTTGAAAGGGCCAGAAATTTGTGACAATGAGGATAGGATTCAGTGAGTGCAATTAGATCAGTGCAGTATCTCACAAAGTCAACCAGTGTGTAATCCCTTAGAGCAAGAATGCAATAGAGAAGTTACTCATTTCTAGTTGATTATTCAGATAAGTTCATCATGGAAGTTCTAAAAAGTAAGGAAATAGCTGTGAGAACTCCCAGATGATGTGTAAAAAATGTCTTCCTGGCATATTAACTACTTTCAATAGGGTGGGCATTTTTCTTTTTCTCTTTTCTTTACTTTCTTTGCTTTTTTTCTCTTTTAGAAAATTTGAGCATCTCAGTTTTATTATTTTAAGTACAAGTGGTAACATTTTAGTATTTAAAAAAAAGTGTCTGGGACAGATATTGCCCAGCAAATTTGATATGTGAATGCTTACTGTACTAGCAAACTTACATAATATTGTTCTCAGGGTCTATCTTAGGTTGACCTATAAAGGTATCTTTTTAGTGTGGTACAACTAAATTCATTTGAGTGTGTTTCAATATAAATTGGTTTAATACTATATTCTGCTCAGGATGACTAGGGATTATAGAATTGGTACTTGGTTCAGAGTCAGAAAATATTTTCTTTTCTTGGCTCTGATTTTAAACATGCAACTTAAATTCTTTATGTTTCAATTTGCTTATTTATTTTTAAATGGACATGTATTTTCTCTGCCCTACTGCCATAGGTTAATTAAGGATCAAATATGAAGGTTCTTTGCCAAAAAATAAAGTTCGAGGTGTTATCTTTCATATAAATCTTTCTAAAAGTGCACTTTCACCTCTGTTTAAAATGGTAGAGAGGGTCACCTATTGCCTATGACATACTTTTAAAATAGTGCTGTGCATACCTTAGGAGAAACTCTGTGGCATGCTGTAATGCCACAGTATGAGCACAGCACATTTTCACACAGTGTCAAGATCACATTCATATCTGAGCAAAAGTTTGATACTTCAATAAATAATAATATCTTGTATTCATCATTAGCATACAAATTTCTCCTGAGTTTTAATGATAATGCAAAAAAAATCAGTATTTTGGCAAGTGGCAAATAGTTTCACCAATACCTTGAGAACACTGAGACATACGTACTTATGTTCTTCTCTGCTACTCAGGATAGTGAGGCAGAACATATTGAGAAGTCCTAGTACTATATCAAAAACTCTTCTGCTTCATGTATGAGAACTTCTATAACATCGGATCTAATTGTCTATTGATTTTCTTTTCCACTACACCCTATGTCTCAATCTAGGTTCTGATTGTTGTATCTCCTTTAACCTGTTGCAGAATGGCTTTGAAGAAGTATTGCATATTTTACAAACAGTTCAGGCTGGGCATGGTGGCTCACAACTGTAATTCCAGCACTTTGGGAGGCTGAGGCGAGTGGATCACCTGAGGTCAGGAGTTCGAAATCAGCCTGACCAGTATGGTGAAACCTCATCTCTACTAAAAATACAAAAATTAGCCAGGTGTGGTGGCATATGCCCATAGTCCCAGCTACTAGGGAGACTGAGACAGGAGAATTGCTTGAACCTGGAGGCAGAGGTTGTAGTAAGTCAAAAATCGCACCACTGCAGTGCAGCCTGGGTGACAGAGCAAGACTCCTTCTCAAAAAGTAAATAAATGAAAATAAAAATAAATAAACAGTTCATTCCATAATATGCTAGTATACTTCCCTGTATTAAACTTGATTTATCACTAGGTACCTAGAAGAGGGTAATGGGTATATTTATTGTGTAGGGGGGAGGGAAGCAAGCACATGAAAACTAAAAGATTAAAATGACTTCAGTTGCTCAACTGCTCTATTTTTCCACCCTTGGAACTCCGTGGTACAAATTTTAAGATCTGAGCATCCTTTTCTTCATGGTGAAAGTTTTCCGTATCAGATGATTATAAGAAGAATCTTCTTATACCATGGCTTATCTGTATTCTCACCTTCCTTAGAAATTAAATTTTTTTTTAAAGTTGCAAGGGTACAGATGAGTGTCAGAAAAGCTTACTAGCAAAATTGATGTTCATCCATGTTGTGTGTGTGTGTGTGTGTGTGTGTGTGTGTATATATATATACATTATATATATTTCCTTAATATTGCTAAACAGTATTTCATCCTATAGATATGCATTAATTTACTTATTTACCTGTTGATGGACCTTTGTAGTGATCCAATTATTGGACAATTATTAATAAAACAGCAATTAGTATCCATGAGAAAGTCTTTGTGAGATTATATGGTTTTATTACTCTTGGGTAAATAACTAATAGCAGAACTGATGGTCAAATTGCAAGTTTTTGTATAGCTTTAAAGGAAAGTTCCCAACAGTTTTCCAAAGTTGGTTTTGCCATTTTGCATTGTCACCACCAAAGTTTGAGTACCAGCTGCTCCACATATGTACAAATACTTAGTGATATCAGCTTTGTAATTCTAGTTTTTTGGTCATTTTGTGGTACTATCTTCCTGCATTTTTAGTTTTCATTTCTTTGATGATATAATTGAGCATCTTTTAATGTACTTATTAATCATTTATGTATGCTTTTTTGTGAAGTCACTGTCACATATTGTGTGTACTTTTAATGGACTTATTTGCCTTCTTTTTTTTTTTTTTTTTTTTTGAGACGGAGTTTCGCTCTTGTTACCCAGGCTGGAGTGCAATGGCGCGATCTCGGCTCACCGCAACCTCCGCCTCCTGGGTTCAGGCAATTCTCCTGCCTCAGCCTCCTGAGTAGCTGGGATTACAGGCACGTGCCACCACGCCCAGCTAATTTTTTAGTAGAGACGGGGTTTCACCATGTTGACCAGGATGGTCTCGATCTCTCGACCTCGTGATCCACCCGCCTCGGCCTCCCAAAGTGCTGGGATTACAGGCTTGAGCCACCGCGCCTGGCCTTTGCCTTCTTATTAACAAGTTATAAGGCATATGTTAAAAATATTACCTCTAGATATGTGATTTATAAAATTATCTTAGGTCTATATTTATAGAACCTATAATGATATCATCTCTTAAATTTTGATAGTTGTTATTTGTTTCTTCTCTGTTTTGTCTTGGTCAATCTGGTTAACAGTTTATTAATTTTATCAATCTTTTAAAATAACTATTTCTTAGTTTAACAATTTACTCTGTTGATTTTCTATTTTTAAGTTCATTTATTTTTACTTGTATCTTAATTGTTTGAATTGTTTTAGCAAGCTTTGGACATCTTTCATTTGGATTTTGCTAGTTTGTTAAGTTAGAAGTTTAGATTTTTTACGTGCTTCCAATTTCACCCTCCCACCTTTGAACCTTTGTTGTCATATATTCTATTTTCCACATATGCTATAAACACAGATTCAAAGCCTCTAATTTTGCTTAGGAAGTACAAATATCTTTTGGAGAAATTAAAAATAAAAATAATGTATATATTAACTTTCATTTATATAATTTTCATTTTCTTTGCTCTACATTTATTTATTTATATATAAGTTTCTGTTTGGGTTATTTATTTATTTATTTATTTAGCAAAGCCTGTAAACCATGGAGTATTTTTTTCTGACAGAAATTAAAATAATATATATTTCTCATTAAACAGAATCATTCGTCATAAATTCTCTAAAATAAAAAATTTTCCCCTTATTTTTAAAGGTATTTTTATTGATTAGGGAATTCTGGGCATAAAAGGTTTTTTATAAAGCACTTTAATGTTGCTAATTCATTATCTTCTGGTTGATTTTCTATTATCTAACATAAAGTCTGCTGTATTTCTTCCTTTTTTTTTTTGTTTTTAATTTTTTGCAGCAGGGTCTCACTCTGTCACCCAGACTGGACTGCAGTGGCTGGCAACCTCTGCCTCCCAGACTGAAGTGATTCTCCTGCCTCAGCCTCCTGAGTAGCTGGGATTACAGGTGTGTGCAACCACACCTGGCTAATTTTTGAGGTCAGGCTAGTCTTGAACTCCTGACCTCAAAATTTCCACCTTCCTCAGCCTCCCAGAGCGCTGGGATTACAGGCATGAACCACCGCACATGGCCTGAACTTCTTATAATTGTTCTTCTATATAATATGTATTTTTTCTTCTGGCTGCCTTGTTTTATTCGTTGGCTTTTGGCACTTTTAATATGTTGTACCTGGTATTTTTTTTTCTTTTATTAATTCCTGTTCTCCAAGTTTTTGGTTTTGTAATCTAATTTATTACAGTAAATCCAACTATTCCTTAAAATATTTTCTAAATATTTAAAAATATATTTTGCTCTTCTCTTTCTAGTATCCCAATTATGCATCTGTTAGACTGTTTAATCTTGTCCCGTTACACAGAATTCTCTGTCATTTCTTTTTCCTCTTGCTCTCATTCTCACTCTCTCTCTTCTCTTTGTGTTTTAGTTTGAGTTATTCTTTTTGACCTATCTTGAACTTTACTAATATTGTCTTCAGCTATGTTGAGTATATTTAAGGCCCACTGAAGACATTCTTCATCGCTGTTACCATGTTTCTATTTGTTTCTAGCATTACTATTTGATTCTTCCTTGTATTTTTCATCTCTTCAAAATACCTCATCTGTTCATGAAAGATGCCCACCTTTTCCTCCAGAGCCTTTAGCATCTTAGACATAGTTATTTAAAATTCACTGATAGTTCCAACATCTGGGGCTTATCTAAGTCTACTTTTGTCGATTCCTTATTGAGTTGCATTTTACTCTTTGTGTGTGTGTCGGGGGTGGGGGGGGGTGTGGGTGTATGCCTGTGTATATGTAGGTATTTTATGCACAGACATTATGTGTAGGCAGATAGACGTTGAGAGAAATATTATTGATGCCTGAAAACAGACAACCGTCTTTCCTGGATAAATTAAGGTTATGGGTGTATCTAGTTGGCAGTGAAACCGGTTTGTTTCTTTCTTTGTTTTGCCACACCTCCAGGTTTAGGTGGGTGCTCTACTGTTACCTTGTGCTTGAGGATTGGGGGCTGAATTATAGGAGGCTTTTTCTCAGTGGTCCTACACTACTCTCGGCCTTAGGCTTTCCCTACATGCAGAATTCCCTACGTACAGAATGTCTTCATGTTCTTGTCCCTCTCCCAATGTTTTTTTTTGTTTGTTTGTTTGTTTGTTTTTTTTTTTTTTTTTTTTTTTTTTTTTTTTTTTTTTGAGACGGAGTTTCGCTCTTGTTACCCAGGCTGGAGTGCAATGGCGCGATCTCGGCTCACCGCAACCTCCGCCTCCTGGGTTCAAGCAATTCTCCTGCCTCAGCCTCCTGAGTAGCTGGGATTACAGGCACGTACCGCCATGCCCAGCTAATTTTTTGTATTTTTAGTAGAGACGGGGTTTCACCATGTTGACCAGGATGGCCTCGATCTCTCGACCTTGTGATCCACCCGCCTCGGCCTCCCAAAGTGCTGGGATTACAGGCTTGAGCCACCGCGCCCGGCCCCAATGTTTTTATCTTACTATTTTATGCTTATAGACCTGACAGCCTATCCAACAGGTGTGAGGGTGGGAATAGACTGTTATACTTTTGTGTTTTCTGTTGCCTGATTTAGTCTTAGGTAGGTTTTGTGTCCTTGGTTCTTGAGGCTGTATCTTTCTCAATGATCGTGTCCTGCCCTAAGCAGTAAAGAATCTCAAATAGTCTGAGCCCAGAGGCTTTCCTACCTCCCCATAAAAGGTAGAAAAAAAAATTGTTCAGTTCTTTCCCCCCGAAAACGAGTCTTTATCTCTAACATCAATAAGAGAGATCATTTGCTCTGCTCCTCTCTTCCCTCTGTGGTGTAGGCTTGTGTATTGCAGGGAAGAAGGATCCAGGTGAATCTCCTGCTGCACAGTGTTAGCCATTCTTCTCCCACAGATCAGCACAAGGGAGAATGACCTTGTGGAATGCGTGGTGAGATGTGTGAAGAGCATGGCAGTGGATGCCAACTCCCTTTGTGTTTCTGGCTTGAAGCATCTCTATACGCTCATGCTATCCTACACTCAGCAGCGATTTGTTACAAGTTTGGCTAAATATTTCTTACCCTTTTGAATGCCAGCCCAGTTTCCTGTCACTGCACTAGGTAAGTCAAACATTGTGTCCCGTCTTGCCCTGGAAGTGCCTGTCTGTTCTTAGATTTAGGGCTATTTGATTGCCCGGTCACATTAATTCTCTCATAGGTTCATGAAAAGTTATGATTTCATAGGTTATCTGACTTTCTAGGTGTGAGGGTGGTCAAACTTTTTTCAGGTTACACTATACTAAGCAGACACTGTAAGTTAAAATTCTTGCAGTGTTTGAAACATTTTAAACAATACGATATATTAAATCTGAGAACAGAGAACTTAATGAATGTAAACATTTGATTCAGTATTTCTATCAGGCTTAAATATTTGGGACAATTTAATTTGTTAACCTTCTACATTTTTTGAACTTTTTATTTTGAACTAATTATAGACTCACAGGAAGTTGAAAATATAGTAAAGAGAGTCCCATGTACTGTTCACCCAGCTTCTCTCAATGTTTATAACCTGCCCAACTGTAATACAATCTTAAAACAAATAAACTGACATTGGGAAAATCCCATTAACTAGCCTACAGACCTTATTCAGATTTTACCTGTGTGTGTGTGTGTGTGTGTGTGTGTGTGTGTGTGTGTGTAGTTCTTCACAATTTTATTGTGTATATAGATTCATGTAGCTAATATACAGAAATATTTATTTCATCACTGCACAGAAACTCTATTCTGCTAAGCATCTTCTAGTCAACTCCAACCCCACCATCATTCTCTCCTGGTAATTGCTTATCTATTTTACTTCTGTAAGTTTTTTTAGTTTCAAGACGTTTTCTTTTGTCATTTTAAGAATGCAAAAAGCATAAGTAGAACTGGAATGTGTAACCTTTTGAGACTGGCTTGTATTATTGCCTTTCAGATTCATTAAATTTTTACATGTATAACTCCCTTGTTCCTTTGTATTACTGAGTAGTATTCTACTGTATCCATGTACCATAGTAACTTCAACCAGTCACCTGTTGAGAATTTTTTTTCCAGTTTTTAGTTATTATCAACAAAGCTACTATGAACATTTATGTGAAGATAAGTTTTCATTTCTTGGGGATAAATGTATAGGAATGCAATTAATTATCGGGTCGTCTGTTAAATATATATGGTTTTATAAAAAATTGCCAAACTCTTTGCTAGAGTGGCTGTACCATTTTACACTCCCAGCAGAAATGTATAAAAGAGACAGTTTCTTTGTATCCTTATTAGAATTGAATAATATCACTATGTTTAATTATAACTGTTTTGTTAAAACACTCAGTGATATTTAACTGTTTTAATTTGTATTTCCACAATGGCTAATGATTTTGAACATCTTTTTATATGCTTTTTGCTATCTGTATATTCTCTTTGGTGAAAATTTCATTCAAGTCTTTTGCTATTTTCTAATTTGATAGTTAATTTTTTTTTTCTAGCTAAAGGGTATTTTATGTATTTTAAGTGTGGTTTACACTTATTTTTTCCAAGTTTTAGCTTGTCTTTTATATTCACTACAGAGTTTTTTGTAAAGAAAAAAACTTTAATGAGGTCCCATTTATCTATTTTATTTTTTTAGTGATTGCATTTTGGTGTCACATCTAAGAACTCCATGTAATCTCAGGCCTCAAAGAATTTTACCTTAATTGTCTTCTAAAAGTTTTATAATATTATATCTTACAATTAAACCTATTATTTATTTTGAGTAAATTTTTTACAAGGTGTGAAGTTTTACTTCAATGTTTATTTATTTTGATGACAGATATATAATTGCTGCTACATCATTTATTGAAATGTATACATTTTAGCTGTAAGAATAATAATCATTTAATAATTAATAGAATATTAATTGATGACAAAATTTATAAAAGGTAAAAAAAGTTGCTTGTGACTGTCCTATTTCTTGTGCAAAAATCTTTTGGCAGTTACAAATCTACCCACACTAACGTGGTGGTATCATGTTAATAATCGTAATATAGTACGATGATACTATTATGAACACAAAATTTATCTTCTTGAGGAAATACTGATAAAGAGGAACAGTGTAGAAGAAAAGTAGAATGTAAACAAAAAAAGCAAATCTATTGCACAATTTTAAGGGTCATTAACATTTGATTGGGAAGATTACTTTTCTTTATAGCACAATATATAATTTTTAAAACATAAACGTGTTGTTAAACAATGTTATTTTTAAAAGTTTGCCTCGTTTCTCTTCTGCTCTTCCATACTCTTTTTCCAAAAAGCAGTAGCTAAATCAGAAATGCCTGGGGCATTCTTCTTCTACTCCTTCTGTATTTGCATCTTTTTTGTCTGAGGGAAATCTTTCTCACTACTCAAGGAAGGTATAAAATATGTAGATCACTGCCACATTTTTTTTTATTATTTTGAGATAAAATGGAACCTAGAGAACTGACATTTTATCCAGTTGAAATGAACCAATATTAAATAATCTGGAATCCTCCAGCAAAAACCCTAAAGTTTTAGATTTTTCATCTAAAAAATTATACATTACCTAAACAAAGGTACAATTATATGTGTACCTAACCAAAATGACTACATTATTGAGTGGGAGTACAGTTTTATAGTTAAAGAGAAATTTATAAAGTTAAAAAATATTGAAATGATATTTAATACTTATTTTTATAAAATATTTTATTAATTATGCAATGCATTGTTATATACTTAATATATAATATATAAAAAAGAAAATGCTTCTTTTTTTAATAAATTGTATTCATTTTAATAAAGATAACTAAAAATTGAGCCACATGAAGAGATACACCATATAATTAGACATCAAACAATCGGGTCATAGAGAGGATATATAATACTTTAATTCAGATAGAATTAAGCCCTATCATATTAGCAAACAGTACAGTTGCAAGGAAATAATAGTTTTGAGTTTTGCTGCAGACAGCATATCTAACAATTTTGGCAGTAATTATTCATTCTGAATAAATGCTTTTTTGGATTCCTAACAAGCTGCATTCAATGTTCAAAATTACTAAATTATAGTTTATTGTTCATTTGAAAAGTTTACATTTAGAAAGCCCTTAAGTTGTAATTGCTTATGTGCCATGTTTGCTGAAATGCCATAAAATATTTCAAGCTATATATGTCTATTTCAGGATTGACATTTTATTTACAACATGTACTTTAAGCTGTTTCTCAGTGTCCATTTAATTGGAAGAGGCAAGTGATATGTATAAATGAATGCCTTTAGTAACTTCATTACTTTTAAATCTTTTTTTCCTGAAAAACTTCTAGCTGAAATGTCATGAAATGACTTAGCATATTATTTTTTATGCCTTTATACCGAGAACGTAGAAAAAAAAAATAACTTCAGTTACCACAACCACCATTCTTGCAAGCAAATAAGTAAAAGAACAAAAAAACCTGAAAAGATATGTTTCTGAGAAGTACAAGGTTAGGAAAAGGTGAAAATCAAGGGAGCATTGCCACAGCAACTTGTCTATAGTCTGTTTCAACAGCTACAATCCTCATATGACCCTCATATTTCTTCTCTTTATATACAAGGATATCATTCTTCTCTGTTTCACATCCTAGATTATATTTAGGTCTTACCCTTCCAGAAGAGAAAGGGAAAACTGAACCTGAATGTTACCTAAAAGTGAAGAACTGTCCACACTTCTGTGTGCAGAGTGGTAAGAACTTCCTTCCATTTCCATTTACCTCCCTTACTGGAACGAAGTGAGTGCTGGCAAAATTCCTTCTTTTAACCTTGGCTGGTGATCGATGCAGGTGACAGCAATTAATATTACTAGTGATGATTGACTCTCTGGACTATCTGAGAGAAACCCAATGACACTTCCTTTTAGGTAAAGAGGAGACATTGGAGCTCAGAGCCCCTTTTGGTTTAATATATATGATCTGGAGTATTTTCTGGGGACTTTCTTTAGTAAGAAAAGAGAAAAAACAGCTTGAGTGAGAGTTATATTTCTGCTATGTGTTATCTACCTTTGCATGTAATATTGAAGACTGTTCAATGTGTCATAGAAACTCATAGCAAACTGGCAGGAGAAATAGTCTTTGGTTTTTAAATAAAAGTTGTCTAACTGAAACTTTCTGATACTGGTTGTCACATCTTCCTTTCCCTTTGTATTGTTCTCTTACTGAGTTACAAGGCAACAGAAAATAGAGTCAACTCAAACCCAACAGTACCCAACCCAAAACCAACGGTATGTCATATGCTTTTCTTTTTCTTTTTCTTTCTTTTCTTTTCTTTTTTCTTCCTTTTTTTTTTTTTTTTTTTTTTTTTTGAGATGGATTCACACTCCATCACCCAAGCTGGAGTGCAGTGGCCTGATCCTGGCTCACTGCAACCTCCCCCTCCTGGGTTCAAGCTATTCTCCTGCCTTAGCCTCCAGAGTTGCTGGGACTACAGGTGCATACTACCATGCTTGGCTATTTTTTGTATTTTTAGTAGAGAAGGGGTTTTACCATGTTGGCCAAACTGGTCTCAAACTCCTGGCCTCAAGTAATATATGCCTGCCTCAGTATTCCAAATTGCTGGGATCATAAGCATGAGCCACCACGACAGTAAGCTTTTAAATGTTGTAAAGCAAGCTCCAAGTTGTCACATTCTAAGTCACTCTAGAATAAAATTTATATAAAACTTAAAAGGAATAAGAGATTTTCAAGGACTCTGAGATAGATGGCATTGTTATTCCGAATTGTTTACTCTTACACTTGGAGAGACAGAATACATCATTGCACACTGCCATGTGATGTGCAGTGCTCCCTCCTGAGAGAGGGTCTTACTCCTTCCTCATTCATGCCTTACTTACAGCATGGCTTGGTCATTTGAATAGCTCTGACCAGTGAAATAGGAGTAAGAGTGATGTATAACGTTGCTGATTGGAAACTTGTAGAGCATTCATTGCATGGTTCCAACATTTCTTCTTTCATAAGAACAAGATAGGGCTGTTCTTTAAGCCTTGGTCCAGCAATGAAGACAATATGAGGCAAAGCCACAACTGAACAGTGAAGTGTGAGCAACATGTGCAAGAAATAAATCTTTGTTGCTGTAAGGTTGTTGCCACTAAGATTGTTGGGGTTATTACTGCAAAATAACTTAGAAAAATTATTATTAAAGTTAACATAAACTCTAAAAAGAACTAAAACTGTTAGGTGAATAATTGGGCCTCTTAACGTATACATTCTAAGATAAACTTGCTCCTCCCTTTTTTCTTCTTTTATTTTACTTTTTTCTTTATTCATGTTTGTGTATGTGTACTCACATACATAAAAATTTGGTCATCCATGGTAAAATCAAATATGTTTTGAATGATTTTAGAACTGATCATTTCTAAGTTCTGAGCATTCTTAAGCTGAAATTGAAACTTGGAAAAACCACCACAAAGCTAACCTTAAATATAAAAATAAAAACAACCAAAAATGTAGATGGAGTCAATTAGATCTTGGAATTGCTAGGGCAAACAAAAGAAAAGTTTTAATTTTCTGTTTCTTGAATGTTCAATTTTCTTTTCTTTTCTCTTTCTTTCCCTTGTTCAATAAAATGAGGAAAACTCTATGACTACATTTCATTCTCATCATAATTATACGCATGGTAGTGAGAATAGTATTGCAACAAAGAACAATTTTAGTCTCTGCCATGCATGAAAAGAAAATCAATAACCATCCCCAAACTGATTATGTAATACTTCTCTATTAGATATGATGTCACTAGAAATATTTCTGCTTAGTCAAGCAGGGGAAAAGAACTCATTTGCTAATCTAATCTCCTATTTTCTCATCAGTTCTTTCTCTTGTCAGGACTGTGTTTTCCCTGGACATGATGAAAACACAAGAGTGAGTGTCATCCTATTTACTGCTGTGGTTGTCCTAACCTAAACTAAGTCTACTTTTGACGTTTCCTGGATGCAAAGGTAGTTAAATCCCAAATGTTTATGGGTCTTCCAAAATATAAACATTCTTTCCTTCTGGGGTAATAGAAACCAAATTTTTAAAATTATTCTCCTGGTATTAATTTTTATGCTCTATTTTATTCTTTCCAAACTTGTGTTTATTCAGTGGGCATGCAATTTTAGAAATTAAGTTAATAAATGATAATATCATTTCATATCTATTCTAATGAAACAAATGGAAAGTAAAGTGCACACAAAGAGTATGTGTAACTTTTTCCAGTGCTACCTTATTAAACTTCCTTCTCCTATTCTCCTAACCCTCAAAAGAGGGTAGTCTTAAGTGCTTACAGTGAATTTGCAACAAAAATCATTTTTTCCACCTCGTTTTCTCTCTCTCTCACTCTCTCTCTCTCTCTCTCTCTCTCTCTCTCTCTCTCACACACACACACACACACACATACACACACACATACACATACACACACACACACAGAGAGAGAGAGAGAGAGAGAGAGAGAGAGAGAGAGAGAAATTGGTGTCTCAGATTTCCTTCCTGCTATAGACTCTTACCAAGGATAAAGCATTTTCTTTCTCCATGCCTTTTCTATTGCATAAAAGTCAGAAATGCTCACTATACTAATATTTTTTAAAGTCTGTATTACCACAAGTAAGTAATACATTCCAGAGGGAAATGAACAACATTTTAAAAAGGGAAGATTATCTCAGAGAGGTAGGCAGTGAAAGTCTGTTTTTAGTGGGAGAGATGTGACTTGTCCAAGAGTTTGAGGTTACCTGAGATTTACAAAAGGAGCTTTCGCATTTCAGCTTGCTAAGGAAACTTGTGTCTAGATTGCCCAAAACTGGGAGTGGATTACAAGATTGCTATGTGCTTTTAGATGAAGGTCAGTGCAGAGAACTGGAATGACATGAATATCTGAATTTGGTTAAACTCAGAGAAAATCAGTGCCTAAAAGATAATCAATGTCACTGCTCAGTTGAGGCAGTGAGAAGCTAAAAGAGCAAGGGTAAGGAGAAAATCATGATGATGTATTTTTCAGGCATTATATAAACTCAGGAGTTTTTATGTTTAATAAGAGAGTCTCAATATTGAGTGAATTGAATTTATTGTCAGTAAGTATGTAGAAGGTTGGAGGATATTTGATTTAACATGACTCAAAATAAAATTTCTTACACTTGAATATTACGGGGGTAAAATTAATATCAGTGATAGATAAGACAATTTGGACACTATTATAAAACTTCATGAAATATATATTTATGAGGAAGACTAATTAAAATACTTAGAATTGAGGGTTGTTAATTTTCAGATAATGGCTTTTACTGTATTGGAGAATTAATGAATAGTGGGAATGCTTATAAAACCCTGTGGATTTGGGGAATACCAGTGATCCAAAATGAGATTTAGTATGAATGGGGCTTAATAAATATTTTAAAAACTGGGAGCAGATACATAGTGATTGGCAGAATGTTCATTAAGGGAAGAGAAACTAGCCTTTTCCAATAAATAACTTTGTTAATTCCAAGAGACTATTGAGAAATGAAGAGCATGGAAGAAGATATTTAAGTCCCCTAACTCAGACTTCGTATTTCAAAAATGACTTAATCATGTCCATCTGAGAGACGAATGCACCCTAGCCAATGTCCTCAGTGTCCTACAGGAATATTTTCCAAATTATTTTTGGGGTCCCTTAGTGAGTCATGAAATTAATCTGGGAAATCACACCAGGCATTTTTAAAAATATATATCAAATGAACATAATCAAAATATACGATTGCATCACATATGACTCTACTGTTTTATTACATATATTTTTATATACCTATAAATACATGAAAATCTGTATAAAGGGTCATAATGAAAACTGTATTTCTGACAGAAATTCAGATCAAATGAATTGGAGACCTTCATTTTATTTTATGGAAACTTCCCTATTGCTCCTAGCTTGAATGTCATTAAACATGGGTGAAATTTTAAGACAATGAAAAACTGTTCTGACAGTGAAATGACAAATCCCATGAACTCAGTTTTTTGAAGTGGGGTGGAAATTTGGGTTGATTGAGAAGACCGTTTGGAGAATATTCATTGCTGGAAGAGTGGAAGGTGGCTTAGGTCCTGAAACACTAACAATGATGAAATGGGGTTAAAGTCTTCAGTTTGAGGCTGAGTCTCAAAAAGTGTTCAGTGCTATGGCTGAATGTCTAAGTGGTTTAGAATAAGCTTCTGTTCAGGTCAGTTTTTAAAATACCAACCGGAGGGCTGGTGAGAAGTTTCTATGTTGACTCTGAGGCTAGAGGCTTTGGAGACTTGGCCAGAGGAGCCATAGACCTAGGGAGTAAGGTTCAGGCCCAGGATGAGCAGGCATAGGGAGGGGCTGCTCTGAGTAAACTCTCCACTGTGAGCTGAGCCTGGTGGAAACTGAACCCCTCCCTTCAACTGTTTTCAACTTTAAAAACTCATTAGAGAAGAAAATGAGGGGGAGGTGGTTTTTCACTCCAGGAGAGAGGGAGTCAGGCATGAAAGAGATGATTTTAGTGACCCAATTTCAGACTGTGCCAGCTAGGGCAGATGACGACTTAATATACCAACTGAAGACTTGATTGTTGCTTTGTGTATTCCATTAATCTATACGTGGGTTCTCATCCACAAGATCCTTGATATCCCAATAGTTTGTTATCTGGGCAGCCCTTTATTCACCATTTTGTGGTGGCCTGGGCTACACTACAGAACGGAAGATTCCTAAGGGAAGTCTGAACCTAACACAAGACTATAAAGCCTACTGCTCAACTACAGAGAAGAACATTTCAGAGGTAGTTGTCTAAGACTTCAAGAAAGCATAAGGAGTATTTACTTCACTCTGTTAGTAGGGAAGTTAGATATTTCATGCGGATTTCTCTTGCAGTTGTAAATGCTAAAGCCTAAAAGCAGTAATAGAGGTTTCTAGGGCTGAGTCTGTGATGAATATAAAGGCATTATAACAAGGAGAGCACATGGACACAGAGAGGGAAACATCACACAGCAGGGCCTGTCAGGGGGTGGGGACTAGGGGAGGGAAAGCATTAGGAGAAACGTCTAATGTACATGATGGGTTGTTGGGTGCAGCAAATCACCATGGCACATGTGTACCTACGTAACAAAATTGAACGTTCTGCACATGTACCCCAGAACTTAAAGTATAATTGTTTAAAAAAAAAAGACCCAACTCTCAGTCAGTCTGAAGCCTCAGGGCCTACCAGATAGATGGTAGCTATTAAAATTTCAGACCAGCATCAATGTAGTCAAGAGAGCAATAGTTAAGATGGCAACAATCCTGGAGTATAGGTGAGGAACTGTCCCTGCTTTTCTATTGTGACACATGTCTGGAAATTTTATGTTATCCTGTGAATCTATTGTGGCGAAGAGACCTCACAATGAGTGACACTGAATTTCTTACCATCCAGGCAGGTGGAAGTTCAAAGAAGATTAAATTCGATTTAAAACAATAATGGAATATGGAAGCTTGTATGCAATATTGTGATGTGATACATACACACACCTAAATATATATAATGTATTCATTTTAAATAAATGTATATATCTAATGCATTTAGTTTTCATTTCAAATTTATTCATACACATTAGGTTTAGTGTCAAGTTTATGTGTATTGGCTCTGGAGTCAGATGGCTACAGCAAGAATATTAGCTTATTAACTATGTGATCTCAGACAACTTGCTTACTTCTCTGAGTTTCAGTTTCTCACCCATAAAATGAGAATGATAACATGGTTGATCTGTTTAAGTTATTCTTACTTGCTAAATTACTTAGAAATTTATCTGGAATATAGAAAGAATGTAGTAAATAGATCTCTTTAAAAGTTCTCTTATTAAAGCATAAGGTATTTTCTCTTTTGAATATCTGCATTTGACATTTTATTTTCTGTATTTTTAATTTCTTGATATGTATGACTTTCTCTCTAAACTGTACTTTGCTCCTATCATTTATAAATTTATTTTTACCCTGTTTACCTGCGTACTTGCACCCATTCCCCCAAATTCTATGTCTAAATTCTGATCTGGAGTTTATTTAGTATTTTCTACTCTTCCACCCCCAATTTTGTGTTTCTTATGTGGCAGTAAAAATTTTGGACACAAATTTTACTTCTAATCTCATGATTTTCTGAGTTTGAGCTCACATTCCACTTTATTTATGTATTGCTGCATTCTCCATCCCAATTCCTGATACTGGATTCAAGGCTGCTCCTTAATCTGTGTATTCACTTAACAAACATTTTTTTTTGCTTATTTTCTTTCTGTCAGGCAATGTGACAATCACTAGAGATTGATGTTACAGATAACATAACCCCTGATATCCATGCATATAGCTGCCAATCTTTCATTTGCCTGGTATGGCTCTACTAGCCAATAAAGTTCCCCTTTTACTTAAACCAATGTCTTAGGCCATTTGGGCTTCTGTAGCAAAATACCACAGACTAGGTAGCTTAGAAGCAGCTGAAATGTATTTCTTATGAATCCAGAGGCTGGGAAGTTCAAGATTAAGGCACTAAGGTGTTGATTATGAGGGCAGATCCCTCATGAATGGCTTGGTGCCATCCCCTTGGTGATGAGTGAATTCCCACTCTGTTAGTTCATGGGAAAGAAGTTGTTTAAAGACCCTGGCACCTCCTTTCTTGCTCTCTCTCTTGCCACATAACACGTTTCCCACTTGCCTTCTGCCATGGTTGAAAGAATCCTGAGGCCCTCACCAGAAACAGCTGATAGCACAATGCTGCTTGTACAGTCTGCAGAACCATGAGCCAAAATAAACCTTTTTTCTTTCTAAACTACCCAGCATCATGTGCTCCTCTGTAGCAATGCAAAATGAACTAAAACAGTCACTAATCCCTCTGATGAGGGCCCCACTCTCATGACTTACTCACCTCTCAATGATTGCACCTCCTAATACCATGACATTGCTGATTAAGTTTCAACATAATCAGAGGCCAAAGGGGTGAGACACAAACATTAAAACCATAGCAACCAGTTTGAGCTGGGATTCTTTTAGTTATAACCCTAAATGTCCTGAGTAATATGAGACAATTTCATTATATACTAAATGCTCATGTGCACTAGAGTCCTGTTCTGTATTCTACTGAATTGACTTATTAATTTGTACCAATCCTTGGACTCAAATTGCATTGTTTTATTGCAGTAGCACTAGAGCATATTTTAATGTGTTACTGGAAGAGTCTTCACTAATCACACATTCAAATTTGGGGGAAGGTATTTTATATGTCGATTTTTCCAAGTGAACTTTAGATTTATTTTGTCTTGTTTTGTTTTTAAAGCATAGAAAAGGAACAAGAACTCTGAGGTTTGTGTTGGTGTTTTTACTGAGAATATATTAAATTTATGTGTTAATTTTGAAGGATTGAATCTTTACAATATTTAATTTGATAATACAGGAGTACAGTATGTTTTTCATTTATTCAAATCATATTTATAATACTTCAGTAAATTTTAATGTTCACTTCCTTAGTTATATTGATTTCTAGACTGATTTACTCAGAAATATGGAAATTATTTTCTATACTTGGGCAAAAAATATTTTCTTTTGTTATACTTTCTAAATGGTTATTATTTGTGTAAATGAAGGATTTTGGTTTGTGTAATACGCTATCTTAAAGTATTCTCATTTTAATTTTTTTTTGTTTCCAAGTATTCAAATTATCACTGCAGATAATAAAAAGTTTGCTTATCACTTTATTTTCTTGTTTAATTACATAGATTTTTACCTTTCAAGCAATTTAAAATAAAGTGGTGACAATTGTCTTACTCCTGACTTTAATTAAAGAATGCTTATAATATTACACAATTAGGCCTAAGGTTTCTGTTTCAAAAATTATATACGGATGTTTAACTTGTAAAATGTCTTCTTTGTATTATATGGAGATCTTTATTTAACCTAATTATATATGATTTTTTATTGATACTGAACCTTTTTATTTTTTGCAATTCTGTAATAAATCCCTTTTAGCTTTGCTATGCTCTTTTAACATTTATTTATAATCTTTACATTGAAAATAATGAAGAAGAATTGCCTGCAGCCTCATGCTGGATGCTTTTGAAACTTTTTCTCCCTCTGTCTCTAGAATAAGTTAAATTACAGGAAAGTAACTGTTCTTTCAAATAAATATACTTTTTGAGCATACCAACAGGAGCTTGTCATCATTCTTTTAGAAAAATGTACCCACATTACACAGAAACCCTAAGAACCCAACCAATTTCTTAGAGTATAACAGAAATATGAACATTTGCAAGAGTAACGAACTATGCGTTAAAGATTTAATTTGGTTAAAACATGATTTCTAGTCTCAAAGCAATGGATATGATTGTTAAAAATTAGTTACTTTGTATGCAGAAAAACCTTTTTTTCTATTTAAGTCACTATTTCACTCAAATTGCTTAATTCTCTACAATTTCCTCCAACACGTTCTCAAAAATATGGATAATAATTGCACAACACTAGTCAAAAAGATCATGCTGAAAGAATGGTAGAGGATAAGACATAATGGTACAGTCACCTTGATTATGGCACTGTGATGTGCTAATCATTAGCCATATCTATGCCTGATTCTGCCAGCCTATCAAGTGTATTTTTTTTTTTTTTTTTTTTTTTTTTTTTTGAGACAGAGTCTTACTCTGTCACCCAGGCTGGAGTGCAATGGTGAAATCTTGGCTCACTGCAACCTCCACCTCCTGGGTTCAAGCGATGCTCCTGTCTCAGCCTCCCAGGTAGCTGGGTTTACAGGTGCCCACTGCCATTCCCAGCTAATTTTTTGTATTTTTGGTAGAGATGTGGTTTCACCGTGTCCCCCAGGCTAGTCTCAAACTCCAGAGCTCAGGAAATCCACCTGCCTGGGCCTCTCAAAGTGCTAGTATTACAGGTGTGAGCCACTGTGCCCGGCCTTCAAGCATATTTTTATTGCAATTTGAATATTTTCCTGCACACCATTTTCATGAAAGTGTTTTACAAAATTCAGGGAATTAAAATATAATTTTTCCTATATCTTCATTGACTAAAACCTTTGTACTGAGAAACAACTGTATTGTCAGAAATTTAAGTATTGAAAACCAAGAGGCTTTCTATCAAGAAAATGTTTCTATTATAAAAACATAGAAATATTTTCTATTCTTGTAAAGACTTATATGTAATCTTCAAATGTTTTAAAAGTTCATATTCCAAAACAAATTTTGAAATGTTTGTTGCTGGAGTTTCACTTTTTCTAGAGAATTCCTGTGTCTACTACCACCACAGATAAATTTTGGAGCACTTATTCTTAAGACAAATTTGATAAGACAGTTTATGCTTTTTCATGTATTGAAATTCTATGATTTTTAATATACTAGTTGTGTCCTCCAAGTTTTTAATAACTGAAAAAAATTCAACTTAATATTTAAACATTATAAGAAATACTTAAATGTGAATAATAGAAGGCCAATGACAGTAATAGAAACTTTACATCTGGTAATTTTAGTCAAAAGATACCAAGAACAAAATGGAACTTACTGAGATAACATTCATTCCTAATGGGATCAGAGACCTTGGGAAGGGTTGACGTGAGGAGAACTCCAGAAAATTTATCAGCAAAGACACTGGGACTTCTTTTTGGAGCCAGAACTTTAATGTGACCCTTCTCAAAATAATTCTATCTCCTCCTCTTTCCATTAAAAATTCTAAGTTCCTGTATAAAGAATTTAGCCTAGAAGTATCAGTTTTCCACTGTTGCTTTGATATTTGATGGCCACTGTGACATGGTCATCAGATGCAAGTGTGGCCACCCTGGGCCTACTACTATATATCAATAACAATAAGTAAAGGACATTTTTAGCTACATTGGTGTTCTTCAAAACTATCATATTGCAATTCTAGCCTTTCTAGAATTAGTCACTATGTTCACCATTCCTGGTAATGAGCAAAATAATTTTTTCCATTTATATTTAATTGTGAAAGTAATTCTATCCTGGTCATGGGTGTTTCAAGACAAATATCCTATTTGGGAATTCTTTATATCTTAAGGAGATGAATTAGAAGAAGAGAAAATTGACTGCTATAGTTCTTTTTAATGTGAAAACACCTACAAATATAATTAATAACTATAAGTTAAAAATGAATTTTAAGTCTGCATCTAGAATATTACAATGCTATTTTTTTGAAGCTCTGTGCAAAGTTTCAGTTTGTAGGATTCCATCATGAAACTGCATCATCATCATCAACCGAAACTTTTATTTCCAGGAGTTAAATATATATTTATATTAATTATGTACTTTACATCAATTAACAAGAAAGGCTTAATGACTTAGTAATGGTTACATCATCTGACATACCTTATATAAATATCTACATACAGACTTCTTGGAGGACCCAGCCAAACAAGATGTTGAATCATTACTGACCTCAGATGAAAGTGAATTTCTGTTTAGTGTGGCAAGTATTTCAGAGAGTAACCACAGGAGTACTTTGTTGTTGTGTAATTATGCTAAACTTTTAAAAATTTGACTAGTGTATTTTAATGATAAATTTCTAATAAAATTAAATTACTTTGTAGATTCCAGATTTATTTTTATATTGCAGAAGTTCATTCTATGATGATTATATTTTAACTTTGAAACACTGACTCTGATTGAGGTTGATTTTAATTCTCAGGCATTCAACAGTTCAGCAAAAAGTCTTCGCACTATATCTCTGTTATAGATAAAAGTCTCTGTAAATAGTGGTTGTAACAAAGGAATGGTGACTAATATGTCTTCTTGAAAATAACCATCTTTTATTAGGAGAAATCTTCCCTTGACTCAGGAGCAGCTTCAGGATATGCATACATAGAATATAGAGGAGAGGAGAGGATATATTCTCTATTCATTAATTCTGGCACTTTGAGATGCTTGAGGTAGATACTAAATTTGCTTCATATTTTTTTTGGATTACTGTAGATCTACATTCAACATTTGATACCATGTGTGACTCATGATGATCACATTGAAGATACATGATATCCAGTAATTTTTGCTGGAGATAATACTGTAACATAAATAACATGATGTTCTTAAAACACATTTAAGGCTGGGTGTGGTGGCTCATGCCTGTAATCTCAGCACTTTGGGAGGCTGAGGCAGATGGATCAGCTGAGGTCAGGAGTTTGAGACCAGCCTGACCAAAACGATGAAACCTGTCTCCACTAAAAATACAAAAATTAGCCAGGCATGGTGGCAGGCTCCTGTAATCCCAGCTACTTGGGAGGCTGAGACAGGAGAATTGCTTGAACCCAGGAGGTGGAGGTTGTAGTTAGCCAAGATCACGTGATTGCACTCCAGCCTGGGAAACAAGCAAAACTTTTTCTCAAAATAAAATAAAATAAAATAATTTAAAATTACACAAGAGATTTTAAAATTACATAAGATAATGTGTATAAAGAGTTTAACAGAAATTTCAATTATCTTGGCTTAAGATGCTTTAGCTATTTAGTAGTTTAACCAAGACCTACCATTTACTTCCTAATTAGTCTACGGCTGAATTTGGCATTTTTGAAAATCTTTTGATAGCCTCTGAGAACTTACTATTATTTGTACTAATTTAATTCCTGATGAAAGCTATTAAAAAGATTTATTTTAGAAAGTTTGTTTCAGGTAGGTTTATGTCCTTATGGAGCTTACAATCTTAATTTCAAAGATGAAAAGGGAAGTCATGTGTAGAACAGCTCATAGTACTTTGCAGCTTGTCCCAGGAGTTACAGGGAGCAGCATGGACTGTGGAAACTCACATAAAGTTCTTCAAAATTTACTGGGTTTTTGTTTTGTTTTGTTTTTTTGTTTTGTTTTGTTTTTTTCCTTCCTGCAAATTGTAATGAGTTTCTCTTTTTCTACTTAACTTGAAAAATAAGTCCAATGAAATAGTCAATTGATTAACAAAGTTCTATCATTTCTTCTTCATGAAATGACTAATTTAACAAATTAAATCCTTCACTTATTAAGGTTTGTTTATTACCTATTTTTCCTCTATTCCTTTCTCTGAGCTACAAACCACAGAGATTTATCTTTACTTTAAATTTTCTTAGCACTATCAATATACCTATTTAATGATCATTTATGGCACATCTGTTCTATTTGTTGGGATATTTAAAATTTATATTAAATTAAGTAGAAATACCAATTCCAGAAAAGGATTCTTTCTGTCTTTATTTAGACTATAATATGGTTTGGCTGTGTCTTCATCCAAATCTCATCTCAAATTGTAATCCCTACCTGTCAGGGGAGGGACCAGGTTGGAGGTGATTGGATCATGAGGGCGGTTCCCCCCATGCTGTTCTCATGATAGTGATTGAGTGCTCAGGACAGCTGATGGTTCAAAAGTGTGGCACTTCCTTGCACTTACACTTCTGTCTCCTGTTGCCATGTGAGGAAGATCCTTGCTTTCCCTTTGCCTTCCATCATAATTGTAAGTTTTTTGAAGACTTCCTAGCCACGTGGAACTATGAGTCAATTAAACCTCTTTCTTTTATAAATTACTCAGTCTTGGGTATTTCTTTATAGCAGTTTGAAAATGGACTAATATAGACCACATACATAATGCTTAACAAATTATTGCCAGAAGAATGTGGCATGTACCACGATGGGTCTAGATTGGGCTGTTTGCCATACTTGGAGAAGAGGTGCTGGAGGGAGAGGCTGAAGATGTATACACAAGACACAGGAGAAAACTGCTAATCAGTTTCTGGTTTGTAGTTTCCTTAAAAATAAAACTTTATATTTTATTAATTATTTTTACTGTTCTTGGAAGAGAATCTGGTTCAAAACTGATGCTCAATAAATCGTTGTTGAATAAATTAATGAATGGGCAATACTGTTTTCTAATACAGCATATTACACTTCTAAGGAACTCTGCCAGTTTCTAGGACTACAGTGATTGCCTATCACGAGGTCAAGGTATAACAAAGCATTATTAAATATTGTGACTCAGTTTTGCATAATACTAACTGCTATAAATGAACAAATTCATAATTCTTCAATATATAGTGGGATTTCTAACTGCATTGGAAATCCTTTGAGAACTAATATAATAGGGTCTACTTTTTTAGTGTCCCAATATTGAAAGTAAATGTTAGACTAAATTGTGTTTAAATGAAGAGAGGCTGAAAATGAGAGTTACTAACCAAATAGAGGCCTAATTTGCTAGAATCAGCTCTAGTCTTAGTAAAGTTATATTTTTGTAGAATTTGATATATTCAGTCCTGATAGTTAAATTAGCTACTCAATTATATTTGTTTATTTTGCTTTATGAGTTATGTCTTCTGTAAACTCTGAAGCTAAGAGAGTGAATTATTATAATATAGTTCCAGAAATTACAGAACACTTAAAAAAATTCTAATTCATAGGTGATTCATTTATTTGTGAGTACATTATTTAGAAGATCGCAGCATATAATTTAAAGATGAGGAACTCAAACTTTTTAATCTACATTTGTGTTCTTTGAGAATGAACAACTGTAGACTCTGAGACATGAGTTCCTTTTTTTATACTCTTCCGTACTTTGAATAAGTATTCAAATAATATTTGATTTCTATTTGTGATGTAACTATGAATTAATTATACACATGGAGATTCTGTTTTGAATGAATTTTTTAATTCAACATTTTTGTGCCTCCCTAAGATTTTTTCTATTAATACTTTAATATTCTACTTTTGGGAATATATTGGAATATATTGCAGTAGTGAAATAAGACATGTATTATTGCTAATTAATGGTCATATTACATGGTACAGAGATATCATTTTAAATGCTTTATAATGGAGTGCTTTGATTAAAAATATTTTTCTAATATTATAAATATTTGATCCTTGAAAAACTTGAAAACCATGTTTTTAAATGGAAATCAGAATCTTTGGGTGGGAGGTCTTTGGCAAGGCAACTATTTTACACAAGCAACTGAATCGGTGGGAGGGGACCACACGAAGCCTGAATCCCCTTTTGAACCCTCGGTAGCATCCTCCAGGGAAAGTCACTGTGTGAAGATTGTTTGAATGGCAGCAGTAGGGTGCATAGCAACACCGCTCCTCAAAGGAAGCATCACCTTATCTGACCCAGTCTTGGAGTTAATCAGGCGCCTGCTTCAGCCAGTTGACGATAATGTCTCCAACCATTTCCATTTTTTAGCATGCAGGAGCCATCCAAGGACATCTTTTGTTTGTATAATAGATCTTCACAGGATACATTCTGTCGAAACTTCGGATGAACTTGGTCTTTTGCTGGACTTCAGCTCTGACAATATGTAACTCTAAGAATTTCTCAAGTTCTATGATGGCATTGATTAAGCATGATGATGTCAAACCACATGCTCTCACCTACCTGTGTCATTTGGTAGAGTAAAAGGTAACATCTTTTGGATTTGCAATAAGTACTTAGAGGATTGCCCTTTCATTTAACCTTTTCTGAGACAGTAAGCATATTGTTTTCTTTCTCTATAATGAGCTTCTTAAATTAAAGAAGTGTATAGTTCTGTTTGTGAAAAAACCTATTATGCAGCTTGAAACCTAGGCAGCAGTTACCTTGTTCAGTTTGTAGGAAATGATCATCTTGGCAAAGCGCTCCAAATGTGTGAAGAACACTCGGTTGGTTTTGATTAATACAGCATGTTCAGTTGTGATTCTGTCTATCAATTTCTTCACTGAAAGATCAGTGGTTAAACATATGCTGTTAGCTGCCAGAGTCAACACTCATATTTTTCTTTCCATTCTGTGAGAAGAACTTCAAATGTTATTATTCTAAAGGCTTTTACTGCAGCCTGTTGGTCTGGACTAAGAACACACATTATTTCATGTCATATTAAGAATTCCAACCTTGAAAGGTCAACTGTTAGGTTTATCATAGTGTTTATGGGGTGCTGATTATTTATGTACCACTGCAGAGTATTTGAGATATTTTAAAATTCATAAATTAAAATGACTTATTGCTACAGTAATCAGCAATGTAGCATATTATAATTTATCTACTTGAGCACATTTTTTTTTCATTATTTGTCACTCCTACTTCTGTATATAAGAGAAACCATTTTTTTTTTAAAAAAAGAAGAAACAATTAAATATAAGTTGATAAATGCTAGCATTTATTTCCCACTTTTTTTTTTTTTTTTTTTTTGAGATGGAGTTTTGCTCTTGGTGCCCAGGCTACAGTGCACTGGTGTAATCTTGGCTCACTGCAACCTTTGCCTCCTGGGTTCAAGCGACTCTTCAGTCTCAGCCTCCCAAATAGCTGGGATTACAGGCCCCCCCCACCCACAATGCTTGGCTAATTTTTTGTATTTTTGTATTTTTAGATGGTGTTTCACCTTGTTGGCCAGGCTGGTCTTGAACTCCCGACCTCAGGTGATACACCCACCTTAACCTCCCAAAGTGCTGGAATTACAGGTGTGAGCCACCGTGCTTGGCCCATTTCCCACTTTTTTTTTTTTTTTTTTTTTTTTACTTTTGTTTCAAAACATTGTTTGTGTCATACCAGAGCAGCTTTCTAGCCAATCAATCAACATTTTAAAAAGAAAGTAAAATGAAATAATGATTGTTAATCATGAAATTCCTACAATATCTTGTCTAGACTTGCAGGTAAAAGTAGTATGGAAGGAAATTGATAATATAAGGCACAGTATGATTTGGAAATACTTGCTTTTTAATTTTGTGAGACAAAAATATTGTCTATTTCACTTCTATTTATTCAGCAGTAAATGAATTTTAAAATGATGGAGACTCAGGGCAGAGTAAATACACTGTCATAGTATCCAGTGCTAGCCAACCTGGAAAGTCTGAGGGACACAAGACTTCCCATTTGGGGATATCAATTAAAAGTTCGAGAGTTTTGAAAAACTATCTTGTTTGATAATTCACTGGAAATACCCACGGAACTCATAGCTACATTTATTACAGAGAAACATACAGAAAATTAGCTGAAGAAGAGATAGACAAGGTAGAGTCTGGGTGAGATCCAAATATGTAGCTCCTGTTTATTCTCATTCCATGAGGTCATGAATGGTGTTAACTCCTCTTTGCCATGAAGTGTGACGATACATACAAAGTATTACCAGTCAGGGAAGCTAGCCTGAACCTAATCACCTTGGATGAGTAAGAGGAGATAAATGAAAAATAAGGACTGTGATATCAAGACCATTGAGATATAAAATTCTATCTTTATGTTTTTAATGAAATCATTTAAATAAATAAGGGAAATGCAAAATATATTATTGGCCAAAATAATACCTCACACTCAATAGGAATTAGCATTAGGAAACCTAAGTTGAAGAATGCTTTATCAAAATGTGTTAGAGTTAGAAAACCTGAGCTCTTGTTCCAGTCTTATAAGAATATCTACGTAATTATAAGATGTAGTTTATAAAAATATATGTAATTATAAGATATTCATGTAATTTGTAAGCATATATATGTAATTTATAAGATTATCTATGTATTCAAGCTACTCTGAATCCCAGCGATTTAAGGAAGAAAATAAGATAATTCAATTAATCTTTTGGGGTCACAGAGAGATTCACTGATATTCAGTGAAGCTGTGCACCCTCTTTCTGAGAAAATGAACAAATGCTCCTACTAGTCACAATTTTCATATATTTTCAATGAGTTCAAGACAATTGACCAACATCCCTAAACCTAGTTCAGGAAACTCTATAATTTGGTGACCTCCAAAATATCTCTCAGATTTAAAATTGTAGATTGTTTTACAACATATTTCAAAATTGTATGCGAAGTTCAATTTTTCAGTAAAATAGATATACATAGTATAAAAAAGTGCAATTGTTTTCTAGAATGTCTAATTGTTATTCTTTTATTCCTTTCATATCCTTCAAGTTTTACTATTGTGTACATAGTGAGAAATATGTGGGTGTACATTTATAAACGTTTATGTATATATGTGCATGTACACACACACACACATTGTTCTGTTTCTCTGGAAAAGCCTAATATAACAGAAAGTAATTTGTCATTGGAATTTTAAAAGCATTTGCTCATTCTTCTTCTGAATCCACTGTTGTTATTAATTCCAATGCTATACTTATTCCAGATCTATTTTATGTCACTTATTCTTGCTCTTTGTAAACTTTCAGATCTTATTTTTTTAACCTATTTCAGACAGTCTAAATTTCATGCCAAATTACCATGATCTGGGAAATTTTTCATTGTATTTGCTGGGCTCAATCAATTTGAAAGTCCATGTACTTTAGTGATAGAAAATATCAACACATAATTTGGGTAAAATCTTGTTTTTCTTTCTAATTTTTCTAATCTTTCTTAGACCTCTGTCATTGGAATACTAAATTTATAAATAGAGCTTTCTGGTTTACATATTTTGGTCTTTATTCAACTTATGGAGTGATTTCATCAGAAAGAAAATAAGATACCTCTTTATTAAAGTAATTTATGCTAAACAATGATACTTTTAGTTTTTAAGAGTGCCTTTTCCTCTAAATCTTTTTTAAAAATCTTTTCTTTATTAAGGAAAAAAATTTTAATGCATGAATACAAAATCTTATATTTTTGTGGATATTAATTTTGGTTGCGTTCAAATTTTATTCTTGCCCTTCATTGTTTTTATTTTCTCTAAATTCCTTTATTTTCTTGAAATGTTGATCTCTGTTTGAGATTCTGTCTTGGCAGCTATCAGTCCATATTTGTGAATAGAGCATCAACAACCTTATGGATAGCTCGTGTGTGTGTGTGTGTGTGTGTGTGTGTGTGTGAGAGAGAGAGAGAGAGAGAGAGAGAGAGAGAGAGAGAAAGAAAGAGAGAGTTTTCAGAATGAAACTTATTGAGTGGTAAGCTTTATTGTAAAATGAATGACTGGGCAGGCATTTATCTCTTTCTTTTAGAATGACTATATGTCATTGTTTGAAGACTTTTTATTTTGGGCTAATTTTCCCAGGAGGGAATGTTTCCATGTAATAGTGTGGCAGTGGGGGTCACATAGAGAGAAGAGTCTGAGAGCTGACTGTCCGATGGCAAACTTTCACTAAGTCCTGCTAGATTTAGCAGAGGTCCCCAGTCTTCATTGAGCCTACTGTCTCAAGTTTAAATTACCTGTAGTTCAAATGTACCAGAGAATAAACTACAGGTTTTCTGAAAGGCAGGAGCTTATCCACAATTATGTGAAGGTGTGAAGGAAGAGGAGTATTCACATAGCTGTGCATGAATGACAGGATAGCTGATTGAGAGGTCTGGCTACTTTTTTTTTTTTTTTTTTTTTTTTTTTGAGTTGGAGTTTTGCTCTGTTACCCAGGCTGGAGTGTACTGGTATGATCTCAGTTCACTGCAACTTCTGCCTTCCAGGTTCAAGCAATTCTCCTGTCTCAGACTCCTGAGTAGCTGGGATTACAGGCACATGCCACCACATCTGGTTAATTTTTGTATTTTTAGTAGAGATGGGATTTCACCATGTTAGCCAGGATGGTCTTGATCTCTTGACCTTGTGATCTGCCCCACTCCGCCTTCCAAAGTGCTGGGATTACAGGAGTGAGCCACCAAGCCTGGTCCTGGCTTTTGCCTATCATCCTCTTTGTTCTCTTAGAATTGAGACCCTGCCTTCAGAACCATCTGGTAATTATAGTCATCTCAGATGTCTACTATTCATTCATGAAGTTTTCAGTTTACAAAACATTCTGATTTCTTGTGTTCTTCCCTGTTTTACTTCAGATCCCGTGTTTAATTGTCAAATTTTACCAACGTTGAATATATTCTCAAAAGTCAAAATGACCATCATTAGCTCAGATTTTATAGAAATATGGTATGTATTCTAAATACCAAAAACCATTAAACAATAATGAATGTTAGGCAGAGACTGAATATTTGAGTATTGTTTAGTAAGTGTTTTCAAGTGAGCTATGTGTTGGGAGAATTAATATAGTTACAGGGCATAAAAGTTTACTAATTTGTTTTACACACTTTCAAAAGATAACATTGAATTAAAACACAATAATGAAGACTTGGAACAAAAAGAGACATTAAATTATAATCATTTTTAAAGGTTAAATAGATGTTGTCTTCTAATAAAACCAAGTGGCAATAAATAAAATCTGTCATAACAAAAATAAATCTTTCCTTCTAATTCTATAATTTTCTTATAGCTATTTTACCTTTTTATCATTGTGTTTTTCTATTTTTTTGTTGGAAAAATATAGTTTCCAAATTTAACAATGCATATTTTACTCTCTATTTAAAATCTCAGCTACAAGAGGACATCCTTGTACATTCTGAATTCTCCATTAATTATTTTACATATTTAAAGTATGTTTTATTTAAATATTTAATTATTTTAAAAACTGTGTATAAATCTATGCTTTCTTAGAATTGTACCTGTATCAATGAAATTTTCATTTTAAATGAGCCAATGTAACAGACTGAGTGGGACATTCTTTTATTTTTAGAGTCAATTAAATGGTGCAGATTGGACCTATCACCACACAACAGTCTGAACAAATGAAGTCTTTTGTAATAAATTGCAGTTCAAGTTATAATGACACTGTTTATTGCAATGATGATACTAGCACCGACAAACGTATCGGCTGAAATTAAAAACATATTTTGCCATGTTTAAAACCAAATATAACCTTGAACGTATTTAATATTATGCTGGTTGAATTTATTGCCAGTTAATAGAAAATTTTTATTATTAGAGTGCTTTGATGTCTGATACATATTGTTCTTTAAAAAAGCTCATTAAATGTTGAAATAAAATGCTTTTTATAGATGTGATTAAAATTTTTAAATAATCAGTAATAAATATAGAACTCCATGTTGTTAAAATAAAATGGAAGTGGATAAAAGCCCAGTGTTTAAAAAAATACAAGATTAGCATGATGTATTTATTATTAGTGAATTGCAGCCAATCTGGTAAGATTTAATTAGAATTTAAAATAGATATACCTCAAAGGTTTTCTAATATTGCTCTGTCAATTTCATTTATCACTGATAAGAAAATATATACATTGTTTGTATCTTTATTTATAGAGGATTTCAGTTATTTTGTGCTAGAGTGGCATTTCATATTGAACTATAGATTTTTTTTTCCAAAAATATAACCGTCTCTAGACAGAAGTCAATTTAAGCTTTAGTTGAAATTCACTAAAATTTGATATATTTTCAAGTTATCAAAGGAAATAAGTAATTGAACTTTTTTATGTGAGATAAATAGGTTAGTTATATTTTTCATACTTAGGATTCAAGTTAGTGCATAAGAATTACAAAAAGCAGCATTAGTAAGTCTAACAAGTATCAATAATGAAAAAATCTGTCTTAAGAAAATTTATTTTATGCTATGCATTCCACTGATATTTAGCCCAGAGTGGACAATTCTCACCAGATGGTATTAAATTATAGGCAAGAGCTGGACAGACCTTGTTTGAATACTCAGATCCAGGAACTCCAACAGGCGTGCCCTGGTCATTTCACTGCAAAATTGCAAGCCATAACTATTTCAAGTTGAATTTTCAGACTGCACTAATCATGTTATGACTGATTTATATTATACTTTGTTTACAGTTTTTACCTCTATATTAATGAATAAAATTAGCTTATGATTTTTGTTCCCATACTCTTCTTGTCATTTATTAGGATTAAGATTTTTCTATGATAATAACGATGGGAAAGACTTACAAAGTACTTAATATATGCCAGGCCCCCTGTTGAAAGTATATTACAGGCACTAAGTTATTTAATCCTCGTAATCACTTTATAAGGTGAGTAGTAGTATCATTCCCAGTTTAGAGGTGAGAATAGTGGCAGGTAAGTAATTTGTCCAGAAAAGGATAGAAAACAGTAGAGCCTGTTTTCACGTTTGTGAAAGATTACAGTTTTATGTTCCTTTTACATTTGGCAGGGTGCCACGCTGGGAGTTTCTTTCTTTGTGAACAGATTCACTACACACTCAATAAATACACTGGTCATAGAACTACTCAGGGTTTCTATTTATTTTTGAGCAATTTTCTAAAAATTATTACTTCAATTTTTTGAATATTTACATAATCTTATAATCTTTTCAGTTTCCATTGTATCTATAGTTTTATGCTTCCTTTTGTTCTTAGCGAGCTTATTTGTAGCATCTTCTTTCTTGATGAAATTTAATATGTAGCCTCGTGGTTATTAAATTTTCTTTTGCTATGTGAGCTTTTTGAAATATACTTATTGGTTTCCAAATATACTTTTTTGTTTGTTTGTTTTTTGTAGGTGTAGGGTCCAGCCCCACAGGATCTCATGAGTCCTGTGGAGATGAGAAACTGTGGAAATAAAAGACACAAGACACCAACAAAGAGAAAACAGAGTTTGGGCTCAGGGGTCCACTGCCAACCAAAACGCAGAGACGAGCAGTGGCCCCGAGTTCCTGGACACTCTGACTTTTATTGAGTGCAAAGCAAGGGGCAGGGCAGGTAGGATAAGGTAATGGTGGTCAGTGATAGGATCAGGTAAATCATGTGTCTTGGAGACAGGGTCCTAAGATTTTGAAGAAGCCGAGGCAAGGAGAGAACCTAAGGCGTCAGCACTTTTTTCATACTTGTCAAGAAATAACAAGCTCACTGAGATTTATGTTAGCCGTTACTAATTCTTATCTTCTAAGAGAAAGAGGAACCAGGTGCAGAAACAGAACTTGAAAGGAGACACGGAACGTGACCGCTGAAGCACAGCCCCACATAGAGACAATTAAGTCCCTGGATGTCTGTGGGTCTCCCTGACAGCCATCAGGCCTACCTCAACAGTTTGGAAGAGCAGAGTTTTCTCATCAGTCCTGTGAGGATGGAGCTGTCTCGGCCATCTTGGACATCTCCTTCCCTAGCTGGCGAAAGAGCAGGCGTTTTCACAGCGCTGACACTGTTGGCATAGCCAGGGCATCCTCCAGCAGCCCTTATGAGGGTGTGACAGAGGACTTAGAGCACCTTGCCTAGGGTCACCTCTTTTCCAATGCCCCTTCAGTTCCATACTTCTTGACCCAGACTTCTTAGTAAGATCGAAGATGATATGATTATATAGCTGTATATATTTATGATTACATTTGAATAGCTATGTGATTATTTTATGATTACATATAGGAATCACTATGTAACTATATCTCTAATTCTTTCCTAATTCTATTTTTATATGAGAACATGCTGAGGCTTCAGACCCCTGCCTTGGCTCTTTCGGGGTCCCCCACACACCTCTCCCCCCCCCCCATAGCAGTTTTTAACTTTACCTTGCAAACACATACTGTGAATTTTTAAAAATATGTTGAAAGTATCTTCTTTGCCAGATTGTTATCAAGTGTTGTAGTTTGATTGGTTAAAAACCGAGCTTTGTCTAACTGTTAGGTGCAGGACTCTACATATGTCCACTATTTCAAACTTGATTATTGTGATTGTTTTATCTTTTCTATTCTATTTTTCTGTTGAATATACAAGTTATAAAAAGAGATATTTTAACACTTTTTACTTTGACATTGGGTTTAACGATTTTTCCTTGTAGTTAGTTCTGTTAAGTTTTGTCCTTAGACATTTGGTAGATATATTATCTGGTATACATATTGAAGTTTGTAATTTTTGTTTCTGCCTGATAATTGAAAACTTTATTCTTACGAAGTTTCCCTTTATATCCATAACAATGCTTTTTACTTTGATGTTTATTTGCGTAATGTTTTTAGGTTGATACAAAAGTAATTGTGGTTTTTTGCCACTAAAATTACAATTAAAATTAATGGCAAAAACCACAATTAGTTTTGCATCAGCCTAATAGTATAGCTGCACCAGCTTCATTTTTATTAGTACGTACCTGGTATATCTTTTAATCTGTTCTTTTTTTTTTCAGCTTTCAGTGTGTTTATGTTTTAGATGTGGCTTTCATAAATAGAATATGCATGGATTTAGTTTTTTACATAATGTGACAAATTTTGATGTTTATTGATAACATCCATTGGGCATTTTCTATAATCACTGATATTTTAAAATTTATTTCTACCATTTTGTTCTTTTTATTTTTCAATCTTCCTTTTTCTTTTCACTGCCCTTCAGTGTTTCTTGTGAATTGATTAGCTTTTCTCTTTCTACATTTTTTGTTTGCATGAATAAATGGTCATAGGTTCTCTTTGGAAATGCACTGTGGGTATCATTAATATACATGTAAGGGTTCTTCTTCATGGGTACCAGGCTTCTCCTACATTAATTAGATTCTGGGCCTGAGGAAATGGTTCATTTCAGAAACTGGGCAAGGTATGATCATTTTACTTGGGACATTTCTGCAGGCTCATGATCATCCATTCTTATTTTCTTCTGCTTATATAAATGTAGCAGTATCCTTGTTGGCTGCCCATCTATATCTTGTTTCTAGGAACATCTGGTTAAAATTCAAACTTTCCTGCTCTTTATAATAAATATATTATCATGCTTCTGAATTTTAGTCAATACCACCTGGACTCTAATATTTCAGAATTCTATCTTTTCTATTGGCATCAGGATTCCAAATATTTAACAAGCCTGACTATAGGTAGCAGCTACCACTGAGCTTTGTACTTTTGTCATTTTAGTAATTCTGACCACAAGCATTTTATTGACTATTGTGTGCTCACTTCTCCTAGTTTTCTGATTCCTTCTTTTACAATCTGCCACAGTAGTTCCAGCATTTCTACATTACTTTTAGTGTGAACTGTCACTTCACTTCGTCCAGGCTTCCAAGGGTCATCTGAGCAGAAGTTCCCAACCGTTTTGGCACCAGGAACTGGTTTTGTGGAAGACAATTTTTTCATGGACTAGGCGGGGGATGGTTTTGGGACGGAACTTTCACCTCAGATCATTAGTCATTAGTTAGATTCTCATGAGGAATACTCAGTTGAGATCCCTCGCATGTCCAGTTCACTATGGTTCACAGTCCTATTAGAATTTAATGCCTCCACTGATCTGACAAGAGGTGGGACTCAGGCAGTAATGCTCACTGTCTGCTGCTCACCTCCTGCTGTGTGGCTCTGTTCCACGGCCCTGTGGGGGTGAGGAGGGGCTTGGCACCCCTGATCTAAGCAGTGTGTTAGCACAGTTCTTTCCAAAGTGTTTATCATGTATCACAGAAAATTATTCCTATTCTTATTCTTACAAATTGTCGTATCTATTCATTTCTTAAGATAAAGGCTCTGAAATGTAGATTAAGTGTGAGAAATAGAGTTTGAGTTATCTATTGCTGCATAACGCAATGCTTATAAAATCACTGTTTTATTATATGTCACAATCATGTGGGTCAGAATATAGGTATGGCTTGGCTGAGAGATTCTTCTATTCCATGTGCAGTTGACTGTGGTCACTCAAGGTTATATTCACTTGGCAGCTGGCCTGATCTGCAGATCACTCACATATCTGATGTCTTGGGAGAGCTGGCTAGAAAGTCACACTCAGCTGAACTCCTCTCTCTCCATATAAATCCAGGATTTCCTAAGGTTCTAACTCCTCCCAAAGATTAGATCTAAAATGTTATATTGCCCCTTCCACTGCAGTCTGTTCATCAAAGTAGTCATAGGTTAGCTCAAGTTAAAGGGAAAAAATTTACACCCTACCCCTTGGTGGGAGGAGTGTCAAAAATGTGTGGCAATCTTTAATTGGCCACAAGTACCCTCAGGAGCAATACATATTAGGTAATGGGGAAAGCAGGGCAGGGTATGGGTGGAAGTTAAACTGCAATGCAATTGCAACAGAGACCAAGAGCAATCCCATGGGGTATTCTGGGATTGGAGTAACTGTTGTTGTCTTGAATTGTGGCAAAGAGGTCAGGCTTGTGTGTGTCTCCCATAGGCCAGTCATTTCATATGATCTGTCCCTGTGGAGGGAAGGCATGAAACTTTGGTTGAGGAAGCTCCTTTTGGCCCAGGACAATCCTCAGATAGAAATAAAGCTGTGAATCAATAGCAGCCAACTCTCATATGAGCTTAGCATCTCTGTGTAAGTGGTGCATCACAGCATCCATTATATATCAGGCAATAAATTGGGCCTGCAAACAACATCATTTTTGCCTAAATACATGCATTAAAAATAGCAAGATACAGAAATCAATATCAATAAAAAATGCTGATATGAAAGAGTTGAGATCAATTCAGTGCATGCAGATTAAAAAGATAAAGATTTCAAAAAGAGATAAACCAGTAAAATATAATCAGTGTCTCTGACAGGAGAATCCAATCAGTGGAACAAAAGATGAGTTCTAAGACATGTATCAGGAAGAAATTAGGGCAGAAACTATTCTAGAAATGAAAGCAGCACATAGCATGCAAGGAAATTATGACATTGGCTGCTGAATATAATGACACATTCTTTTGAAACTATTGCTTTTATCACACACTGCGGTCAGTTGCGGGAGGCTAGGGGAGGGACAGCAGAGGCTAGGGAGGATGAGGAGGGGAGAAATACCAGATATAGGTGATGGGGGAAATGAAAGTAGCAAGTCACCTTGCCATGTATGTACCTATGCAACAATCCTGCATCATCTGCACATGTACCCCGGAACCTAAAGGACAATTAAAAAAAAAGATAAAAATAGAATTGTGCACTTCCAGTAAATGTTTTCTGTTTTCCTCCTATGTATCTTATAGAAAAAACAAGGCAAGTTTAAAAAAAAAACACTGCTTTTCTTTTCTCTCAAAACTAGAAAATAGATATATCCCATAGATTTTTTTTTAAAGTGTAAAGGCTGCTGAAAACAACTGAAATTGGCAGAGAAAAGTAATGAATTAAAAGGTAGTAGAGTGATACGGGTTGGCTGCGTCTCCACTGAAACCTCATCTTGAATTGCAATTCCCACAAATCCCACATGCTGTGGGAGACACAGTGGGAAGCAACTGAATCATGGAGGCAGCTCTTTCTTATGCTGTTCTCATGACAGTAAGTCTCACCTGATCTGATGGTTTTAAAAAGAGGAGTTCCCGCACACAAACCCTCTTATTTTGCCTGCCACCATTTATGTAAGACATGACTTGCTCATCCTTGCTTTCTGCCATGATTGTGAGGCTGACCCTATGTGGAACTGTAAGTCCATTAAACCTCTTTTTCTTCCCAGTATTGGATATGTCTTTATCAGCACTGTGAAAATGGACTAATACAGTAAATTGGTACCAGTAGAATAGAGTGTTGCTGACAAAATACCCAAAAATGTGGAAGTGACTTTGGAACTCAGTAATAGGCAGAGGTTGGAACAGCTTGGAAGGTTCAGAAGACAGAAAATGTAAAAAAGTTTGCAACTTCTTAGAGAATTGTTGAATGGCTTTGACCAAAGTGCTAATAGTGATATGAACAATAAAGTCCAGGTTAGGTGGTCTCACATGGAGATGAGGAACTTCTTGGGAACTGGGACAAAGATAACTCTAGTTATATTTTAGCAAAGAGACTGGCAGCATTTTATCTCTCCCCCAGCAATTTGTGGAAATTTAAACTTAAGAGAGATGAGTTAGGGTATCTGGTGGAGAAAACTTCTAAGCAGCAAAGCATTCATATGTGACTTGGGTGTTGTTAAAAGCATTCATTTATAAAAGGAAAACAGAGCATAACCGTTTGGAAAATTTGAAGCCTGACAATACAATAGAAAAGAAAATCTCATTTTCAGAGGAGAAATTCAAGCCAGCTGTAGAAATTTGCTTAAGTAATGATGAGCTGAATGTCAATCCCCAAGACAATGGGGAAAATGTCTCCAGAGTATGTCAGAGGTCTTTATGGCAGCCCTTCCCATCACAGGTCCAGTGTCTGAGGAGAAAAAAAAATGGTTTCATGGGCCGAGCCCAGGGTCCCCAGCTGTGTGCAGCATGGGGCCTTGGTACCCTGCATCCCAGTTACTCCAGCCATGACTAAAAGAAGCCAAGGTACAGCTCAGGCTGTGGTTTCAGAGGGTGCAAGTCTGAAGCCTTGGCAGCTTCCATGTGATGTTGAGCCTGTGGGTGCACAGAAGTCAAGAATTGAGGTTTAGGAACAACCTCCACCTGGATTTCAATGGATGTATGGAAGAGCCTGTATGTCCAGGCAGAAGTTTGTTGCAGGGGTAGGGCTTTCATGGAGAATCTCTGCTAGGGCTGTGTAGAAGGGAAAGGTGGCAGCAGGGCCCCACACAGAGTCCGTACTGAGGCACCACCTAGTGGAGCTGTGAGCTGATGGCCACCATCCTCCAGAGCCCGCAATGGTAGATCCACCTACAGCTTGCATTGTGTGCCTAGAAAAGCAATGGATACTCAACACCAGCCCATGAAACAGCTGGGAAGGAGGCTGTACTCTGGAAAGCCACAGGGTCACAGCTGCCCAGGACCACAGGAACCTACCTATTGAATCAGCATGACCCAGATGCGAGACATGGAGTCAAAAGAGATCATTTTGGAGCTTTAAGATTTGACTGTGCTGCTAGATTTTGGTCTTGCACGGGTCCAGTAGCCCCTTTGCTTTGGCCAATTTCTCCCTTTTGGAATGGCTGTATTTACCCAATGACTGTACCCCCAATGTATCTAGGAAGTAACTAAATTATTTTTGATTTTACAGGCTCATAGATGGAAGGGATTTGCCTTTTCTCAGATGAGACTTTTGCTGTGGACTTTTGGGTTAATACTGGAATGAGTTAAGGCTTTGGGGGACTGTTGGGAAGGCATGGTTGGTTTTGAAATGTGAGGACATGAGATTTTGAAGAAGCCAGGGGAAGAATGATATGGTTTGGCTGTTCCCCCACCCAAATCTTATCTTTAATTGCAACTCCCACAATTCTCATGTGTCATGGGAGTGATCCAGTGGGAGGTAATTGAATCATTTAATCATGAGCATGGGTTTTTCTCATGCTTTTCTTGTGATGGTGAATAAGTCTCATAAGACATTGTTTTGTAAAGAGGAGTTCCTCTACACAATCTCTCTTTTGCCTGCTGCCATACATGTAAGACGTGACTTGCTCCATGTTGCCTTGTGCCATGATTGTAAGGTGTCCCCAGCCACACAGAACTGTAAGTTCATTAATTAATCCTCTTTATCTTCCCAGTCTTGGGTATGTCTTTATTAGCAGCATGAAAATGGACTAATACAATAAGCCACACAGAAGTGAAAGAGCAAAGTGACCCAGAAGCAGTAGATCTCAAAAAAGGCCAATATGAAACAGGGACCATGGAATCTAGAGAGGACACAACAGAACCCAAAATGACAAATGGGGCAAAATGAATTAAAAAAATGTGCAGAGGAGAAAAATGGATGAACGGTCATATATCTCAGGAAATGTCACTGAAATTACACTTCTTAAAGGAAACTCTTACAATATCTAGATAAGAAAAATCTATTGTATTCCATAGTAGGAAGTAAGGGTTAGACCAACATTGACACAAATTAACTATAAGAAATATAATGAAAAATACTTCCTCAAAGAACAACTCACAAAATGAAAATGGACAGAAGACATTTGTAACCAAAAATTTACTCATGAACTAAAAGTTAGAAAAATCAATTAATAAAATAACAACTTCTATGAGGAAAGACCTAAAAGGTAAAATACAAGATTTTAGGGGAAATATGGTAAGGAAACAGGAGACAATAAAATGTATGTTGACAGAACTCAGAAAAAAAATTAGAAGAAACAAAAAATATCACAGAAACGAAGAAAAAAATTGGAAGGGGCACAAGGCAACATATACAATGATGATAACAGAAGAAGAGACCTAGGGTACAGAATGAGAAAAGTTACCAAAATAAAACAGAAATACAGAAGAGTTGAAAAAAGTAAAGGGAGGTTAGATATTGAAGAAAGGCAAAGGAAATCAAATACATATAATTGGAGTTAAGCAAGAAGAAAGCCAAAATAATAGAACAGAATATAGAAACATAAAATTAAAGCAAACATTCCTGAAATAAAAGAAGACTCGTATTTGCAATATTGAAAAAACATATCATATGCCAGGCAACTCAATCCACAATAGTCAATACTGAGGTACACCTTAATAAAGTTATTGATCCTTAAAAATAAAGAAAGAACATTTTTCAAAGGTAGGCCTAATATCAAGTCACTTAGAAGAGAGTAAAACAAATTGATCCAACCTCACATTTTTCTTGAGGCAATAGAGCAATACTTGTATAATAGGCAAGGTGAAATGTGTAAGCCAATAATTATCTGAAAATTCAACAGATAAATTGTTTTTAATATATAATTTATTCAGGAATTATTGCTCTCAAAATTGCTTATTGAGGAAACTGCTTGCTGATGAACCTTAATCAAACAAGGGGTAACGGGAAAGCAATGTAAAAGTAATGAACTTTGAGCATATTGTTGCAGCTTTTTCACTCCTATTGTTTGGTGAGAGGGAGCGAATGTTACAGCTCTTTTACTCCCACCACCAATGAGCTCTGGGTTCTTTCCCATGACCAGGAAGAATAAAGCATATGGACACAGGAGAATAAGGCAGAATCAGAGTTTATTAAGTGACAGAAAAGGTCTCAGCAAAGAGAGGGGAACTGAAAGATGGTTGCCGGCTGCAGGGTTAAATTTGTTTGTTTATTTTTTACGGACTGGGAAGGGGGAGGCATGTGCTGACTGGTCTGTGGGCCATCTTGGAGAAAGCACCACCTAGAAAGAGATACAATAGTGAAAAGAACCAATTGGAGGCAGAGGTGAAGGCTTTGCCCCCAACCAATCAGGGGCTGGAGTGGCATTACACTTTATACAAAAGAAGACTCACCCCATGGCCAATCACAGAAAGATAGGTGTACATAAAATAGGTGAAAGGTAAGGACCAGTTGGGAAGAATTACATGAAATGAGACAAAGATGCATGAGAAAGGGAAATTTGTCTAAAAAAGGAGTGGAATTTGTTCATCTAGGTTCATAGAGTAGGCATTTCTATTCAAGGATGCAGGCTCTTTCTTATCTGGGGCCTGCAGCTTGCTTTTTAGACTGTTCTTGTTTTGAAAGAGTTTTACTAAGGATACACCCTAACTGCCTGCCTCAGTGGTTTATTTTTTCTTCCTCTCCATGTCTTACTAAGAATCAAGACTAGAGGAAATAAGGAATAGAGAAAGAACATGGAAAGTAGAATAAGTTTGTTGATTTCCATATCTGAAATATCTGTGAGCCAAAGAATGTTATTCTAAAATTTTAATTACGTAGTATATAATTAATCATATTAAATCACAGAAAGGAATACTGAATTATCTGTTGCCAAACTGATATTGCTATGGTTTAAGTCTTGAAACTATTTCCAAAATTCCTCTTCATTCTATGGTACCTGGTTAGAAGTGATCAAAGACAGGAATTCCTGCAATGTCTGGAAGGTAGAAGGGAAGCCAAGGGTGTTTCTTTTGGAAGACCATGGTGGTCAGACATGATCATGGTTAAATGCACCTTACCTGGTAGACCTCAGCTATTCTTGTCCTCCTCCTGCTTTGACTCAAGTATCTCCTGAAAGCCTGACCTGCTGACCAACACTGACTTAGTGTTCACCCCCTAAGCCATGGTTGTCCACAGACAGAGGCTTCAGTGCACACACAGGAGACAGTTTTCTTTAATCATTCTGTAAACAACCTCAGTGAAGACCATGTTTGTAGACAGATGTGCAAGGCTGCTTCATTTTTCTCACAAATTCAGACATCACGTCCATGCTAATACTTTAGGCAGTGTGGTAGGTGCTTGTTTCTCTGAGGCTCCAATTCCTCATTTCTGGAACTAAACTATTCTAGCTCCTATTCCATTTGTATAATTTTTAATTAATTGCTAAATTAAGCCTCTTACTGCTATGGTACTTATAGCGGCTTTGGTTTATAACTGACACAAAAAGGAAATGTTAGTGATAAAAGAAAAAATAGGAGTGGCAATCTTAATATCAAACAAATGACATTCAGACCCCAAATTCAGACTCCAGCATTTTCCTAGGTGCATTCAGGCTAGCAACAGCTCTTTATCCCCCTGGGGTGGAGCTCCCAGAGGAAGTGTCAGACTGTCCTCTTTGCTGTTTCACAGCTTTTACCAGTGACACCTCCAGGTACTGGAAAATCTGATGTGATTAGGAACTCAAGAGGATACCCAGAAAATGGCACCAGCACTACAGAAAAAAAAATGTTAAATTCGATGAAGGGAGATTTCTTTGGCTAAAGGCTTCTATTTATAATTGAAACATAAATTGATGAATACATATGCACAAAACATCACAGTTACACCATTAGCTAAAGATGTTATCATTAACATCTCGAGTTATTTTTTATTTTAGTGGCAGTGTTTTCAGTATTTTCCTATTAAGCATGATGCTGGATTTGGATGAAAAATATACAATTCTTACATTAAGGAAGTATTTATCTATGACTAATTTATTGTGTGCCTTTAAAAAAAATCCAAATGGTTGCTGAATTTTATCAAATGCTCCATTAGCATCTATGGAGGTAGCTATCATATTATATTTTTTTCTTGGAGTTATCACCATGATGAATATTGATTCATCTGTGTATTTCTGGAATAAGTCCCACTAGGTCATAATTCTCTTAATATGATGATGGGGCTTTAAAAAATATTGCAGGAGGGGTGGGTCACCATCTTTCCTGTTAGGATAACTTAGCTATTTCAGCCTGTTGTCTTAGGAGAGTCCAAACCATCTGGGGATGGAAGTGGTATACCAGCATGGCACAGCTTCTATATTAAAGCATAGAAAGACTGCTTCCTTAAGCAGTTCCATATTCTGTTCCTCCTCACTGGGCAGAACTTCTGAATCAAGGCCTTCAATGCAAGGTCTTGGGTCTGAATCCCTAAGCAGGGCAATAATGAGCTCTGAAATTGAAGCATTAATAGTCCCACTGATGTTCTTTGGCTGACAGGGATTTGGAAACTTTCTGGGACAGAGTTACTAAATGGAAGGGTGGACTGCCATCTTTGCTGTTTTGGCAACTTAGCTGTTTCTGCCTCCAGGCTTTGGAACTCCAAATTAATGGTGGGGGTCGGAGAAACAGCACTTCAGCACAGCACAGCTCAGCTGCTCTGCACAAGCAGGGCTGGACTGCTTATTTAAGTAGTTCCCTGATTCTGTTCCACCTGGCTGGGTGAGATATCCCAACTGGGGTCTCCAGCCTCCTTCTATAGCTGCATTTAGGCTAGCAACACCTCTTTATCCCCCTGGGATGGAGCTCCCAGAGGAAGAGTCAGGCTGTCATCTTTGCTGTTTCACAGCTTTTACTGGTAACACCTCCATGTACTGGAAAATCTGATGTGACTAGGGCCTTGAGGATGCCCAGAAAACTGCACCAGTACTACAGAAAAGTGGCTAGACTGTTAAAAGAAAAACCAACAAACAAATTTAAAAAAAAAAAGAAAAAAAAAACTTAATCTAAAGGTCAGCAACCTCAAAGATTGAAAGTAGATAAGCCCACAAAAATGAGAGTCAGTGCAAAGAACATGGAAAACTCAAAAGGCCAGAGTTCCCTTTCTCCTCCCAATGACCACATCCCTCTCCACCAAGGGTTTGGAATGAGACTGAGGCTGACATGGCTGAAATAACATTAGACCTCAGAATGTGGATAAAGTTGATCTTCACCGAGCTATAGGAGCACATTCTAACTCAATGCAAGAAAGAGAAAAAGCATGATAAAACGTTGACTGTGACTATTGAAGCCGACAAACAAAGTAGCCAGGATAGAGAAGGACATAACCAACTTGATAGAGCTGCAAAACACAATACAAGAATTTCATAATGCGATCACAAATATTAATAGCAGAATAGAACAGAGGAAAGAATCTCAGAGAATGAAGACTGTCTTTCTGAAATAAGACAGGCAGGCAAGAATAGAGAGAAAAGAATAAAAAGGAATGAACAAAACCTCCAAGAAACATGGGATTAAACAAAAGACCAAATCTGCAACTGATTGATGTACCTAAAAGAGCTGGGGAGAAGGGAACCAATTTGGAAAACATATTTCAGGATATCACCCAGGAGGACTTCCCCAACATTGCTAGACAGGCCAACATTCTAACTCAGAAAAAGTACAGAACCCTAGTAAGATACTCCACAAAAAGATTATTCCAAAGACACATAATCTTCAGATTCTCCAAAGTTGAAATGAAAGAAAAAGTGATAACATTATCAAGGGAGAAAGGCCAGGTTACAAAAGAAGCCCATCAACTAACAGCAGATCTCTCAGTGGAAATGCTAAAATCCAGAAAAGTTTGATGGGGAGTAATATTTAACATTCTTAAAGAAAAGCAATTCCAACCCAGAATTTCATATGCTGCCAAACTAAGCTTCATAAGTGAAGGAGAAACAACATTCTTTTCAAAGAAGCAAATGCAGAGGGAATTCATTACTAGCAGACCTGCCTTCTAAGAACTCCTGAAGAGAGCACTAAACATGGAAAGGAAAAACTACTACCATCCACTGCAAAAACACACTGAGCAGTGACACTATAAAGCAACCACATAAGCAAGTTAGCAAAATAACTAGGTAGCATCATGATAACAGGATCAAATCCATATATAACAATACTAACCTTAAATGTAAACAGGCTAAATGCCCCACTTAAAAAACAGAGTGGCAAGTTGAATAGAGAACCAAGACCCATTGGTATGCTGTCTTCAAGAGATCCATCTCACATGCATAGATACACATAGATCCAAAAGAAAGGGATGGAGGAAAATTTACCAAGCAAATAAAAGACAGAAAAAAGCAGGTGTTGCAATGCTAGTTTCCAACAAAACAGTCTTTAAATCAACAAAGATAAAAAATGACAAAGAAGGGAATTGGATAATGACAAAGGGTTCAATTCAACCAGAAGAGCTAACTATCCTAAATATATATGAGCCTAACACAAGAGCACCCAGATTCATAAGGCAAGTTTTTAGAGATCTTCAAAGTGACTTAAACCCTCACACAATAATAGTGGGAGACTTTAAAACCACACTAATAATATTAGACAGATCATTAAGGCAGAAAATTAACCACATATTTAGAACCTGAACTCAGCTCTTGATCAATTGGACCTGATTGATATATACAAAACTCTCCACCCCAAAACAACAGAATATGCATTTTTCTCATAGCCACATGACACTTACTGTAAAATCAATCACATAATCAGAAGTAAAACACTCCTAGGCAAATGCAAAAGAACTGAAATAATAACAAACTGCTTCTCAGATCATAGTGCAATCAAACTAGGACTAAAGACTAAGAAATTCCCTCAAAACCATACAATGACATGGAAACTGAATAACCTGCCCCTGAATGACTTTTGGGTAAATAATGAAATTAAGGCAGAAATCAAGAAGTTATTTGAAACTAATGAGAACAATGATACAATGCAACAGAATCTCTGGGACACAGATGAGGCAGTGTTAAGGAGGAAATTTATATTACTACAGGCCCAGATGAAAAAGCTAGAGAGATCTCAAGTTAAAAACCTAACATCACGGCCGGGCGCGGTGGCTCAAGCCTGTAATCCCAGCACTTTGGGAGGCCGAGGCGGGTGGATCACGAGGTCGAGAGATCGAGACCATCCTGGTCAACATGGTGAAACCCCGTCTCTACTAAAAATACAAAAAAATTAGCTGGGCATGGTGGCACGTGCCTGTAATCCCAGCTACTCAGGAGGCTGAGGCAGGAGAATTGCCTGAACCCAGGAGGCGGAGGTTGCGGTGAGCCGAGGTCGGGCCATTGCACTCCAGCCTGGGTAACAAGAGCAAAACTCTGTCTCAAAAAAAAAAAAAAAAAAAAAAAAAAAAAACACCTAACATCACAATTAAAAGAACTAGAGAACCAAGAGGAAACAAATCCCAAAACTAGTAGAAGACAAGAAATATCCAAAATTAGTCCTGAACTGAAGAAGATAGAGACACGAAAACCATTCAAAAGATCAATAAATCCAGGAGCTGTTTTCCTTAAGTTAATGAAATAGATAGACTGCTAGCTAGACTAATAAAGAAGAAAAAATTGACGATTCAAACAAACACAATTAGAAAAAATAAGGGAGATATTTCCACAGGCCCGACAGAAGTACAAACAACCATCAGAGAATATTATAAACACCTCTATGCACACAAGCTAAAAAATCTGGAAGAAGCGGATAGATTTCTGGATACATACACTCTATCTTAACTGAACCAGGAAAAATTCAATTCCTAAACAGACCAATAATGAGCTGTGAAACTGAAGCAGTAATAGTCTACCAACCAAAAAAGGCTCAGGACCAGAAGCATTCATAGCTGAATTCTACCAGGTGTACAAAGAAGACGTGGTACTATTCCTACCAAAATGATTTCAAAAAATTGAAAAGGAGGGACACCTCCAAAACTCATTCTATATAAGTCCAATATCATCCTGATACCTATACCTGGCAGATACACACACAAAAGAAGAAAACTTCAGTCCAATATCCTTGACAAAGACAAATGCGAAAATCCTCAACAAAATATTGGCAAACCAAATCCAGCAGCGCATCAAAAAGCTTATCCACCATAATCAAGTAGGCTTCATTTCTGGGATGCAAGTTTGGTTCAACACACGCAAATCAAAAAATGTGATTCATCACATAAAGAGAACTAAAGGCAAGGTCAGGCATGGCAGTTTATGCCTGTAAGCCCAGGACTTTGGGAGGCTGAGCTGGCAGATCACATGAGGCCAGGAGTTTGAGACCAGCCTGGCCAATGTGGTGAAACCTCATCTCTAATACAAAAATTAGCCAGGTGCGGTGGCACAGCTGTAATTCCAGCTACTTGGGTGGCTGAGGCATGAGAATCACTTCAACATCGGAGGTGGAGGTTGCAGTGAGCCAAAATTGTGCCATTGCACTATAGACTGGGCAACAGAGCAAGACTCTTTTTCAAAAAACAAACAAACAAAAAGGAACATAATTATCTCAATAGATACAAAAAAATGCTTCTGATAAAAGATAGAATCCTTTCATGTTAAAAACTCTCAATAAACTAGGTATTAAAGGAACATACTCCAAAATAATGAGCCATATATGACAAATCCATAGCCAGCATCATACTGAATGGGAAAAAGCTGGAAGCATTCCTCTTGAAAACTGGCACAAGACAAGAATGTCTATTCTCATCACTTCTATTCAACATAATTTTGGAAGTTCTGGCCAGAGCCATCAGGTAAGATAAAGAAATAAACAGCAATCAAATAGGAAAAGAGGAAATTAAACTCTCCCTGTTTGTAGAGTACATAAACCAAGGACAAGAAAACCCCATCTTCTTAGCCCCAAAGCTTCTTAAGCTGACAAACAACTTTGAAAAAGTCCCAGGATAAAAAATGAATGTGCCAAAATTAGTAACATTTTTATGCACCAACAATCAAGAGCCAAATCACAAACAAACTCCCATTCTCAACTGACACAAAAAGAATAAAATACCTAGCAATATGTTTAACAAGAAAAGTGAATGATTTCTATGCAGAGAACTATAAAACACAGCTCAAAGAAATCAGAGATGACACAAACAAATGGAAAACATTCTACGCTTACGGATAGAAAGAGTCAGTAACATGTAAATGGTCAGATTGCCTAAAGTAATTTATAGACTCAATGTTATTCCCATTAAACTAGCACTGACTTTTGTGCAGAACTAGAAAAATTTATTTAAAATTTATATAGAACCTAAAAAGTGTCCGAATAGCCAAGGCAATTCTAAGCAAATAGAACAAAGGTGGAGGCATCATGCTACCTGACTTCAAAGTATACTGCAGGGCTACAGTAACCAAAGTGGCATGGTACTGGCACAAGAACAGATGCATAGACCAGTTAAACAGAATAGAGAACCCAGAAATAAGACCATATGCCTAAAATGATCTGTTGACAAACTTGACAAAAACAAGCAATAGGGAAAGATTTCCCAATTTAATAAATGGTGCTAGAACAACTGGTTAGCCATATGCAGAAAACTGAAACTGGACCCCTTCCTTACAGCATATACAAAAATTAACTCGAGATGGATTAAATACTTAAATTTAAAACCCCAAACTATAAATATCCTGGAATACAACCTAGGCAATACCATTCAGGACATAGGCACTGGCAAAGATTTTATGACAACACCCAAAGCAATTGCAGCAAAAGCAAAAATTGACAAATGGGGCCTATTTAAAATAAAGAGCTTTTGCACAGCTAAAGAAACTATCAACGGTGCTAACAGGCAACATACTGAATGAGAGAAAATTTTTGCACACTATGCATCTGACAAAGGTCTAATATCCAGCATCTATAAGGAACTTAAAAAAATTTACAAGAGAAAAACAACCCCATTAAAAAGTGGGCAAAGACTGAACAGACACTTCTTAAAGGAAGGCATACATGCAGCCAACAAGCATAAGAAAAAAAATCAACCTCACTAATTATTAGAGAAATGCAAATCAAAACCACAATGAAGTACCATCTCACATCAGCCAGAAGGTCCATTATTAAAACGTCAAAAGCAAAACAAAACAAAGCGGATGCTGGCAAGGTGGTGGAGGAAAAGGAATGCATATACACTGTTGTTGGGAGTGTAAATTAGTTCAACCATTATGGAAAACAATGTGGCTATTTCTCAAATACCTAAAGACAGAAATACTATTTGACCTAGAAATCCCATTACTGGGTATATACCTAAACGATTATAAACCATTCTATTATAAAGACACATGCATGTGTATGTTCACTGAAGCACTATTCACAATAGCAAAGACATGGAATCAACCAAAATGCCCATCAAAGATGATAGACTCAATAAAGAAAATGTGGTACATGTACACCATGGAGTGCTATGTAGACACAGAAAAGAACAAAATTGTGTCCTTTCCAGGGACATGGATGAAGCTGGAGGCCATTATCCTTATCAAACTAACACAGAAACAAGAAACCAAATATCTCATATTTTCATTTACAAGTGGGAGCTAAATGATGAGAACACATGGCCATATAGAGGGAAACATACACTGGAGCATATCAGAGGGTGGAGCATATCATATAGGGAGGGGATCAGGAAATAACTAATAACTAATTTTGGATTTTACATTTAAGTTTTTAATCCAGCTTGTGCTAATTTTTGTATACTAGGCTTAATACCTGGGTGATAAAATAATCTGTACAACCAACCCCCATGTCACACGTTTACCTGTGTAACAAACCTGTGCATTCTGCACATGTACCCCTAACCTTAAAATAAAAATTAAGCAAAAATAAAATAAATTGTGTCATTATGGAATTTTGTATCAATATGCATGAATATGATTGGTCTGTATTTTTGTTGTTTTTGTTTTGGAATTTCTCCTAACTGTTAGAATCAATTTTATTAAAAATATTGTCTTATCTAGTCTTTAAAATTTTGAAATTGGTTGGATCTTTAATGGAGGGAAAAAAGGAATATTTTTTATGGAAATCGGCCATTTTTTATTCTCTTACCCTGAAATTTATTTGTTAAATTTTATTTTCTTATAAAATTATCAATTTTATTTATATTTTTAAATTTTCAGTAAGAATATAAACCAAAGATTATAGTGAACAATTTGACTTGGTTCGAATTCAGGTTGAAGACCTAAAATTCTGAGGATGCACAAATATCATGAATGCATAGCTTTCCTGTAGCCAGATTGATTCGTGTAGGTAGAAGTTTAGACAAAGAAGTTTGAATTGGTGTCATTTGAAATTTATAATTGAGACCCATGAATGTGGAGATTAAGATAAATTAATTTAGTTTTATGGAATATTTTCTTATCACTTAAAAGGCAACAGAAAAGAGAAAACATAACATGTGGTCACTGCCTTGAAAGCACTCTCAACTCAAGTTCCTTCAGGACATAATACCAAAAAGAATATACTTTAACTATTCAAAGGAGTTATAATTAAATACTTAACGGAGTTAGTTTATACTGTAACCCTCACAAGATTATAGAGGCTGGAGAGTTTACTTAGGGTTGAGGTAGTCAGAAGTCTTATTGGAGGTGGCACATTGTACATGAAAGGCAGAATTAAAATGAACAGAACTCCAGTTATAGGGACAAGAATATATCTTTCTGATTTGGCACAAAGGCAGCATACAATAACTTCTCCAAAAATATTTGTTGAAGGAGTAAGTAGGTGGATAAATACATGGTCTTATATAAATCAGGAGATAAGGTAATTGCAAAGATGGAATGATCAAAAGTCAAATACCACAAATAGGTCATGTAAAATGATTGCAAAGTACACATCACATTTCTCAGCTGGGGATTGCTGACCATGAAGAGAACTATCTCAGTGGAGTACATGGAGTACAACCAGGTTTCAGATTTTAGTAATTTTAAAAAAATCTCTCTCTCTCTTTCTCTCTCTCTCTGTTTTATATGTATGTGTATGTATATATATACATATAGATAGATAGATAGATAGATAGATAGATAGATATGTGTGTATGTTATGTGTGTTATATATATATGTGTATACACAGATAGATGTGTGTGTGTGTCTGTGTGTGTGTTAGTGATTTGAAAGTGAATGTGTTGAGAAGGAAACTAGATAGGTAGCAAAGGCAATTATAAATAAAGAATATATTTGTTGTTGTTTGTTAAGGTGGGAGAGATGGCACATTTGTAGATTGTAAGAAAGGAATTAGATGAGGAAAAATATTTAATGACATAAAAGGAGTAAGTGTTGATGGAGACCACAGGATGAAAGATATACCTTAGACAGGAACAGGAAAACCTGCTTTGAGATAGAATTAAAAGTAGAGATGGATGCAATTAAATCTGGTTTTGGAATATTAGGAAAATTGATGAAGTTTTGCCAAAGTGATCTTATTTTCCTTTTACAAATTGGGAAATGTAGACATTTGCTGGAGAGAAGAAGGTGGTGCTATAGGAAGTTTGAGAATAACCAAGTTTGGATTGGATTGCAATGAAAATGGGAGTGAGCAAGGTCCTTCTTTATTGATCACAAAAATATGGATGTACAATTTTTCTGTAGCAGTGTTTATATAATCAGATAGAGTGTATATCAGTAAAGGGTTTGGAGTTTTCAATTAGCATAGCAATGGATTGAAAGACTGGTTGAAACAATAAACTATTTTGTTTATATTATACAGAGAGCAAAGAAAAATCAAAGGGCCTGACAGGTTGGGATGAAATTCAGTGGTACAGAAAAAAGACATTTCAGCAAAACTGGAGAAGACAATTTAAATAAGAGAGACATAAAGAAAGAAAGTATGATTTTTTTTTTAAATTGCCTATTAAGTCTCAAGATTTTAGAGGCAGATCCTTATAGAAGACAAAAGGTTTTCTGGAGTAGGGGATTGAAACTGAATCAAAGTGATGATCACTGAAACTGAGATTAACAAACTGAAGGTAAAACCAATGTTGTATACAAGGTCCCAAATATTGACATCTATCTCTTCTGTCTGCATTTGTGTCTGGAAAAAGTATGATGAACTAGCATTCTATGAAGGAATTGGAACTCTAGTGAAGAATGTTTAGGGTAGAATGTAATTCTGAAAAAAGAGAATAGAAAGCTATGAGGAAAGGGGCCAGTGGAAGGATGGATAAGGAGAGAGGAAACATAGAGCAATACGAAGCTGAAAATATGTGGAAAGAGGAAACCAGAAGGCCTATCAATTGAATAATAGCAAGAGTGATAGGTATGAGCTTAGAACCTGGTTCAATGTACTCAATGGTCAGATTCCAGATGAAAAGTAAAGTAAAAAAAATATTTACATATTGGTGATGGCTGATTCTTTTCTTGGTCATAGATACTTGGGGATACTTGGACATGATCATGCCACATATAAGTGATTGAGTCTGAGCATATAGGATGTATTATATACTTTTTAATTTTAAGAGAAATATTGGAATGATTAAATACAAATAAGTAAAATTACTTTTCAAATGAAAATATTAATTTCTCAAATGCAAGTTTTATTTAATGACAATAATCTCAAAAGAAAAAAGTAATTAAAACCATATAGAAACTTGCATTTTTGGTAGAACAAAATATTTTCCTGATATTTAAATTTTCTGACTCTTCTCACAGAATTTGATTTACATTTAAAAAACATTGGCCATTCCAAAATCTTGGGTATATAAAAGTTACATTTCAATGCTAGAATAATATTTGAGTGATAATGTAAATAATGCATGCATTAAAATATGTGCATTTTAGATAATATTTAAAACTTTTATTTGAAATGTAACCCAGGGCTGACAGATTTTGTCAGTCTTGAACATGTAGGCAGCAGGCTGCATGTTTATACACACTGGAAGCTTGCCCTTTGTTTGCCTGCTCCGTGGGAGGGAATCTTGATGACTGGCCGCTCCACAGGCATCAGACTAGAAACAATAGACCATCATCTGGATATGATAGTCACTTATTAAAATCTCAGCTGTTGCATTCTTCTTAAAAATACTGTATTTCAGATATTTATTAGTAATTGAAACAAACTTTTTAAAACCTTCTAGAATGATATAAATAAACCTTAGTAACAGTTAAATAGTTCATTTGAAAACTATTTTGTAACTAAGTCATTAATGACATAAATAAAATATAGTGTTATTTGTAATAATTTATAAAATAAGAATTTAGTACATGAGTAGAGATTTAAAGTGTTAATACTACTGAGTAACATAAGCCCTCAAATTCCACAAATTAGTGTCACTGACCTCAAAATTGGGAACTTTTTCTTTCTTTCTTTTTTTTGGTCTAAGGCAGCAAGCATTTGATTTAGGTTTTATATAAATTGGCATTTTCTGGGCTCACAGGAGCCACCTCATCTTGCACATATTACTGTTCTTTGCTGCCACAGTGGAGAACAAAGAGAACTAGGTCCAAGCACAAAGTGACTTGATATTTGGCTCAAAAACAGCAACTCCCAAACACTTACAAAACTTTCCTTAGGCCTTTTCAGAAGGTGTATGACTGTTGGTCTGTACAATAAGCATTTAGCCAACAAGGGATCATTTTCTCTGTTTATAGAGACCCTAGGACTTTTTCCCAGTAACATAACCCAGCTCATAAAGGTCGACAAAACAGTGCTGACTATCTTGTCAGAAACAAATGAGTATATCCAAAAGAAGGAAAAAAGATCATACCATGGGAAGAAAGAATCATTTAGTTTAGCACTTAATTTTCTTTTTCATTGAATGGCACATCTATGAAACTTTCCAGAACTCTTTGCAAATATTTCAGATTAAGAAAGAAAGAAGGGATTGTTCCCTTTAGTTGTTTCGCTTTTCTCTGGTCAAATCATTAATACACACACTCAAACACCTATCCATATCCATACCACACCACACCATATACGTGTCAGCATCACGTGTCTTTTCTTACTGTGCTCACTCTAACTTTATATTCCATGTGTTGGTTCAAAAAATAACATAGAGGATCAAAGATCCCATGATTCCAAAGACTTCAGAAAAGATTTGCAGATGTATTTTCAAACATAAATTTCACCAGGACCTAGGGCGCCGTAATCTCTCACTAGGTTATGGCAATGGCTTCCTAACTTGTCTCTCTGCTCTCATTCTTTCTCTCCCGTTTGACAGCAGCCAGAGTAAGCTTTTTAAAATGTCATGTTATGTCCCAAAATTCTCAAAAGAATTCTCATCTAAGTCTGAGTTAAAGCTCAAATTCTTAAGCAGCTTGTAAGGCGCTACACATATTCTGCCCTCATCTCCTACCTCATCTCCCTTACTTGCCCTGCTCCGGGCACACTGGCATCCTTGATGTCTTTTGAGGCATTCACTTATTTTTTCTCAGGGACATTTCTTTATCCCCCACCACCCCAGATGTGTGCATGGTGTGCTTCCTTACTTCTTCCAGATCTTCACTCTGATCACACCTTTGTAATGACTTGTTTTCTGGGTACCTAATTTAAAATTACACCTCTTACTCTGGAATTACTACCCTATTTAACTTTTCTCCATACTAAGCATCTTCAAACAAGCAACCAGTTTACCTATTTTTAGAATTATCTGCCTCTCATCATTGTAATAAAACTCCACCAAGAAAAATGCTTTGTTGACTGTCCACTGCTGTATCCTTAACATCTAGAACAGTGCTTGGCGCATGGCTCGTGCCTACAAAACATTTGTGAAAAGTTGTTGGAATTCAGAGTCCCATTTTCAGGATTGTAGATATTAGAAATATGTCATATACCAGAAAAATTCTTAGAGATAGAGAAAGCAATGGCTGCTTGTTTACGTTTTTATATTTTCTATAAAATCAAGATTACTTTAATAAGAATAATGAGATTTAAGTAGTTTGATAGTAATAGCATTGATCCTGTAAAGTGCTTTGGGCAGTATGGCCATTTTAATGATGCTGATCCCTCCTATTCGTAAGCTTGAGATGCTTTTCCGTTAGTTTGCCATTTGTTTTGTGTCTTCTCTGATTTTTTTAAGCAGTGTTTTGTGATTCGTTTTATAGAGATCTTTTTTTAAAAAAATTATCACATCCTTAAAATTATATTTGTTCCTCACAATTTTGATAGAAAAAAATAAAATAATATGTTACAGATACAATAGAAACTTCTTGAATTTTTTACTGATTCAATTTTCCTCTTACCGCAGCCCTTGGTTATATGTAATTTAAATTTGGTATTTAGCTTCCCCATGAATTTGTTTACATAACAACATATGGTTGTATCCACATACGATATGTAATATTATTTTATATGATTTCAAGCTTTATGTATGTGATGCTATAATTTGTTTTATTCTTAACATGCTTTTTCCCTTACTATAATTATATTGATAGGACATTTGTCTACTGATAATTTTAGCTCTAATTAACTAACTGTAATTGCTACATGATATTTAATGATATGATAATACTAAAATGTATTCCTTCTCCTATTAGAGAACATTAATGTGTTCCAATTATTGCTACTGTACACTGCTGTGCTTAATTTTTTGTACACCCATCCTTGTGAAGATATGCAAGTGTGTCTCTAAGAAGTGTATCTAAAAATAGAATTTTAAAATCAAAGATTATGCACATTAGATAACAGAATTATCATTCAAACTGGTTAAACTCATATTTACATGTAAAAGTAAGGTTGAGCTTTTGTTTCTTCATCATTTTCAGTGCTTGCTATTGTCAGATTTTATTTTTTTCCAATTTTAATTGTGTGAAATGGTGTTTATGTATATATTATTACAATCAACATGTAAACTTATTTTAAAATGCTAGTAGTTTGTTACATTTGCCAAATCTCATTTATTTCTTCTTTCAGTGAATGTCTAAGGGTTTTTTAAAAAACTGTAATTTTCATTTGTTTGCTGAGAATCTTCATTTTCCTCACACAGTTCATGGTTGTTTTTAGCTGGATAAAATGCTAAGAAGGGCGGATACTGTGGCTCATGCCTATAATCAGCAATTTGGGAGGCTGAACTGGGAGGATTGATTGAGCTCAGGAGTTTGAGACCAACCTGGGGAACATAGCAAGATCCTACCTCTACAAAAAATAGAAAATAAATTAGTTAGGCATAGTGGCAAACACCTGTAGTCCTAGAAGCTATGATTGTGCCACTGAACTCCAGTCAAGGCAACAGAGAAGAGACCCTGTCTCTAAAATTAAAATATAAAATGAAATAAAATAAAATACTTAGTGGCTTGATATTTTGTTTCTTGATATTTTAAATTCAGCATAGTAGTAATTTGTGAGAAATATATTTTCTCTTTGATAAACTTATTATTCCCCTTTACTTTGCAGCTTTACGAAACAATTATTAGTTTATATTCAGCATAATTTAATGTTTTTAGTGATTACATTTTTGCTACAATCCGAGGGCTTGGGTTTTTTGTCATTGTGGAAAATATTCTGCCATTATTTTTTTAAAATACAATTGTTTCTCCATCAGGTTTTTATTGAATTAATATTAAATAATAATTTTCTTGATTAATCTTACAATTCCCTTAGTTGCTCTTTATTTCTCTGTGTTGAAAATATGGGTAATTACTTTTTGGCTAATTTTTAAATTAAATTTTCTCTTGATTATATAAAATTTATGCTAACTATTGAGCTTTTTTTCAGAAAGCATATCTTTCATTTCAATATTTATGTTGGTTCTTTTACATATTCACTATTTTGTTTTGTATGTACTGCTTTTTATATTGTTTTTGATAAATGTTATTTCTTTATTTCTATGAACCATCTAGACATGTTTTTGAGAATCTTTTTTGGAGTCTTACCCAGATTGTTTTAATCTGGAATGGGTTTACACATTGTTAACTTTCTTAGTTACCTTTCTTGGCATTTAATTTTTATATCTAATGAAAATTTTATATTTTGGTTTGGTAATCCCTGGGAAATGAAAAGTTTTTAGTTTCAGTTTCATTTTCTTTTAACTTTCCTCTATTTCTTTCCATATAAAAGATTTGGGGGTTGTTTTCCTATACTTGTCTTGGGGACCTTACTGCAGTATCAGCTTGTGTAACATTGGTTTGGGTCTCCAGTCTCATTGAAACATAGAGGAACCCCAAGAAATGATCATATAAATAGTGAGTAGTTGATTCACTTCCTGAGTCATGAATGTGTGTCTTTTTGTGCTCACTGCCCTAGGTACAAAGATTCCCTTAGAATCTAGCCCAAGGCAGTGTTTCAGTAGCATTTTATTTTAGTCTTCTTATATGACTAAGAATTCTCATAGTAACTCTTACCTCAAGCAGTGATTTTCTCTTGTCTTTCATTTCATATGAAGAATTTAAATGTTAATTACCACATAGTTATCAAATTATTGGGCAACACTGCCTACTTCCAGCCTTGAAGGCCATTAGGCTTGTAATTTTCTTCTAAGTTAACCATTTTGTGCTTTCACTTCAGATCCACATTTTATTGCTATTGCTAACTGTTTGGAGTAGAAGTAGTATCTCTAACCATGAACATAATCGTTTGACCATAATTATCCCTTAAATATAATTTAAAATGAGACATAGGACATTATAAAGAGGACTGGAAATAAAAATTGTTATCTTATTTCTCATGGTTTAAAAGCTGTTATGGGATAGTTTAAGAAGCTCTATGTCAAGAGAACCGTCTATACTTCTTGAATATTTCATTATTCTTATTTTTATAGATTTTTTTGATAGCCCGATTTTTCTTTCTGAAGTCTTTAATTAAAGTGGGTTTTGAGCAATGAGGGATTAAGTGAGATAGAACTGCTTGTGGCCATTTAAAAAAAAAAATGTTTTCAGCCAGGTGCGGTGGCTTATGTCTGTAATCCCAGCACTTTGGGAGGTTGAGGCAGGTGGATGACCTTAGGTCAGGAGTTTCAGACCAGCCTGGACAACATGGCAAAGCCCCATTTCTACTAAAAATATAGAAGTTACCTGGGTGTGGTGGCACACGCTTATAATCTCAGCTACTAGGGAAGCTGAGGCAGGGGAATTCATTGAACCTGGGAGACGGAGGTTGCAGTGAGCCAATATCATCCCACTGCACTCCAGTCTGGGTAACAGAGTGAGACTTTGTCTCAAAAAAAAAAAAAAAAAAAAAAAGAAAAAAGAAAAAAAGAAAAAAAAAATTCCATTTAATTGACTGGAGATTGCTTTAAGTATTGCACCAGACTCTAGGTGAATCCTCAAAATACAATGCATTCTGTTTGTACAAAGCTGAGTGAGCTATATTGATTTTGAAACAAAATATTTGTTCATTCCTAAGAGACATTCTAAAGTTCCCACAAGATTTAGTTCTTAGGAAATCAACTGACCCTGTTTTCCTGTGGAAACATGGCTTCATCAAATGGTAAAAATAGATAATGCTGCTTATCAATTAAATATAAATTTTAGTAAAATAATGTGAAATATAAAATGAAAAACTGCATAGTCAAAATTTGAAAGGTCACCTGCGAGGCTCTAGTGATCCAATCTTTTTTCTTTTTTAAATGAATAATAAAAAAATTGGTGGGTTACAGACTGAAAAGTCTGGTATAAGAAATAGATGACTTCAGTTCATGAAGAAGGTTAAAAGATAGACTGCCTAATACAGGCGTCCCCAAACTACGGCCCGCGGGCCGCATGCACCCCTTGAGGCCATTTATCCGGCCCCCCACCGCACGTCAGGAAGGGGCACCTCTTTCAATGGTGGTCAGTGAGAGGAGCACAGTATGTGGCGGCCCTCCAACGGTCTGAGGGACAGTGAACTGGCCCCCTGTGTAAAAAGTTTGGGGACACCTGGCCTAATAGCTTAGAATATTGTATAATTCTAGAATAGCTAACATATTAAGAACTTAATACTAGGCACTGCTAATGCTGTTCACCTATTATCTTACTTAATCTTCCAAACAATTCAATGAGGTAGGCATGATATTTATCCATACTTTAGAGTCTAATAGTTAGAGTGGATGGGTTACCTATCTATGAATGTGCAGTCAGTGTACTATAGATTCAGCCTTTAACTCAGGTTACTCTAAGCTTAGCAATTATTCTAATTTGTGTCTCAATAATTTAATAAATTTCAAATAGAAAAAAACAAATGTGGTGATATGAATTTTTTAAATCTTTCAATTAGGACCAGATTGCAAAATAAACTTGAAAGCAGGAAGTTCTCAAAAGCTGATAGAAGTGCATCAAAAAAAAAAAAAAAAAAAGATGAATCTGCTTGAAAGGACTTCCTCTAACCGAATATGAAATAATTTGAACATCAAGAATTAAAATTAAATTAATGGATTAAAATGTAATGAAAAATTATTAGTGGATCCATTATGTTGCTTAAAAAAGAGGGAGGAAGGAGGTAAGAAAGTCAAAGTCATTTGTTTTTTCTTTTTCTTTCTCTTTGCATTTTTTTTTTTTTTTTTTTTTTGGGTAAAGTCTTGCTCTGTTTCCCAGGCTGGAGTGTGGAATGCAATGGCACAATTATAACTCACTGTACTCTCAGTCTTCCAAACTCAAGTGATACTCCCACCTCAGCTTCCCAAGTAGCTGGTACCACAGACACACATCACCACACATAGATAATTTTTAAATTTTTTTTTTGTAGAGATGGAATCTCTCTATGTTGCTCAAACTGGTATCAAGCTTATGAGTTCAAGCAATCTGCCCACCTCAGCCTCCCCAAATACTAGCATTACAGGCATGAACCAGCATGCATGGCTAGCTTTACATCATAGAAGAATGTCAACTAATAAATGCAGAAAGAATGACAGATACAGAAAATGATCATTTGTAAGTATCATTGTAATAATTGAGGCAAAGGTTACCAATAAATATGAAAATGATTGGATTAAAGATGTTGAGAATAAGAAATTCATGCAGGGTCAAAGTATTATTCCACAGATTCATTGTTAATTATGAAGAGAAGATGGTCTTTTGCAATGAGATAGTTGATGGACATGACCTTAATCACATGTTCAAAAGTAATGTCCCCAATTATTTAGAGAAAAACTCTCAAATTGTGTTTCTCCTCTGCTCATACACCACCACAGCGATCATCAACACAGAAGAGTTATGTGAGTAAATGTGTGGTAATTTTTCTCACACACCAAGTAGCAGACACTAGCTGGGTGTCCTCCAACTCAATTCCAACACTATCAGGTGATAGTATCAGATCCCACAGACTGAGAAGTCAGTCCCTAGTACTATTCCCCAAACCCTAGAAATTTGTCTGAACTTCCAGAACTTCTGATCAACTGGCTTCAAGTTGGGGTTTGGGGATTCCCTGGTTGTGCCACCTTCCAGGAGCCTTCTCATTTTCTGCTATCTGGAAGCCCAGGAACCCAGTCTTTTCGGTTTTGGTGGAAGCTACATGATGTCAGCACTCATTTTCCCAAGACATAGGGAGGTACCCTCTGTGGAAAGAGTCTTAAAACCCACAGTCAGGGAAGTTGGGTAAAACTGGAGTCCTACCTTGAGGCAGGTGAAAAGGAAACATAGTATCGAGTGATTTTATTTCCTTAAGCCTGCCCTTGAGGCCTAACTACTCAAATTATAACAGAAGGTTAAAACAAGGTCTATAAACGTTATGAGCCAGGAATTATGAAAAATAAACAATGTGTGTATGTGTGTGTGTGGGTGTGTGTGTGGGGGTGGGTGTGTGCATATAAAATTGTCATATTTTCTATTATTGGTGTGATATTACATATACATATAATATGTATATGTGTATGTATATAATATGTACATACACATACATGCATGTATATTTATGTGTGCATATATACATATAAAACATCATACCAATAATAGAAAGACATGACAATTTCTATTTCTTTGATATGATAAAAAGAAGTATATAATACCTATTATAAAATATTTTTTAAAAAATGCCAACTTTATATACAATCAAGGAGAAACAATTAGAAAATTCTAGAATGTGATATGAGCTACTAAATAAATTGGCCAGACTTTAAAAAAAGGGAAATGTCATGAAAAAAAGAAAAAGAAAAAGAAGGAGTAGGAGGCAGAGAAGAAGAAGGAAGAAAAGAAAAGGAGTTGATAGTTCTAGGAAAATAAAGGGATTTAATAACTTGAATGCAAAGTGATATTTGACTGGATCCCATATAAATGTTAAAATGACCATAAAGAGTATTGAGAAGAGGGAAATTTGAATGTGAACTATAGTATACAATATTAATCAATGCTAAATGTCTCCAGTGTGATAGTATTACCCATGTGTTGAAAAATACTCTTATTCTTAACAGATACATGCTGAAATATTTAGGGTGATGCATTATGATATCTGCATCCTACTTTTAAATGGTCCAAAAACAGGTGCATCTAAGACAGGGTATAAAATATGTATTGTACTGTCTTACTTAACACTTCTGTGGCCTTGAAATTTTGCAAAATAAGAAAATGTTGGAAAAAATTAAAAGTTTATATATTTGTGTAATTGATTTCATAAAATTATTTGACTGCATTAATGATCTAATGTAGTAATGACTGAGGATATTTGGCAAAAAACTCCAATTAGTAAAAAACCCTTCCCCATTAAGTGGTCTTACTTTCCTATGACAATTTTTCTTTTCTATTTTTTTTTTCTTTCTTTGTTATTTTATTTTCTTTTATTTAGGAAGAAATATAGGAATATTCACTGGCTCAAAGCATCATAATTCCAAGCTATGCATCACCATTTCTCTGATGACTGCAGAAATTTTTTCTCTACTTTCCTAGTCAAACTTGGCTGATGTAAGGCAATGTTAAAACATTGACATTTGGACTTGGCAAATAAAGAATTCTCTTAAATATATACTTAGAAGCAACAGATGGAAACTTTATGGTTTCTTAGGTTATTCAAGAAGCAGGCCATTTATCACTTAGAGTTTAATTTTTTAAAAGCCACAGTAAGCTACTAAAAGAGTTCTACTTAGGTAAGCATGCATATTAATTAGAAAACATTTATGTTTTATACTAGTTTAATGTTTCTATGTTTCAAGTTCAAAACTTATGCTGAAGTAAACACTTTTAACACTTTACACATTAGCTATAATCTAAAAAGTTTCTAACCAATTTAGGTATTATTCCCACACTTTAAAAAGGAGGAAATAACTCAGAATGTTAAGTGTTTTGCCCAGGTCTCTACTTCTTGCTTAGAGTTTGAGTTAGTCTTCAAACTAGATCTATCTTGCTAGATCCCTATCTATGACCACAGACTGTTGCCTTCATTGACCGTCTTAGTTCATATACTCTACAATGCATCGTTGGCAAGAGTAAAAGTTATGTGTTTGTGTATGTGTATAGATCCTCATGGCCTACTATACAGCATCAAATGCATGTATGAATCTTTACTGTTTTTTTCCAAATCTGCTGCTGTTTATTCAAGGTAAATAACAAGAGGGTAATGAAAAGACAAATAAAACTTGCTTCCTCCTTTAATAAAACTTTCAGATAGAGAACACATTTTCTTCTCTACTTTTATTTCAGATTCAGGGAGTACATGTGCACATTTGTTACAAGGGTATGTTGTGTTATGCTGAGGTCTGGGATACAATTGAACCCGTTACCCAGGTAGCAAGCCTAAGACCTGAAAGATAGTTTTTCTGCCTTTGCCCCACCCCCTCCCTTCTTCTCCTTCCTGTAGTCCCCAGTGTCCATTGTTCCCATCTTTATGTCCATGAGTACCCAATATTTAGCTCCCACTTCTATGGGTAGTATTTGGTTTTCTATTCCTCCATTAGTTGGCTTAGGGTAATGGCTTCCAGCTGCATCCGTGTTGTTGCAAAATACATGATTTCTCTGAATGCAACTGTTTAAAAGTTCAAAGACATCCAGAGCAGAGTGGGCTTCCTGACCACCACAATCCATTTGGCTCTTTCTATTTTATAGAATTTATATTCTATTTATTGCTTTAAGGGAATTGTCAATGGAAAACGGTTGGCAAGCCAAAAAACTACATTTCTTAGTTCCCTTTACATCATGGCATTGTCAAGAGTTCTCACCAATAAAAAGTAAATCAAATGGATGTTGTTTTTACTTCCAAGACATAGGTTTTAACAAGCTAGTGAGCTTTTTCCTACCTTATACTCCTTTGTTTACTGAAATCTAGATGGTGCAGTCACAAGATGAGATGAGCTAGGGTCATGAGTCATTACATGAAAGAAAGACACGACAGATCAGGAGCATTTGTCTCCATCTGTTAAGAGTGAAAAATAAACTACTAATTAATTAAGGTATTTATTTGCTACAACTATTAAGTTTTTCCCAAATAATACAGATATTTGTACCTTGAAGTCAAGTCCTATTATAACAAAAACAAAAAATAAGTGACACTGGTTTAACATTTTGTGTTAAGCAGAAAACAGGTGTTTGAGGTTAGAAATATAGAGACCTTATTATATGAAATCAAAACTTTTGACAAATTGCCTTCTGTTCTAACCATCAAGACAAGCCAAGTGCCCAGAGACTGTAGCTCTACAGGAAGAGATTAGAAAACTCCAAAAACTTACAGTGTACTGGTTATTTTCTATGTGTAACAAAGTACTAGAAACAGGTGTGAGCTCAGGCAGATATTAAGTGGTTTAAGAGAAGAAATAAAAGAAAATTAAGAAAATTCAGGAATTTTTATCTTGTAGGGTTGGAAAAGCCATCTGTTTTTGAACCCCCAAACAACTGAAAATAAACTTTAAAAAAGTGTTGTGCCATGAAACCCATTAAATTGTTCCAGTCAGACAAAGAAGTTTATATTTGAGGTAGGGATCATAATAAGGCGTTTTCTTTCTGAGTCTGTTGTTTCAGATGCCAGTAGCTATAATCAAATTGAAAAGAGGCATTTAGGTGAAGAAGCAAGGAAAAAAATCAGCATAGAAACTATGTCCAATAAATAGTTTTTGGTGAGGTTATTGAAAAATGAAAATGACTGCAAGAAAATTGGTTAGAAGTCTATTAAGCTTTGTAATTCTATTGCTGAACAAACTATGAATCTGACATGAAAAAGTCCTTGACTGTTTGAGGTTTTTCCAGAGAAAATAATAGATGAGGAAGAACCACTCAGAAGGCATTAGGTTGAACAATGTATAAAAGCATTCCTCTCAGAAAACAGAATATCCATGAGGGCATTGGAAAAGTCCCAAGGAAAGACTTCTTACAGTGCCTGACCAGCAGAATTCCATTATTTTTATGAGTCACTTGCAGTTAAGTATTCCTACTTTTTCTTTCCAAAAGAGAGATTTTAATGCAGATATCCTGCCTCTGCCTCAGTACTTTATTCTGGGTGTGGAGAAAAAGACAAATAATTTCTCTTTAATTTATACTTTAATGGATTATAAAGAATGGTATTTGAACCAGAGGGGTAGTACTGACCATGAGATTTTGGAGTTTGAGCTAGATTAGATAAATGGGCTTACCTTCTGTATTAGTCCATTCTCACACTGCCATGAAGAACTACCTGAGACTGGGTAATTTATGAAGAAAAGAGGTTTAATTGACTCACAGTTCCACAGGCTGTACAGGAGACATGGCTAGAAGACTTCAGGAAACCTACAGTCATGGTGGAAGGCAAAGGGGAAGCAAGCTCATCGGACTATGGTGGAGCAGGAAAGAAAGAGAGCAACAGGGAAAGCGCCACACACTTTCAAACAACCCGATCTCCTGAGAACTCACTCACTGTCATGAGAACAGCAAGGAAGTCCGCCCCCGAGATTCATTCACCTCCCACCAAGACCCTCCATGGATGTGTAGGGATTACAGTTTGAGACGAGATTTGGGTGAGGACACAGAGCCAAATCATATCACCTTCCTTGAGGAGAACTGTGTTCCATGTGTAAGAGAAAGGTGCAAAGGCAGAATGTTGCAAAGTTGCCAGTTATGATCTAAATTCTGTGCTCTACTTGCCATGGAACTTACTTGCCACTGGGAAGACCATTTTCATAAATGTATGTTAAAACTGAAAATTATCAGTCATTTTAATATTCGCCAATCTGATGAATGATAAATTTCTCGTTATTAGTTTACAACATGCTTTTCTGATAGTGAACTCGTGCACATACCAAGGTATGTTTATTGACCATGTTTATAGTTACTTTCTGTGAATCACCCGGTTGTATAGCAGATACCATTTATGTGCCACTTCACATTTATTTCTTCGAACATATTCTGAGACCTTGGATATTAGTGTTGTTCAATATACTACTGGGGTGACCAATTCTGTATGAGCTCTGACTGCATCACGTGGGAATAAAGGCAATAAGGAACCCCAAGGCAGGTTGCAAGTGAAGTGGCTCCAGAGGTGGGGGGGGTTGGGTGGGGTGGGGGAGACAGAGAGAGAGAGAGAGAGAGAGAAGAAAAGTTTTATCATATATAACATATACATATATATATATATGATCTTATATTGAAATATGTATGACCTGAGTCAAATATTTGTGTAATATTTCTGGTCTTGATTAGGCATTTGTGTTTGAGACCCTGATCTATTTTTATTTTTCCTGCCATATTTTCATTGCTGTTTATATGAATTACTTCTTCATAAATTGAACTGTGTAGTTTTCAAACCTGTTTTTGTCTATTCTAACACATTTTGTATTTCTAAAAATGCTAATAAAATGAACTAAACTATTGGTACTGGAAGATTTGGAGTGTTGATGGGTAATTATTTGATAATTTTATTAATTTTCTGTTCCTATATGAATCAGTTAATAAATATATTTCCTGAAAATCAGTATTTTGATATGTATTAGCTTAAAATGGTAACTAGTATGCTTCTTTATTTAAAAAGCTCATGAAAATCAGTTATAAATTCCAAAACAAGTTGGGGTTTCTGGGAGGCAGAGTTAAGTTCAAAAGTTTATAGAGAGTGCCTTTGACATCAACCTGTGGCTGGCAGGGGAGGAAGCAGAAGAGGACAGAAGTTAAGATATTTTAACTGGTTTGAGAGATCCGTGTATATACATTTTTTAGCACCCACTTACTAGTATGAGCATGAGATATTTAAATTTCCTTGCTTAGCTTATTTCCATGCTTAAGATAATGTCCTCCAGGTTCATGCATGCTGTTGCAAAAGACATAATTTTATGGTTTTTATAGTGGTATATTCCATTATGTATACATACCACATTTTTTTTAATCCAGTCATTCGTTGGCAGACAGGTTGATTCTGTATTTTTGTTATTATGAATAGTGCTGCAAAAAACATTCTACAGACATCTTTTTGATATAATGACTTATTTTCCTTTGAGTAAATACCAAGTAGTGGGGTTGCTGGATCCAATTATAGGTCTATTTTTAGTCTTTGTGATATCTTTATACTCATGTCCATAGAAGTTGCACTAATTTACATTACCACTAACAGTGTATTTAGTTCCCTTTTCTCCACATCCTTACCCATATCTGTTATTTTCGTCTTTTTAATAATAATCATTCTGACTGAGGTAAGATTCTATCCCTTTGTGGTTTTAGTTTACATTTTTCTGATGAGTAGTGATGTTGAACATTTTTAATATGTCTGTTGGCCATTTACGTGTCTTCTTCTCAAAATGTTTGTTTATATCCTTAGTCATCATTTTAATGGGATTGCTTGGGGGTATTTTGTTGTTATTGTTGAGTAGCTTGAGTTCCTTGAATTAGCCAGATATTAGTCCCCTGACAGATGAGTAGTTTGCAAATATTTTCTCCTGTTCTGCAGGTTGTCTATGCACTCTATTTGGTTACTGATTTTGCTGTATTGCAGATTTTTAATTTAATTAAGTCCATTTCATCTATTTTTGCTTTTGCTGCCTGTACTTTAGAGGTCTTAGTTATACATTATTTGCCTAGATTAATGTCTAGAAGTGTTTTCCATATATTTTTCACTGTTATATTTAGTTTTGGGTCTTATGTTTAAGTATTTAAACTGTATTAAATTGATTTTTGTATATGGTTAAAGATAGGAATCAACTTTCATTCTTCTGCATATGGAAAATTAATTTTCCCAACTCCTTTGATTGAAAAGGGTGTTCTTTATTCAACATACATTCTTGTTAGCTTTGCCAAAAATCAGTTGGTTGTAGGTATGCAGCTTTATTTCTGGTTTCTCTCTTTTGTTCCATTGATGTATTTATCTATTTTTATACCAGTACAATGCTGTTTTGGTTACTATAGCCTTGTAGTATAATTTGAAGTCAGATAATGTAATGTCCAGCTCTCCAGCCATTTTTTCTCTGTAGGATTGCTTCAGCTATTTAGGTTCTTCTTTGGTTCCATGTGTACATTAAGATTGTTTTTTCTAATTTAGTGAAATATGACACTGGTATTTTGATAGTGATTGCGCTGAATCTATAGATAATTTGGGGCAATCTGGTAATTTTAACAATATTAATACTTTCAATCCATGGGCATGAGTGTTTTTGCCCTTGTGTTACTGTCATCTATGATTTCTTTCATTAGTGTTTTGTAGTTTGCCCTGTAGAGATCCTTCACCTCCTTGGTTAAATTTATTCCTAGTTATTTTAATTTTTTGGAGCTATAAGTGAGATTGCATTCTTGTTTTTATTATCAGCTAGATTGTTATTGCTGTAAAGAAATTCTGCTGTTTTTTCTATATTGTCTCTGTGTCTTAAAGCTACTAAATTAATTTATCAAATCTAAGTGATTTTTGGTGGAGTATTTAGGTTATTCTGTATATAAGATCCTATCGTCACCAAACAGAGATAATTTGAGTTTCTCTTTTTCAATTTTTATGCCTTTAATTTATTTCTCTTGCCTGACTGAATGGAAGTGGTGAAAGTGGGTATCCTTGTCTTGTTTCAATTCTTAGAGAAAAATGATTTGAAGTTTTTTCCCATTCAGTATAATGTTAGCTGCAGATTTGTTGTATATATTTATTATTTGAGGTATATTCCTTCTAATCATAGTTTATTCAGAGGTTTTGTCATGAAGGATGCTTTTATGAAATTATTGAGATGATTATTTGATTTTGTCTTTGATTCTGTTTAGGTATGAATCACATTTATTGATTTGTGTGTGTTGGACCATCTTGCCTTCCTGGCATAAAATCTGCTTGACAATGGTGTATTATCTTTTTTCTTGTGCTGTTTGATTACATATTTATCAGAAATATTGGTCTTTAGTTTTCTTTTCTGGTTTTGTCTTGCTTGGCTTTGGTATCAGATGGTACTGACCTCACAGAAAGAGTTAGGAAGAATTCCACTCCTCCTTGATTTTTTAACAGTTTCAGCAGGATTAGTACTAGTTCTTTGTATATCTGGTAGAATTCAGTTGTGAATTTATCTAGTCCTGGGCTTTTCTTTCTTGGGAGATTGTTTTTATTACTGATTCAATCTCACTATTTGTTATTGGTCTGTTCAGATATTCTTTTTCTTCCTGGTTTAGTTTTGGGAGGTTGTATATTTCTAGGAATTTCTTTATTTTCTCTAGGCTTTCTGGTTTGTGAGCATATAGTTGTTTATAATGGTCTCTGATGATCTTTTGTATGTTTGTGGTATTTGCTGCAATGTCTTCTTTTTATTTCTGATTTTATATATTTGGGTCTTCCCTCTTCTTGGTTAGAATAGCTAGAAGTTTATCAATTTTGTTTATCTATTTGAAGAACCAACTTTTAATTTTGTCAGTCCTTTGCTTTGTTTTAGTCTGTATTTTATTTAGTTCTGCTCTGATATTTGTTATTTCTTTTCTCCTGATAACTTGGGGTTCGGTTTGTTCTTCTTTTTCTAGTTCCTTGTGGTACACTGTTCAATTGCTAATTTGTAATCTTTCTACTTTTTGATGTAGGCTTTTAATGTTATACATTTTCTTCTTACCACTGCTTTTGCTGCATCCCACAGCTTTTAGTATGTTGTGTTTCTATTTTCATTTGTTTCAAAACATTTTCAAATTTTAATCTTAATTTCTTCATTAACCCAATGATAATTCAGGATCATGCTGTTTAATTTCTATGTATTATTATTAATTTTTTTTTTTTTTAGTTTCCAAATTTCCTCTTGGTATTGATTTCCATTGTGGTCTGAAAAGATAATATTATCTCAATTTGTAAAACTTTGTTCACAATTGTTCTATGGTTTAACATATATTTTATCCTAGGGAATGTTCCATAAGCTTATGGAAAGATTGTATATTCTGCAGTTGTTGGGAAGGATGTTCTGTAAATGTCTGTTAGGTCCATTTGATTTAAGATGCAGCTTAAGTCCATTTAAGTCCATTGTTCATTGATTTTCTGTCTAGATCATCTGTATAATGCTGTGAGTGAGGTGTTGAAGTCCTGTACTGTTACTCTATTGCTGTATATCTCTCTCTTTAGGTCTAGTAATATTTGTTTTTTGAATCTGGGTACTCCAGTGTAGGGTGAATATATTTAGCATTGCTGTATACTCATGCTGAATTGATACCTTTAGCATTATATAATGACTTTGGTCTTTTTTTAAACTGTTTTAGACTTTAAGTCAGATTTACCTAAGAATTGCTGCTGTTGCTTACTTTTTCTCTAGGTTATTTCATAATAATATAGATTGTTTCATATAAATTAACATCATTAGTTATTTTATAATAATAACTGTTAACAAATTAAATGTATTTTAATATATACTGGTCTGAAAAGTTTTTAAGGAGTATAAACTTTTAAGAAATTTCCACCAATATACTCAAAATATTTACACTTAATTTTCAAACATGTTTTCAGGTAAAATGCCTCTAAATGTAAAGAAATAAAATTTTAATTTATTTAACATTTTAATTAAATATTTAATTTTTTAAATTAAAAGGTTTAATTTCTTCAAATAAAAGAATTTATTCATTTATTCTGTAATTAAAGAATACATTATGGACAAGTATGGTGGCTCACGCCTACAATCCCAGCACTTTGGGAGGCTAAGGCAGGTAGATCACCTGAAAGCAGGAGTACAAGACCAGCCTTGCCAACATGGTGAACTTCTGTCTCTACTAAAAATACAAAATTTTGCTGGATGTGGTGGCACTCACCTGTAATCCCAGCTACTCAGAAGGCAGAGGCGGGAGAAATGCTTGAACCCAGAAGACAGAGTTTGCAGTAAGCCAAATGATGCCACTGCACTCCAGCCTGGGCAACAAGAGCAAAACTCCATCTAAAAAAAAAGAAAGAAAGATAAAGAAAAGAAAGAAAAAAGGAAGAATAAATTATTATTATTGCAGAATAAATAAAATACAGAGTCCAAAGCATTTGATAACTCATGAAAATGGTTCAACTTTAGTTGAAGTATCTTTATATAGGACAGCTTTAGTAATAATAATTTAGAGTTCAAGTAGATGGCTGCTTAAGCCCATTATTTCTTATTATAGGTTGACTGTGGCTCAATCTTAGTGTTGCTGATCTTCTCTAATTGTGTTTTCATGGTTTTATAGTTCAGTTTTCTTCATTAGATACATTATCTCCTTCTTATCCAGTGGCTTTAGAATCCTTATTTTCATTTTCTAGGCCAGTAGTAAGGTCTTGAATTTGGATTTCACAACAGTTTTAAGTTAATTGGTTTGCCTATTTGCTGCCAAGACTGATTCTCCAGAATGGAGAGCAGATGTTGTCAATGATTCTGTCTTAGTTTATATGGGCTGCTATAACAAATACCATAAATTGGGTGGCTTCTGAACAACAGAATTTTTTTTTTTTCCACAGGTCTGAAGAGTGCTAACTCCAAGATCATGGCGTTTGCATATTCAGTTTCTGGTGAGGGTCCATTTCCTGGTTTACAGACCATCTTTCTCACAGGTCAGATAGAGCAAGGGAGTTCTCTGTATCCTTTTAATAAGATCATTAATTCTATTCATGAGCATTCCATCCTCATGATTTAAGCATATCTCAAATATTCCATCTAAAAATACCATCTTGAGAACTGGGTTTCAACACATGAATTGGAGTGTGGTTGGTGGTGAAAATATTCATTTTGTGTTAGCTTGTTACTCCAAAATTCCAACTTCCCAATTGAGTAGTGAAAAGTTGATGCTATGTTTGGCTTCAAACTATTCATTGGTACATAAAAGTGGAAGTTCTAGTTGTTAATATCAGTCTACTGTTTCCTGTCTTGATGCTCTTATTGGTTATGCCTTTGCCCCACTTTTCAGTGATTATCTTGTCATTCTTTTCAACCATGTATTCTGATATTCTGCTTAAAGAGCCCTTTGCCACATCATGACAGGAATTTGAGTACTGAGTTTATTCTTTTGAAAATACATAACAAAATTTAATGTCTCCAAAATAATACAGAGGTGATCATTCCAGCATTATGGCTAAGACCTTAACATCAATGACCTTAAGGCCAAAAGTAGACACAAAATGTACCCAAATCCAGTCAAACATCACGTAAATATATCTGAAAATTTTGTACCTGCCAGAAAGAAAGAATTTGAAAAGGAGTCAGGAGAAAACTAAAGTAAATAACAAAATCAAGAAGTGAGACATCTTATGGTAGGACTTAAAAATTAAACATTCAGCTTAGAGAGAGCTAATGTCTTTATAACTTAAAGCTAGAGGATTTGTTAAAGAAATTTAATTAAATAAATAAAAATTGAAGTAATGAGATTTAAAGGCAGTTATATTGTTTATAATGGTTTCATTAACTGTGTGTGTAAATTAAAAAGGTCAAAGTTTTCCTACAGGTCATCTAATGTTACCATGAAGTAAACTTAAAATTTGCCAGATCAATAAAATCTTTAAGTTGGCCTTATATAGGTCCCGCTGCTAGAATAACAAATTACCACAAATTCAGCGGCTTAATAAACACAATTGTATTATCTTACAGTTTTCAAGATCAGAATTCTGAAATGGGTCTTAGAGGCTGAAAACAAGGTATTGGGAGGGTTTCATTCTTTTTGGAGGCTGTGACGGTTAATATTGAGTGTCACCCTGATGGATTGAAGGATGCAAAGTATTATTCCTGGGTTTGCCAAAGGAGAGAGTGACAGTGCTGCCAAAGGAGATTAATATCTGAGTCGGTATACTCAGAGAGACAGACCCACCCTCAGTCTGGGTGGACTCCACCTATCTGATCAGCAGCCAGCATATCTAGAATAAAGCAGGCTGAAGAAGGTGGAAGGAGCCTGCTTGCTGAGATTTTGGCCTTCATCTTTCTCCTCTGCCAGATACTTCTTGCCCTCAAAAGTCAGACTCTAAGTTTTTCAGGTTTTGCACTCTTGGATTTATACCAGTGATTAGCCAGAGTCTCTTGGGACTTTAGCCACAGACTAAAGGCTGTACTTTTGGCTTTTTCACTTTTGAGGTTTAGGGACTCCTACTGGCTTCCTTGCTCCTCAGCTTGCAAACAGCTTATTGTGGGACTTCATCTTGTAATCATGTGGGTCAGTATTCCTTAATGAACTCCTTTTCATATATGTATCTTTGCTATTAGTTCTATCCTTATAGAAAATCACAACTAACACAGAGGCCATAGGGGCTGGCCCATTTCCTTGAGTTTTCCTACTTCTAGAAGTCACCTGCACCTTTGCTCATAGCTGCTGTCTGTTTTTCCAGCTAACAGTGTAGCATCCTTAAATCTTTCTCTTTGATTGCCACCCCTACTTCTGTTATCACATCTCCTTTGCCTCTCATTCTCTTGCCTCCTTCTTATAAGAACCTTGTGATAACACTGGACCCACCAAATGATGCAGGATAATCTTTTTAAGATTCTTAATCTAATCACACCTGCAAACACTTTTATTTTGATGTGTAATTCTAGAGATATTCACAGGTTCTGGAGATTATTAAGACATATATATCTTTGATAAGAAATTATTCAAGTTATCACAGCCTTAAACAGATGAGAGGAAAAAGCTTTTTGAATGTAGAATGATACTACATTTCATATCCATTCTTATAACTCAGTTAACCTCAAATGTTCTGTCTGTGCTCATAAGGCATCTCAAAGGCCACCAGAAAATATCACCGGGACAGCAGCCCTTAGTTCCCCACACCATTTAACTTTCACTTGGCTGATTATCTAGTATCATTTTTTTATGCTGCTGCTATTTGTTTATCCCTTTTCTTGAGTTCCATGAAACCTGAAGTACAGGATCATCTTTTCCAGCAGTTCGTTGATGAGTGAAAAAGTACTCTAGGTGTTCATTGACCCCCACAAACTTTGTAACTTGTAGTAGAATTCCAAGGTCTTACAAGCACTAAAATTAATTTTACCCATATTTTTATTTTTATTTCTTGACCTGAGTTTTTGATAAATCTCATAGCATTACCTAATTTTTTAAGACAAGTGGGGCATAATAAGTGAAAACAGACAAATTTGTAAAAAAATAATAATAATAAACTTGACTCAGTGTGTTACTTGTTCTAGAAATGGAGAATTTACACCCTTGCATATGTTAACAGTAGAAAAGCATTGAGATGGTTAATTTTATGTGCTGATTTGACTGCACTACAGGATGCCCAGATAGCTGATTAGACATTATTTCTTCTTTTGTCTGTGAAAGTGTTTCCAGAAGAGATTAGCATTTGAATTGGTAAACTGACACAAGCTGATGCTCCTCCCAAATGTGGGTGTATGTCATCCAGTCTGCTGAGGACCCGAATAAAACAAAAAGGCAGAGTATGTTTGAATTCTCTCTCTGCCTGACTGCTTCAGCTGGAACATCAATTTCCTTCTGTCCTCAGCATTCCTAGTTCTCAGGCCTTCAGACTCAAAATGGAATCCACACTTTTGGCTCTCCAACTCTCAGGCCTTGTAACTACACCACTATCTTTCCTATCTCCAGTTTGCAAATAATGGGGCATCAGTCTCTATAATCATGTGAGCCAATACTTTATAAAAAATCTCCACAGAAAGAGATTTATTGTAAGGTATACAAAAGTATATATATATATATACACACACATATATATACACCTTATTGGTTTTGTCTCTCTACGACATCCTCACTAATGTGAATATATTATGGCTTACTTCCATAATTTTATTTGACAACTTTGTTTTTTTCTTTTTATCTCCTTGATGTCCTGGTGTTTTCTAGTTTTCACTATTTAGAACTGAACTTGCCAATTAATAGCCAAAAAGTAAAACCTATTCTTTTAAAATTTTTATTTATTTATTTTCATGTGTTTATTAATTTTGATGAGGAGTCTGGTCTATAATTACTTCTTGAATTTATAAACTTCAATTAAAAATTCAACTTTCTATCTTCTCTAGATAAACTATGAGATCTGGAAATACCTTGTGTAAAGCCAAAAGATTACTGCTGCTTTGGAGGGGCAGGGACAGTACAAATTTAGCTAGAGTAAATTTAGCCTTTGCCAGGCACAATATAAAATGTAAAGTGCCTTTGTCTCACCTTCCCTGCAAGACACTTCATTCTTTGCTATTAAGATGAGATCATAGAGACAATTACTATAATAACTTTCTAATGTCTTTCCAATACCTTATAATTGGTTCCCTATGTAACTGCAAAGGGATACTTTTCAAAGCTAAGCTAGATTATATTAGCCCCCTGTTTACAACTCTCCATTGGTTTTTCAACTGCCACAGACAAAAATTCAAAGTCCTGTGTGAGTAAATTGCCCAATATTAAGTGGACCCTGGGTAGTTTGCCACTACTGACATCTTTCACCTTCCTCTTACTGCATTTCGCCCACAGTGGCCTCCCAGTGGTTCCTGGAATCATGGCAAGCGCTCTCTCACCTCAGGTACTTGAGACTTTACAAAATCTCTTCTCTAAGACTTTTTAAAACCTCATTCCCTCATTTTAGTCAGGTACCTGCTCCTTCGGAAGGCTTCCTGGAAGCCTGCTATCTAAAATTGCAGCCATGTTTTATTTCATGACCTTCTTTTATGTTTTTTATAGTACTGATCACTATGTGATATTTGTTGGTATTTAACACCTCTCTCATCTGATATAATGGATCTCTAGCAAGGGAGAACACAGTGTGCTTTGTTTTCTCTTATTTCCTCTAAATTTACAAGAGTTTTTGCACGTGGTAGGTGCTCAGCAACTTTGCTGAGGGCGGTTTAGATTCATATTAAATTGTGTTAATTTTATATATTTAAATAGTGTCAGCACTCATCACCAGTGCTTTTATTTTGATTTTGATTTTTATCATTTGAATTGTATCAGTGATTTTTTTTTCCAGAAGAATATTTGGCTGTAATATTTTCCAAGTCCTTACAACCTAGGAATGCCTTCTGTTGCTTTAATATTAGAACAATAAATTGGTTGATGTGGAATTTTCAGGTCACACACTTTTTCCATTAAAATTCTGTAGACATTCTCTGTTGTCCTCTGGCATTCAGTATGCAGAAGAGAAATTTGAGGACAGCGCAACTTCTGTTCTTTTTTAGGTAGCTTTTTTTTTTTTTTTTTTTTTTTTCCTTTTCTCTCTCTGTGTCTGGGTGCTAACACTTCATATTAAGTCCTTTTTTTTCCCCATTATATTTTCTGGGTTCATGAAGCTACTTCTTTTGATTCATAGACTTGAATAATATTTCAGCTCAAGCATTATTTTTCTGTTTAATATTTAGTTATTGCCTGAAATCAGTTATTTAGATTTCTTGCCTGAGTGAAATATGTTTATATTTCTCAGGCCTATTAACTTTAATCCTGGATAGTACCTTTTCTTTTCTAGATCTCCCCCCGCCAATAGGGAGAAAACCACTGATTCAGTTTTCTGTAATATCAATTCTGTTTTCTTCAGTCTTCATGTGACTATTGATTTAGCTATTAACTTTTAAATTTCCTTTGATCTTTTATTATTTTGGTCATTACTACTTTAAATTTTGTCTACTTGTTTTTCTTTATTAATCTCAGTATCTCTTTCATAGAGGCATATCTTTTGTATATTTTTCAGTGGACCGAGTAGATATTTTCTATCATACTTATTTTATATAGGTTACTATAATTTTAAGAAATATATATTTATTTGGAATGTTTAGAATAATGTTTTTTTCCATCATGCTAAAAATTTTTACAAATCTTCACATTTTAAAAAAAATTTAGACTTAAATAAAGAAAGATATATCCTGAGAAATAGATTCTAATATCTGCTTAATGTAAGTGTGACATGGATCCTCGTACCACATCCTTGTTCTAGAAGCTGTTACTGTAATGGTTTTCTCTTAGAACTTCAGGTGGACAGCAAGTGGATAGTCATACATCACACTTCAATTATGAGTTCAGATCATGGACTTTTCTAGCTCGTTCTTCTATACTGAAAGTTTATTTATTTATTTTTTTTTTTGCTAAATGTTGAATTCCTTAACTACATTATGACTTAAGATGAAAGAGCATTTATTTATATATGTAGTAAAGATCACAATAAATGTTGATTTGTCCTGACACAAATACATTCTCTCCTAACTCTTCTCATTTAAGTAAATAACAATTGTTTAAGCCAACAATTCAGGAGTTTTCCGACTCTACCTGACGTTCAATCTATTTTCCTCTTTGTTCATTTTACCAAAGCTACCTTTGCTTCCTTTCTATTCCTTGACTTTAGAGCCTCAGAGGTGAAATACTTTCCCCCTTGATCTTCACAGATCTCCTTGTCATTCAGAACTCAGTTTGTTTTGTATTTTTTGTCATCTCCAAACAACTTCCCCTGATCACTCCGGCTAAAGCAGTATTCCACCTCAGTCATCCCCTACCTTATTATCTCTATTTCACTGTCTTCCTTAGATTTTATTTTAAAATATTTATTTGTATATTTATTGTCTGTCTTCTTCCAAAATGAAGTAGGCAAAATCTTATGCAGTGTTATTACCCCAAGTATCAAGAATTGTGCTTAGAATTTAGTAAACACTCTATACTTGTTGGATGTCTATACATTTTTCTCCTTTTGTTTGAAGCCCCCTCTCCTTCCCCAGACAGGAGAAAATGCAAATACAGTTATTGAGAGTTCATGCCACTAGTTAGATTACATTTATTAGAGTTCAAGGTTATTTGTGAGTCAAATCATAGACCCACATGTGAATAGCATTGTCTTCCATATTTTTCTTCTCTGCAGATAGGTTAGAAATTGACTCAACCCTGCAGCTCAGGCAAGCTAGCCAACTTGATCTTCTCCTCCTTTTTTATTTTCTGAATCAAGGCCACTCTAAGGTTTAGCAATTGGTGCTCAATTTTCTTTTTCTCTCCTTTTCTCCTCTCACATGCTGTAGTACACTTATTCTTCCTGTATTGGTGGCTGACAGGTGGCAAGCTTGGGAATTAGATAAATTAGATAAATAATTGCTTTGCCTCTGCTTTCAGCTTATGGCAACCCTTCAACCCAGTTATTTACCTTCACCTGTTCCATAATTTGTTATTATTATTTTGGGGTATATTGTTGAGAAAATCTTTGGATTATTCAATATGATTGAAAAGAGGATTTGTACATCACTAAGTCTCTGATTATTATTTTAGGTAAAACCCTTTACATTCTCAAATTTTCTCTAATACTTTTCTCTCCCTGCTTAAAGTGTTTTTTTTTTTCCCCTGAGGTTTTTGTGTACCTCAAGATATAAAGCATCTGACCTTTGTACTGACTTTGTACACCTGAAATACATGTACAAAAAGGGAAACATTCTGATTTGTTCAGAGAAGGCGTGGTAACATAGTCTCTGATGTCCAGATTTAGGCACATGCTGAGTATGAAGTAAGATATTTACCTTTTGATAATTGCCTTTTGGTCAATGAATATAGCAACCAAGCTCTGATAAAAGTACCGTAATATTGAGGTTCAGGGGTTCTGGGTGCCCTCAGCTCCCCTGAGAGGATGTTTCTCCAGGTTCTTGGTCTCCTACCCTCTCAAGAATGAGAGAGAGGACCACGGCACAGTGCACAGTAAATGCCGAACTCAAAAGTGTTTGTAGAAAGTAGTTTATTCAGAAACAGAGAAACAGGAGAAGGAGAGAGAAACAGCTAACTCACACTGAGTAAGAGAATCCAGAAAGATGGAATCCAGGAGAGGAAAGCAGCTTCCACACTGAGTGGAAGGAAACAGAGAGAGAGATGGAGTTTAGGAGGGAAAGACAGGCTTCCACGAGAGAGTGTGGAAGGGGACTCCAGAGGGAAAATCCAGGAGACAGAAAGAAGGCTTCCACGAAGGGAGTGTCCCTCGAAGGGGACCCAAACATGGAGTCCAAAGAGGTGTGGAAAAGGGACTTTTAACCTGGGAGGAGCCCACACCTTTCCCAAGACCCCAGGGCAATGAAAGGGGTTCCTTAGAACTTCCATTGGAGTGATTGACTCTTAGTTTCTTCCCAAGCCCGAGAAATAAAAACATAAACCATTAAATCACCCAGATGGAGAGAGATGGGAGGGGAGCATCGGGCTGGGAAGTTCTTGCCCTTAAAACTACGCCCTCTTGTGGACCAGAAAGAGCACACCTTCCCTGAGTACCCGGGCCTAAGATCTCTTAGAAAGAAGGGAAAATGCAAATCAAAACTACATTGAGATACCATCTCACACCAGTTAGAATGGTGATCATTAAAAAAATCTGGAGACAACAGATGCTGGAGAGGATGTGGAGAAATAGGAACACTTTTACACTGCTGGTGGGAGTGTAAATTAGTTCAACCATTGTGGAAGACAGTGTGGTGATTCCTCAAGGACCTAAAAATAGAAATCCCATTTGACCCAGCAATCCTATTATTGGGTATATATCCAAAGGATTATAAATCATTCTACTATGAGGACACATGCACACGAATGTTCATTGCAGCACTGTTTACAATAGCAAAGACCTGGAACCAACCCAAATGCCCATTGATAATAGACTGGACAGGGAAAATGTGGTACATATACACCATGGAATATTACACAGCCATCAAAAACAATGAGTTCTTGTCCTTTGTAGGGACATGGATGAACCTGGAAACCATCATTCTCAGCAAACTGACACAAGAGCAGAAAATCAAACACTGCATGTTCTCACTCATAGGTGGGTGTTGAACAATGAGAACACATGGACACGGGAAGGGGAGCACTACACACTGGGGTCTGTTGGGGGAAAATGGGGGGTGGGGGATGGGGAGGTGGGGAGAGATAGCATGGGGAGAAATGACAGATATAGGTGAGGGGAAGGAAGGCAGCAAATCACACTGACACGTGTGTACCTATGCAACAATCTTGCATGTGCTTCACATGTACCCCAAAACCTAAACTGCAATTAAAAAAAAAAGAAAGAAAGAAGGGTGGGTCTGTGCCACTGAAATTAACATTATTTTCTCTCCCCATCCTGCCTCCCTCATTTTCTTTTCTCCTGTGTGTGCCCCAAATAAAGCATTTCTATAAGAGTCCTATTCTCAGGCTCTCAGTTTTATTAGTTATTAATTAGATAATCTTGTATAATTCACTGGATCTCCTTAAGCCTATTTTATTTTCCTCAATTTTGTGAGAGTAATTTTGTCATGAATTTTTTGTAAAGACTAAATACTTTAATTCAGATACTTTTGCTGGGCAATGGTACAATTGGAACAATGGCATTCAGAATAGGTATTCACAAATTTCACCTAATTTTACTATTATTCCCTTTTCTTCTCCCTTGACATGCCTTGGGCCATGCTTCTTTTGGGGATTACACATCAAACATTAACTTCACATAGAATCCTTTCTTCAAGAAGATGTGCCAAAGCTGATTCTCTTTCTACACCTAATCAAAGCACTAATCAATAAATAGAAACTACATCAATATATTCTTTTTTTTTTTTTTTTTTTTTTTCCAGAGTCTTGCTTTGTCGCTAGGCTAGAGTGCAGTGATGGCAGGATCTTGGCTCACTGCAACTTCCGACTCCTTGGTTCAAACAATTATCCTGCCTCAGCCTCCCAAGTAGCTGGGATTAGAGGCATGCACCACCACTCCCATCTTTTTTTTTGTATTTTTAGTAGAGGCTAAGTTTTACCGTATTGGCCAGGATGATCATGATCTCCTGACCTCGTGATCCGCCCACCTTGGCCTTTCAAAGTGCTGGGATTACAGGCATGAGCCACAGTGCACAGCCTAGGTCAATGTATTCTTAAGAAACACAATCATATTCTTGTTATTGATATATATATATATACATATCTTTCGTCAGGTTGTGTTGAGGGAAGAACCATTTTAAAAATAATTTTAGCTCTAATGTATTGAACTAAAAAGTTTTACATCTGTCATACTTAGCTTTTTAATTTTGATCTTCATGCATGTCTCTCCAGACATATGTTTTCATGTGGTTGAGGATTTTATAGTTTAGTTTGTTTATTGAATTGTATAATTATATTTTGTATTATTTTATCATAATTTTAACTGTCTCAGCCTGAATTAATCTGTCTAATATATCTGTCAAAGAAGACTCATACATTTAAACCTCAATGGACTTATTATTATTGAAACACTTGACAGTAATGATTTGACAGGTGTCCCACATGGGGCATTACAACTTAGTGGGTAATTTTGGGCAATAACTAGTTTTGCCGGTCACTGTGAAATTAGGCAAATTTAAAAAACAGAGATTTTTAGCTAAATAATGAAAACATGACATAACTATTAGCTCAAACCTATCATAAGGCAGAATCTGGAGAGATTTTTATGTTAATTAATTTAGGCTCTACTCCTACATTCCACCTTAACCAAAATATTTTTTAAAGAAATAGGTAACTCTTGTTACTATAGCATGCTGAGTGAATAACAGGCCATTAAAACTACCTACTTCAAATACACTAGTTTATATAGATTGGTCAGTTTTTCCAAGTGGCTCAGCCAATAGTTGGGAGTGTCACTGGGTTCTTTTGGAAGCTGTAGCAGACTTGGTATTAAGTCATCACTTTACTGTAGCAAATGGTATTACTGTGGAAAAGCTTTTTAAAACTTATTATTAATTACCTCAAAAGGATCTCTAACAAACCAGAAGAAATTGCTTAATAGTTAATATTTATTGATTAAATATAACATACAGTGTTAGATGCAGTATATGGTCTTTAATCATAATTAATTTGTAAGTAAATACACATGAATACAATAAGCAACATTTTACGTATTGTAAATTATATATTTTGACAATTTAAAGATAATAGATTATTCAAACTAAGATCAAAGGAATTGTTAGAATGCAAAAAGGATCCTACAAGTGGATTAAAAAATAGAAAATGAGCAAAGTACATATATGAACAGATAATACAGAGTAAAGTAAATATGTAGCCAACAGAAAGATGTTTCACTTTTTAGGTAAATGCAAATTAGCATAAAGCAACAACACAAAACATAAAATTAAAAGGACAAATAATCTATGGCTAGATAATTTTTAGAAAACTGGGTATTTTTAAACATTTCTCCTAAGATTACAAATTGCTTTATTCTTTAAGAAAGTAAACTCGCAGTATCTATTAACATTAAAATTGCTCGACTTCTGCTCCAAGCTGACATGATAATTGTTACAGGACTAGACTTCCACCATAAACCATAAACTGAATAAAATATGTTAAGCAACTATTTATAGACACTGGAAAACAGAAAACCTAGTATTTTGATCTTTTAAAGAAGACATGGGCCACACATATATGGTTTCTGTCTAGAAAAAATTTTTAAAGCATGATACATGGAGGTGGACCCAAGTAGAGGACGGAGGTCTCACTGAGGCAGAGATTGCATTTCAGAGCTGCTGAGCCACTAGAAATTGTGGGATACGAGAGGAGAGAGCTCCAAAGACAACAGTCTACTAATGCCTCCTTGAGTGCGTGAATACTGAAAGTCACAATGATAGAGATGTTGGAATTAACAGACAAAGACTTGAAAACAGTTATATGATACTGCTTAAGGATTTAAGGGAAACATAGAAATATGAGTGAAAAAGATGAGGAATATAAGTAAACAAACAGAATCTACAAAAGAAAGAAAATGAAAATCTGGAACTGAAAGCAAAACAATACCTAAAATGAAAACAAACAAAAAAACTAAAAACAAGACAAAATTGTGAGTGGACTTAAAACACACTGTACAGGACAAAACTGAAAACTAAAACTGTCCAAAGTGAAGAAGAAAATAGATTTAAAATAAGTAAAGTGACAATGGGGTGGGACAAGTATTAGGTGTCCTAAGTTATATGTAGTTGGAGTCCCAGAAGAAGAGATGGAACCTGAAATAGGCCCTTTTTCATTACTTTAGAAACCTAATCTAAAAATTGATTATAATATTTTTGTGTTCTAGAAGAAAAAAGGAATAAATCATCTCTTGGCTGTGTGAAAAATGAAATAATTTATGAAACTGTACCAAGGCCTCTGATCCTACAAAATACTTGTGGTTTCAAAACATGCTGACCATTTTTATTTCCTTGTACTGTCGAATATTATCCTCTCAGAGAAATTTACTTATATTGCAAAACAGTTGTAAATACTGAGGAAAGTAATAATGGTAAATTCAGCATGTTTTACTAATTATATTATTGATATACAATGTGCTAAAAATATAACTGTCCAAAACAAACAATAATTGGCATTTACGTAAATGAAACGATTGCAAATGGCCATTAGCTCAGGATCCTCAGAAAGACACAAAAAGTTTCTTTAGGGGAAGCCATGAGTCCCTCAGAGGTATTTAGCTCTAAATTTTAAAATTCAGTATACCTGAATTATTTACTTGTTTTACTGAGGGTTAATTAATCACTTGGTTGGAATGGAGAAAGAAAAACAGAGAATGATAAACAAAATAAAGTTAAATTTAGGGAAAAGACCCCAGACTAAGATTTCCATTGCCTTTTTTCAATAACAAATAATTATAAATCCATTCAAGTGTCACACACATATATTTAAATAAGAAATTCCTTTTAAAATGTTACTTCATGTCTTAAAGTAATTTGATAAGGCACATCTAAATGTGTCCACCCATTTAGGAAAAAATTTGTTCAGAATTTTGTGGAATTGTTATACCACAGCATATGACATCCTTCCCTATTCTACAAAAGTTCCAAAATATTGTCAACAAATAAATTTTTGCAAAAAAGAAATACCTGGCCCAATTTAAAGTCTCAAAACCATATATTTAAATGAATGAATTAGGAATTCAACTGTCAGTTTCAACTATTTGAATTGCTGCTTTTAGCCTTGTCTGGGAGTGTGCTAACCATGATGTTTATTTTCATATGGAGGGCAAGCTAAATATTCAAACTACTATCATTTCCCAGAAAAAAAATGAATATGAAATTGTGAGTAATGAGTAAGAGTCTAAATGCAGTAAGCCTTCGGACAGAAAGATTTGCACTCCACAAATAAAGACGGTAAATGTGGTAGAATATGTATACATGGTACAACAGTTCTTTCAAAGTTTGCATAGCTCTTTCTCTACTTCCATGAATAGCTCCATTCATTTCAGTCTGACCTGTTTGCATGTGTGCATGTGTGTGTGAGTTCTTAAAAACTAGTCTGAGCTACACGAGTCCAGCTGCATGTAGCAAATGTTTGGAAATGGCTAAATTTGTATGATTCCATTCAGGACTTGTAATGAAATAATTCAGCCCAATGTGTGAAAACAGGAATAGAGGTTGAGAAAAAGAGAAAAACAAACTATGACAGGAATCATATTCAAAGCAAAATATAAAATAATATAAAATAACAAGTGGGAGACACACAAAGCTTAATGTTTCATTTTCATTTTAATAAAATAAATAAAGTATCACACGCATTTCAACGCTTTAGACCAGAGCTCTGTGGGGAAGTGAGCAGAGAAACCATATATTTCTCAGGTCAGGTATTTTATCATGAGACTTAAAGCTCTTGTTTCAGCAACCTGATTGCTTAATATGATACATTAGCCATCATTATTAAGCTTTGAAATTCCATTTTAATTGTATAATTATATTTTAAAAGAGTAAACTGTATGAAGAGTAACAGAAACAAGATAGACTATATAAATGATTAATAATATTTTAGTTATTTAGATTTTTGGTATTTTTATTAGGTTTATATGATAATCTTCAAATTACAATCTATTAGTAAAAAAGAATTTTAAATTATCAGAATTTTTGAAGATTAATGGATATAACTAAAAGTCAGATCCCCAATATTCTAGTTACGACAGTTACATATTAATTTTTTGGTTTTTGGTGAGGCATTTCTTATCATTGGAACTCAGGTTTTCAACTGTAAATTGAAGCTACTGAACCATATTACCTCAATATTCCTTCTTGGTTGCTATTTTATATACCATGATTTATTTCTAATCATTTTGAATTAAATATACAGGAATTTCACTGGAAAATAGACTTTCCAAAAGAAATGGTCAAGGTTTCACATAGCTGGTTTACTTGAATTGTTACATGCACAGTATTTTAATCACTTTTTCTTTTGTTTTCATTTTTACCAAAATCTGAAATATAATTCTATTCTGCCTGGTGTTCCAAATTACTTAATAGAGATATCTATGTTTAATTTGGAAACCATTTTAAGAAAGCAGAAACAGAGTACTGAATGAATCTTAACAGATACTATCATTAAAATTTATATGCTGATGGCTCTGTAGGTGTAGTTAGACATGTAGATCCTTAATTTAATAAGAAATAGCTAGCATAAATTTGTGTTTATTTTAAGGGAAGAAAAACTAGGGTCAGAAAGGGCTCTTTCACTTTAATTTGCATCCACAGTAAGAAATATATTTTATACTATAATGTAGCATACATACTTTGTATGTGTGTTTGTGTTTTTGAATATGTCTGTCTCTTTATATGGCTATATATAAAATACCATATTACATTGTTTATACTATGTACTTAGAAAACATTTTAACAGTTCTGAAATCAGGATATTCTTTACAGAATAGATCACATGGCAATTGTGAAATTGTTGTAATTGCTGAAGAATGAGTATCAAAGCTTGTAGAATGTATGTCATTGGCTTGGAGGAGCATCCTTGGGACTGTAGTGGAGGGTTTGTTATGTAATGTTGCATCAGCAATGGTCATGAAGACACAGAGGATGATGTTCTTATGGGAAAATTGAGACATCCATGACTCTGTTGAAAACTAACTGAAAATATTAGGACTTTGCAATGGAACATTATTCAGCCATAAAAAGAAATGAAGTGTTAATACATGCAACGATGTGAATGACCCTTAAAAACATTTTGCCAAGTAAAAGAAGCCAGTCTCAAAGCCAGTCTCCAAAGGTCACACATTGTAGATAAATCCATAGAAGTGGAAAGCAGGGGCATAAAGCTGGTGGGAATGGATGGTGTCTGTTGAAGGGGTCTAGGTGCTATCTTTGGGATGATGACAGTGTATTGGAACTTGACAGAAGTGAGGATTGTATAACATGGTGAAAGTACAAAATGTAAATTTTACATTGTTAATTTTAGGTTATGTGAGTTTCACCTCAATTTAAAAAACAAAACAAAAAGAGTAGGACTTCAAATGTGAAAAAGTCTTAGAAGTACCTTAATCCATTGATTTTGCTTTTCACATTCATTTTATGTGGGCATAAGTAAAATACATGATAAAAATCTACATCTCAAATTCAAAAGCCTCTTTGAATGATTATTTAAAATATTCTATGTAATAAAAAATTATTGTGTCATTGTTCAGTTGGCAGTGTGTCTTAGAATGAATGACATCTTAGATTGATCCAATAAGATGATAACTGCCGGCTGGTTTTTTTGGCGAAGAAAGATTGGGTAAGCAACAGGGAATGATAATTCCAGAGCTTCGCAGAGGGATCTCAATTCCTTCAGAGTCATCTATATCACAATACTGGCATTAGCATCTTTGATGAGCAGGTCTAATAAGAATATCTATCATTTTTAAAGCACATATTGTCAATCAATGTTT